>NW_024097664.1:975000-1526454 GCF_016545835.1 Crotalus tigris
CAGATGGTGATCCCATAGAATAGAATAGAATAGAATAGAATAGAATAGAATAGAATAGAATAGAAATAAAGAATGGAGAATAGAATAGAATAGAATAGAATAGAATAGAATAGAATAGAATAGAATAGAATAGAATAGAATAGACAATAGAAGAGAAGAGAAGAGAAATAGACTATAATTAGAAGAGAATGGAATGGAATAGAATAGAATAGAATAGAATAGAAATAAAGAATGGAGAATAGAATAGAATAGAATAGACAATGGAAGAGAAGAGAAGAGAATAGAAATAGACTATAATTAGAAGAGAATAGAATATGGAATAGAATAGAATAGAATAGAATAGAATAGAATAGAGAATGGAAGAGAAGAGGAGAAGAGAAGAGAGAATAGAATATAGAATAGAAATAGACTATAATTAGAAAAGAATATAGAAGGGAAGGGAAGGGAAGAGAAGAGCTGAAAGGGACCTTGGAGGTCTTCTAGTCCAGCCCCCTGCTCAAGCAGGAGAACCTATATCATCTCAGACAAGTGACTGTCTTCTAAGACTGTCTTCTTAAAAATCTCCAGTGATTTACAAGTTGCAACTGTTGTAAAATGCACGGTGGTTGCCAAGCACCCAAATTTTAATCACACAACTGTGGGGATGATGCAGTGGTTGTGAGCGTGAGGACCAGTTGGAAGTCACTTTTTTTTTCAGTTGCCATTGTAACTTTGAATGGTCACTAAACAAACAGTAGTAACTTGAGGGGCCCGTGTATTGGAAAAAGGTGGAATGTTTTTTCTGCAATTCTTGAAAAGCTTCCCCTGGATACAGATTCACTGCATCCCAGGCTTCCAGGGCAGCAATTCTCATCCCCTGAAACCGCCAAGACGTGCACACCTCCACTCCCCAAACACCTCAATAGAATAGGTCAGTGTTTCCCAAACTTGACAATTTTAAGGCATGTGGACTTCAACTCCCAGAATTCCACAGCCAGCATTGCTGGCTGTGGAATTCTGGGAGTTGAAGTCCACATGCCTTAAAATTGTCAAGTTTGGGAAACACTGGAATAGGTTATAGAAGTCATGTGGACTCTTGCTAGTTTTAGAGTTAAGAACTGGGCGCGTTTTTATCTAAATCTGTACTAAAGAAAGTCAAAAAAACCATTATTTTTCCTATTTATTTATTTATTTGCACTTTATCTTACTTTGGGGTGGATTCTCTCCTTTTTTCTCTATTTTTTTTTCCTTTCCTGCTTTTTATTCATGTTTTTTTATATAATTTTTTTATTTTCCATTTATCCAAGATAGTTATACAACAAAATTCACTTTACAAAATATAATAAATTCATAATCATAACCATAACCGTAACCATGGGTGCCACTTGCTCGTTCCCCCCAAGCTGCATCCACCCTCCCTAATACCTTCCTTACTTCCCTCCTCTTTCTCTCCTCCCCCACTACTCTCTTCCCCTCCCCTTCTCCTCTTACCATCCTACTTCCTCCCTTCACCTTCCTCCCCTCTCATCCCTCTTGAATACAGGAATACAGCATAGGGGAAATGTCCAAGCAGCACCTCTCTCATAAATTACCATATCTATATTATCCTATTCTACCTATTTACCCACCCACTCACCCACCCACCCACCCTCACTTCCCAGAGCAGAGTACAGGGTTATTAATAACAAAATTAACAATATACAAGAAAAAAGAAAAAAGAAAGAGAGAAAAACAAATCATACTTAGCCCTTAACTCCCCTTAAATTACATCATCATAAACAAATCTCTTATACAACATAATTGAGCCGAGGTGGCGCAGCAGTTAGAGTGCAGTACTGCAGGCCACTTTAGCTGACTGTGTTCAGCAGGTCAGCGGTTCAAATCTCGCCGGCTCAAGGTTGACTCAGCCTTCCATCCTTCCGGGGTAGGTAAAATGAGGAGCCAGATTGTTGGGGGCAACGTAAATATATATATATATACATTGCTTATTGGTGTACACCGCTTAGAGAGTGCTTGCACTTAAAGCGGTAGATAAGTCTCAAATAAATAAATAAATAAAATTTACTATAAAATTTACTCATAAAATAAATGAAACTTTATAGTCCCATACGTCTTCTGAATATAATCTATCCATCTTCTCCGTACAATAATATATCTTTCTTGTGTATGATCCTTTAAATAAGCAGAAATTTTTTGCCATTTCTGCTAAATTTTTTATTCATGTTTTTGAGATTTAATAAAATCATATGAAAAAAAAAAAAGAAAAGAGAAATCGTTCTTCATTCATCAGCTCCCCGGGGATCGAAGGGGAAATATAGGGAGAGATGTAATGAAGTCTGGATATGGAGGTAGTTCCTTTCAGCCACGTCCCATCCACCCAGGTTTTTATACCCCTCTTGTATTCACTTCTGACTTAGCAACTCCAAGTGGTACGGACTTTAACTGAGTTCCCCAGCTAACTGAGTTCCCCAGCTGACATGGTGGAACCATGGTGACATGGTTTTAAAGCTACTGAGACTGAGAAGCACTGCTCTGGGGGGGGGGGTTATAGGAATTCTCGTTCTTGGGATTTGAAGGACATTTTGCAGAATTGAAATAAAACGTACCTTTAAGTACGTCTTACAGTTGCTGAGGCTTAGAAGCACTGCTCGGGGAAATGTAGAATAGAATAGAGCTGGAAGGGACCTTGGAGGTCTTCTAGTCCAGCCCCCTGCTCAAGGGGGAGGAAACGGGGGGAAAATTCTCCCTGAGTTCTCGTTCTCCTTGGGATGTGAAGGGATATTCACTTGGACATTTTGCAGACTTGTCATAAAACGGTCCCCGAGAAGGAGTGAAAGCAAAACTGCAAATATGCTGGGAATCCCCTGCTGGGCTGGTGGTGAAGGCTGCATGGTTTGGTCGCCCGGTTCGCTTTGTCGCCCTTCCAGGTCCTGACTTCGGGCCAACCAAACCCGCGTGGAAGTTTTTCTGCCTCCTTTTTATGTACCTGTCTGCTCTCTGTTTTTTTCTCGGCTGCAGCCCCTTCCAGACCTTTGACCCCCGAGAAGTTCTCCGTGCCCCACGTGTGTGCGAAATTTGGGCCTGGGGGTCAGCTGATAAAAGTGCTCCCCAACCTTCCCTCCGAAGGGCAGCCGGCCTTGGTCGAGATTCACAGCTTGGAGGTGAGTCCGGAGAAGCAGCCAGCAGGATGGAAAGCGGCTGCCGTGTGCTCAGTTAATAGTAGTAATAGTGGTGTAGTAGTTGTAGTAGTAGTAGTAATAGTAATAGTAATAATAATAATAATAATAATAATAATAGGAAGGGACCTTGGAGGTCATCTAGTCCAACTCCCTGCTCAGGCAGGAAACCCAATTTCAGACCACCGCTGTCCAGTCTCTTCTTAAAGACTTCCAGTGTTGGAGCATTCACCGCTTCTGGAGGCAGGTTGTTCCACTGGTGAATTGTTCTCACTGTCAGGAAGTTTCTCCTTAATTCTAGGTTGCTTCTCTCCTTGATCAGTTTCCACCCGTTGCTTCTTGTCCTGCCTTCAGGCACCTTGGAAAATAGCTTGACTCCCTCTTCTTTGGGGCAGCCCCTGAGAGATTGGAAGACTGCTATCCTGTCTCCCCTTGTCCTTCCCTTCGTTAAACTAGACATACCCAATTCTAGCAACCGTTCCTTATATGTTTTAGCCTCCAGTCCCCTGGATCTCCCCCAACCCTGCCCGTCCCCACATGCATCCCTCCCCACGAGCAACATCGAGGTGACCACACCCACCTTGGCCACACCCAGTCCAGTCTGTCATGACCACGCCCAGTGGGCCACACCCACCTGGCACCCGGCGATAAATAAGTGGGTTTTGGGTTGCAGTTTGGGCACTCGGTCTCTCCAAGGTTCGCCATCCCTGGCCTAGCCATGCTTGCCGTCTATCTTCATCCAGGTCATCTTCTCGGCTCTCGGCAGAACGTTCTCAGGTTCACAGTCACTTGCCCCTTTCTCTTTAAACATTAAGTGTAGGGTGACCCATATCGCTCTGTGGGTCACGACGGTGAGATCTGCAGCACTCGTCTTCAAGTGGGCATCTCTCCCAGGGAAGAGGAACGGTCCCAGGTTGTATCTGTGATTCTTGTCTCTTCACAGATGGTCATGCAACACTCGTCCGAGCAAGAGGAGATGCGAGCTTTTCCTGGTCCTCTCACCAAGTAAGTTCTCCAGGCTTTAAGGAGTCGGGGTTGATGCATTTTGTTCTGGCGTAGTTCACAGGTGACCGCTTTGACTCTCGATGACATCCAAAGACAGGACAGTCTTGGGGCAGGCTTTGTTGCTGATAGTCCAAACTGATTCTATCCTTGGAGCCTTGCCTTGCCTTCTCTACGCTTTGCAGTTGTCCTTACAATATTGTGAATAGCAGTACTGAAAGTGAAGATGTGAAAGCCCTCCCACCTGTTCCCTAAAGGCAGCCAAATGTTTTGCACACAGAAACTGCAAAGAGAAGTGTGTGTTGTGCCACGGGAAGAAGGCCCTAATGCCGTGGTGGCAAACCTATGGCACGCAGAGCCCTCTCTGTGGGCACGCGCGCCGTCGCCCCAGTCCTAGGCCTTCAGTCCCGTCCATGAGCAACCTGCATCAATACCTGTGCAGGATAAGGTTGCCGTGCCCACCCCCGCCTCCCCAAGTGTTTTTTTTTACTAACCCGAGAGTGGCGTAGCAGTTCGAGTGCAGTCCTGCAGGCCACTTTAGCTGACTGTGTTCATCAGGTCAGCGGTTCAAATCTCACCGGCTCAAGGTTGACTCAGCCTTCCATCCTTCCGGGGTAGGTAAAATGAGGAGCCAGATTGTTGGGGGCAATGTATGTATATATATATATATATATATATATATATATATATATATATATATATATATATACACATACACATACACATACACATACATACATACATACATACATACATTGCTTACTGGTGTACACCGCTTAGAGAGAGCTTGCACTTAAAGCGGTATATAAGTCTCATAAATAAATAAATAAAATAAACCCACCTTTCAGCTGCATTCCGTTTCTCCGTTCGCTTCTCAGCCTTTGCTGCATATTTGTGGGACTATTAATAAAAAAAAAAAGCTCCATCAGACTTTCTAACTCCTCGTGAGATCTCAAGAAGTTAGAAAGTCTGGTGGAACTTTTTTTTTGTTACCCATAGTCCCATAAACACACGGCGAAGGCTGAGAAGCGAACGGAGAAACGGAATGCAGCTGAAAGGTAGGTTAGTAAAAAAAAAATGCTTGGGGGGAGGCAAGGGCATCGGGGCGGGCAACCTTACCCTGCATGGTGGCGGGAGGGTGGGGCACGTGCCCTTCCCATGCCAGGCCAGTCCCTGCAGCCCCAGGGCGGCTGTGCTGGGCAGCAGTGGGCAGGGTGTTGAGGTAGGGGCTGGCAGGCCGACCAAAGCAGCAGGCGGAACGCTGGAGGCTCGGGGAGGGAGGGCGCTGAAGTGGGCGGTCAGGCCATCGGCAAGAGCAACGTGTCTGAACGGAAAGCGGCCTCAGAACAAGTGGGGCATGTAAGGAAAGAAATCTTCGCTCCCCCCAGAAATTATCTTTCCTTACTTGACCCCCAGCCCCGTGCCGTTTCTCCTTCACAATCTGCCGCCACCATCACGTGCAAGGATATCAAAGGAAGCAACATCGAGGTGGCCGTGCCCATCCTGGCCACGCCCACCCAGTCTGCCGTGACCACCGCAGCCACGCCCACCCAATGGGTCACGTCCCACCCGGCACCCGACAATACATAAATGGGTTTGGGGTTGTAGTTTGGGCACTCGGTCTCCAAAAGGTTCGCCATCCCTGCCCTAATGAAAGATAGCAGCAGCATGAGCGGCATCAGACCAAGGAGCATAAATCAGACGCATTTATTGGCTGGATTCAGACGTACGAAACCACGAATTGCTTCCCGTTCCCCCGACAATAGTTGTGCGTCTGGTTTGAAAAGCAGAGGGGCTGGGTTTCCAAGACAACCTATCTGACACAAGAATTGCAAGCTTGCAGACTGGAGTTCCCTTCTGTTTATTTATTTATTTAATTTTATTTATGTGTCGCCCAATCCCAAAGGACTCAGGGCGGCGTACAGAATTAAAACAATCATAAAACAATAAAATAACACAGTCATACCGCGAGTCCGATCATATCCCCCCCCCCCCCGGGAACATCAGCCCCAGGCCTGCCGGAACAGGAGAGTTTTAACGGGGCGTAACGTCTTGTGATCTAAACCAGTGGTTCTTAACCTGGGTGATATTGCCCTCCAGGGGGCAATTTTGTTTTTCAAGGGGGCGATGGAATGAAAAGGGGGCGATATGGGGGCAAAGGAACAAAAAGGGGGCGATATGGGGGCGATGGAGCGAGAAGTTTTGGGGACACTTTTGAGATTTTTTCATACAGTCAATCGCTGTATATCTGTCGTACAAAAACATCAGATGATTGCTATTAGTAGATTGAATTGTGTTTGCAAATGTTCCTCCCGCTAGCTTCAGGACAGAACGCCGTACATATGTGAAGACGCATCGCTTTAATTCGTGCGCGTTGCGCAGCAGCCTCTACTCATACAGTGGCGCGCCATTGGCCAGAATGTGGGAGATATGGGAAAAAGATTGGAAATAAATTATTTGCATCGATATGTCCTGATGACAGTTTTAAAGAAAACAAAACAAGTGTCTGCATAAATTGAAGAATTATTTCCTATGTTGTGATTGAGAGGTGATGTTGGGGGAGGGGGGCGATGACAACTTCCTCATTGGCTCAAGGGGGCGATTCGTTCAAAAAAGGTTAAGAACCACTGATCTAAACCATCTTAAACGTCGCTTTCTTTTCCTCTTGCAGAGATGACACCCACAAAGTGGACGTTATTAATTTTGCCCAGAATAAGGCCACCCGCTGCTCTCAGAACGATGCCCTGATTGACAAGGAATCTGCTCGGCTTCTCTGGGACTTTGTCGTCCTCCTCTGCAGGCAAAATGGGGTAGGTGCTCTGGGCTACCTTTCCAGGTGTTGCGTAGACTGCTTCTCCAGTTCCAACTTTCAGACCTTCGCGCTGGTTATCTCAGAGCTTGACAGATCCAAACTGGCAATGGGAGGAGCTGAGCAGCTGAGCAGCAGCTGGCCCTGGAGACCCCCGCCCCCGTAAGCATCTCCCAAAACTGCCACCAATGTTAATGCCTTTCATTTGGCAGTAAGGGAAATGGGAGAATAATATCTAGTCGATACAAGATGAGTCGATCCATATTTATTTAAATCATGCTGAGCCTGGCTAGCTTAGCTCTGCCTTGACAGACGCCTGAATGTTGGCTTATAATAGCCTTCTGGGTGATTGTCTGAATAGTTAATTGTATAACAATTGAAATAAAAGGCCCACGGTCAAGAACTCTTTTCTGCAGCCAATCTGCATCAATTCATTCCTTGTTAATAACGAAGTCTGGAAAGTTCCACATCAGAAACTGAGCAGGTTTGGAGTAGAAAAAGATTGGGCAAATTTTGTCTCAGGCATCTAATTGGACTAGAAAAGATGGATTTTGAAGTAGATCCTTCAGCAGATCTGATATTCATCGTTCATCTTAAAATTATTTTAAAAATGCGAGTCCCGGGTATATTCATGATAAAGAAAACTATTAAAAAGTGATCACCGAGACTAAAAACTTTATTAAACACTTAACTTTCATCAGTGACTGCTGACGTTGTCAACGTATAAAGTATAATTCGTCTTCTATTTTCAAGAAAGCAATCCTGCTCTGATTGTTAGCATGTTCCTTATCAGAGGTAGCTTGCATGATGGGGAGGAGCACAATTTATTGGGGTGTTTTCAGGATGAGTCCCACTCAGGTGTTTTGGAACCTTGCCAAGCTTTGCCCTGCGGAAGTTTGGAGAAGATGCCTTTGATTTCATTGCGTTACAAAAATACTTGCCTTCTGCCCCAGAGTTTCCATAGCTTCAGTCACTTGGCACAAAATGGGTTTTCTGCAGTTCTGTCTCTCTTCTCAGTTCTGTGGGGCGTAACTGAGGTCCTGGTTGGGGCTAAAATGTCCTGGACCTCTTTACCAGGTTGCTGATTTCAGCACAACAACTGGAAATCCAGTATGTTAACCCCCACCCCTTTATTTGCGAGGGATACATTCACAGATCTGTTGCCCTCTCTTTCCACGTCTCGGGACAGCATTAATTTTTAAGTAGGCTGGACTTTCCACCCTGAAATTAAACTCCCGCTGGATGACTGCGGTAGGAAGCCATAACGATAAGTCGCTGTAAGGACCCACCCCACTTTACATCTTAAGAAGACAGAACTCTTGGGATATCTCTTCCAACAGGCATCTTTATTAAGAGAAGATGGTTGCAGGCGTTCTAGACAGGATCTGAGGGGCCAAGCCCTACCATTCAAGGTTTTAAGTGGTCCCAAGCAGTCCCCACCCCACCGTCCTTCCAGCCACGATCCCAGGCATTACATTTCCACCCCCTTTTCCTCACGGCCAGCAGAAGGAAGACTTCAGAGAGTAGTAGATGAAAGGCGATGGCCATATTGTTATGGTCAGTCCTCTTGATGAGAATCACCTCCAGTCCTTTGTAGTTTAAATGAAGGAAGTGAGAGCCATAAAACCCCTTTGCTCATCCCCCTTCCCCTTCGTAGTATGACCGAATCCAGAGAGGGCAGAAATGGGGTTTTCCATAGTCGATAACTCGAAATTAAATATAATTGGATTCTGACAGAACGACAAGCAGGTTTTCTTCGTGGACACTCAATCAAGTCTTCACATTGTGCCACTTTATTAAAAGAGCATATCACAGTCCTTTGTAGTTTAATAGAAGGAAGGGAGAGTCCTAAACCCCCTTGCTCCCTCCTCCCCTTTCGTAGTATGACAGAATCCACAAAGAGTAAGAAATGGATCTTTTTTTTAGAGCCGGTAGCTAGAATTGAAATGTAATTGGATTCTGATAGTCGCCATCTCCTGGCTTTGCACTCCAGTGGGTTTGATGGGCAAAAGCAGACCCTCCCTAGAGTTTCTGCCCCCTCCCACCCATCCCCCCCACTGCCAGTCCACCTAGGATGGTTTCCCAACCTGAAGCCCCTTCGAGGTGTGAGGACTTCAGCTCCCAGAACTCCGCCTGTTTTAAGAGCATCCCTTTTTATTTGTAGACCGTGGTGGGCACGGATATAGCTGAGCTGCTGCTCCAGGATCACAAGACGGTGTGGCTGCCCGGGAAGTCGCCCAACGAGGCCAACCTGATCGACTTCACCAGTGAGGCCGTAGAGCAGGTGGCTGAAGAGAGCGGGGAAGCTCAGCTGTCCTTCCTGACGGACAGCCTCCTCGCCACCATCAACAGCCTGGAGAAGGAGACGGAGCGCTTCCGAGAGCTCCTGCTTTACGGACGCAAAAAGGTGCTTTCCGCCTGGCCTCCTTCCTGGTTGCCTGTCGGCTCTCGCGCAAAAGAGGAGGAGGTCTGCAAAAAAATTGTTGTTGTTGTTGTTGTTTTAATGTTAATATCCCGAATGCTTTTCCAATAGGATGCTCTGGAATCTGCCATGAAACACGGGCTTTGGGGCCATGCGTTGTTGCTTGCCAGTAAAATGGACAGCAGGACACATGCCAGAGTGATGACCAGGTAGGAGATTTCTGTTTGTGCCTCTGATTTCAGTCGGGACCGACATACAGAAGGCCTTTTGGTCTGATCCCGTCTCGGCTGGCTTTGGGGCAGTGGTGGCGGACCTGTGACACACGGGCCAGAGGCAGCCCTCAGAGCCCTATCTGTGGGCACACACGCTGTCGCCCCAGCCCCGCCTCCCCCCGTGGCCCCCTCTTCACCAGCAGCCCCCTCGGAGGAGAGTCACCCCGGGAGCAGACCGCGCACAGTGTCAGAATCCAATTATATTTCATCTCTAGTTATCAATTATAAAAAACCCCATTTCTGCCCTCTCTGGATTCTGCCATACGAGGGAGAGAAGGGGGTGAACAAAGGGGCTTTATGGCCCTCACTTCCTTCAGTACACTTCAAAGGGACTGAATGTGGATATCGCCAAAAGGACTAACCATAACAATGGAGCTATTACCTTTCATGTACTCCTCTCTGAAGTCTCCATCCAGCCGGCAGTAAGGAAAAGGGGGTGAGAATGTAATGCCTGAGACTGTCACTGGAAGAAGGGGGTGATTGGGTGGGGCTACTGGGGAACCCCTTAAAACCTTGAATGGGAGAGCTTGGACCCCAAGTCCTGTCTAGAACGCCTGCAACCATTTTCTCTTAATAAAGGATGCCTGTTGGAAGAATTATTTCAAGAGTTCTGTCTTCTTAAGATGCAAAGTGGGGTGGGTGCTTACACAGAGCAGCGCAGCCAAGGACATGGCAGCCAGGCAGCGGAGACAAGACTCCACCCTCACACTCTGTTGCGTACAGTTGGTGCTGTTGGGTGGGGGTGGAGGGCGTTGCTGCCATGGGGCTGCTGGGTGATCTGTGTCGGGCCGTGGAGGCGGTGGGTGGCCCCGCAGGCGGGGCGGAGGCAGAGCGGGTCTCTAAAAGGTTTGGGGTGTTCTGAAACTCTTGTAGGGTCTCCCCAAAGGGGAACCTAGGCAGTTTTTCTCTTTGGAGTGTTGATTGCTGACCTTTGCTCTTTTTTAAACCTGTTTTTATTTTATTCAAAACACAGTTAAAATACAAAATACAGAACTCAAAAAAAAAATTCCAAAAGAAAAAAGAACCCCAAAAATACAAAACATGTGTGCAAAAAAAAAAGACATTATACACAAATTATCCCCTCTAGTTGGATACTGATTGATATATTACTACATTAGTTCCCACCCCTTGCAAAACAAGCCCTCCCCCAAAAAATTTTTAAACTACTAAGACTGAATTTACTACATTTAATTCAACAACAATTGACTAGAGACAATATTAAGAAACAAACCCAGGGTGGTTTGTTTACAACTTTTGGGTTGCTTTGGGGTAGATAAGAGGCCCTGGTAAATTTTCTACAATACAATAACAGCCTGTTAACAGAGAACTTTAAAACTCTAATTTTAATTGTTTTTCCGGTTAGCTGTTTGGCCCTCAACACAGAGAAGACAGGCCAACAAACTGCAAATAGATTGACTAGTGCTCCCTTCTTTCTAGATTCGCCAACAGCCTCCCAATAAACGACCCGCTGCAGACCGTCTACCAGCTGATGTCTGGGAGGATGCCAGCAGCCTCGACAGTAGGTGCCGAGATGGGGCTGGGATTGCAGCTTCCATGCTGGGGCTGATGGCCTCAATACGTGGAGACGTAGAATTTCTGTATAAACCTCTTCGTCTCCTCTGTGCTCACCCTGGCTGGGATGCGCAGTTGTGGTGTCCCCACCCTGCGCCATTTGCTCCCTCCTCCGTCTTTCGTGGCTCACACAGCATTGGCCTCTCCCCTCTTTCTTTAGTGTTGTGGCGACGAGAAGTGGGGTGACTGGAGGCCTCACCTGGCTATGGTCCTGTCCAACTTGACCAATAACACAGACGTCGAGTCAAGGACGATCGTCACCATGGGGGACACGCTGGGTAATGCTGCAAGGAAAAAGCGTGGGGGGGGGGTCAGTGAATCTGGAGTGGAGGGGGGGGACAGTCTCAGGAGCTGAACTTGCTAAGTGGCCACACTTAGGCTGGATCTCTTTTGCAAGGGTTAACGACGGGAATTCCAGCAAGTGAACAGCTTTATTTACTTATTTCCTTCCTTAGGAAATTTTTATTTATTTACTTATTTATTTATGAGACTTATATACCGCTTTAAGGGCAAGCACTCTCTAAGCGGTGTACACCAGTAAGCAATGTATATATATATATTTTTACATTGCCCCCAACAATCTGGGTCCTCATTTTACCTATCCTGGAAGGATGGAAGGCTGAGTCAACCTTGAGCCGGTGAGATTTGAACCGCTGACCTGCTGAACACAGTCAGCTAAAGTGGCCTGCAGTACTTGCACTCTAACTGCTGCGCCACCTCGGCTCTTTGTGGTTTCTTTAGCAATCACCGTCTCCCCCACAGAGGCATTTTGGGCTTTGCACAAATAAAACTTGAGACATCAAAACTGAATATAAAAATTTAAAATAGGGGCAGGGGAAGTTAAAATGGGACATTAAAAAATGTGTTAGAAGGCAGAGGGTTGGGGTTTTCAGGGTGCTAACCAGCCCCTCGGCTGCCTGTTCCTCCAAGAGCTTCAAGCAGGAGGGCAGAGCCAGACCTGGAGATAATTCTGGTGTGTGTGTGTGTGTGTGTGTGTGTGTGTGAAGCCTGTGCTTGGCAGTGCTGGTGCAAGTTGCCCTCAGGCGATAAACATCCCCAGGTGATTCCCCCCTACCCCCTCTTGTACGTGGACACCCTCTCCCTGGGGAGGACTCTGTTGTTTTTTTGGCCTTGGGCTCATATGTCTTTTATCAAAATTGCCTGGACCAGAAGACTTCCATAACTTAGACATTTCCAAAAGGTGATCCTTGATATTTAGAATAATATGGTTTTTCCAGTTTTCCTCCCCCTGCCCTTATCTGGTACAACTATAATGTCTGAAAGACTATCGTATTCCAGAGTTTCCAGATTCAGCGTAACTTTTATATCTTTAACCTTAAGGGATTTCTACATAAGTCTTAATTATTTATGGTACGCTATACGAGGGAAATTCAGAAATAAACCTCCGTTTGGTTATCAGTGACAGGCAATGGCAGATACACAACTTTTATTATACCCATTGGAAAACCACAACATTACACGACTTTTCGACATAATCGCCATTGAAATTGAGGCACTATCATTACCTTTTACAAGGTTTGAAATTCCTTAGTCGTCATCGCTCGGCACCAAATCTGCGCTATGGGTGTGTGTGTGTGTGTGTGTGTGTGTGTGTGTGTGAGATCAAAAACATCCCAACAAAACTGCTTCAAAAGTTCTTGGGTGCGTCTAGCGGTGTGCGGGTGAGCATTATCGTGAACCAGCACCACACCAGAAGGGGTACCATAGAAAATCCCGCCAAATGTGAAGATGCCACAGAAGGACGGCTTACCCATTTGAAAACCACGCACAGCTTACCCATTTGAAAACCACAACATTACACTACTTTTCGACATGATCGCCATTCAAATTGAGGCACTTGTTGTAAAGCGTTACAATGTATGAAATTCCTTAGTAGTCGTTGCTTGACGCCAAATCTGGGCTCTGTGTGTGTGTGTGTGTGTGTGTGTGTGTGTGTGTGTGAGAGAGAGAGAGAGAGAGAGAGAGAGAGAGAGAGAGAGATATCAAAAACATCCCAACGGAACTGCTTTAAAAGTTCTTGGGTGCGTCTAGCGGTGTGCGGGTGAGTATTGTATCATGAACCAACACCACACCGGAAGGGGTGCCCTAGAAAACCCCACCAAATGTGAAGATGCCAGAGGAGGACGGCTGGTGAAGTCCATGGAGCCTGGTTCGACCATCAGTTCAGACGTCTACTGTGAAACGTTACGAAAACTCAAGATGAGCCATCCAGAACAAGCGTCGGGTGACACTGCTGACTTCCGGTGTGGTGTTGGTTCATGACAATATTCGCCCGCACACCGCTGGACGGACCCAAGAACTTTTGAAGCAGTTCCATTGGGATGCTTTCGATCACACACATCCCGATAGCCCAGATTTGGCGCCGAGCAAGTACGACTAAGGAATTTCAAACCTTGTAAGACGTTACAAGTGCCTCAATTTGAATGGTATGTCAAAAAGTCATGTAATGTTGTAGTTTTCCAGTGTGTATAATAAAAGTTGAGTATCTGCCAATGTCTGTCATTGATAACCAAGCAGAGGTTTATTTCCAAATTGCCCTCATATGTGGATGTATAAAAAGTTACCCTCTACCATTCAGAAGAGGCAGTGTCTTCTAAAAGATGGACCAGTAACATTAAGGCAGGGGTAGGCAACCTTGGCTCTTTTATGACTCTTGGACTTCAACTCCCAGAATTCCTGAGCCAGCCATGCTGAGGGGAAAGGGAGAGGTTTCCATGCTGAGCCATGCTGGCTCAGGAATTCTGGGAGTTGAAGTCCACGAGTCATGAAGGGCCATAGTTCCTCCATCCTGGCTGAGGAATTCTGGGAGTTGAAGTCCACGAGTCATGAAGGGCCATAGTTCCCCCATGCTGGCTCAGGAATTCTGGGAGTTGAAGTCCACAAGTCATGAGGGGGCCATAGTTCCCCCATGCTGGCTCAGGAATTCTGGGAGTTGAAGTCCGCAAGTCATGAGGGGGCCATAGTTCCCTCATGCTGGCTCAGGAATTCTGGGAGTTGAAGTCCACAAGTCATGAGGGGGCCATAGTTCCTCCATGCTGGCCCAGGAATTCTGGGAGTTGAAGTCCACAAGTCATGAAGGGGCCATAGTTTCCCCATGCTGACTCAGGAATTCTGGGAGTTGAAGTCCATGAGTCATAAAAGAGCCAAGGTTGCCTACCCCTGCACTAAGGAAACCCAATGTACAATCCGGGTGCGGACCTGGAATGACCCTTTTCTTAGTAAGGAAGGCGACGCTAAATAGTAAGAAAAAATCCGGCTGCATTTCTGGGAGACGATCAAATCTCAGCCTGTCTAGCTGAAAGATGCTTGAGCCAGGATGGCCACCTTGCCGGGTAGTAGGAAGATCAATTCCGGATCCTCCTCCTGCTCTCGGTGGTCCTACCTGAATCGAGCCTTTGAGGCTGTAAATCCCTAGAGTGGATTCCGGGATGCTGCCGGCGGGATCTGCTTCCCGAGAGCAATACCGTGTTTGTCTTTGATTGCAGCTTCCAAAGGCCTCTTGGACGCTGCTCACTTCTGCTACCTGATGGCCCAGGAGGACTTTGGCGTCTACACCAAGAAGACCTCCAAGCTGGTGTTGATCGGTGTAAACCACAGGTGTGTGTGTGGGGGGGAATCCTTCCAGTTTTCTGCCTGGGGATTGAGCTGCTGCCTCGGTTCCTCCCGCCTCTTCCACTACAGAGCCGGGACTGTGCTTCTCCAGGCTCTTGCTTGCCACGTTCTTCGTGCGTCGCTGCCCTTCCACATTCCCCCTGCGGTTCCGCTTGCAGCTCAGGCAACTGTAACCGCGCAGCCTTGTTTTGCGTGGCGGAGAGGCGGAGGGCAGCAGCTGTGTGTAGAGAGGCTTGCGCCCCAAAAGCAGCTCTGCCGATTGGCATGTAAAAGAGGGTACGGTTCAGCGGGGCGTAGGTCCATGTTTTAATTGGGAATTCCCGCAAAAGACCCTGGCGCCTGTTGCGAACTCACGAAGGAGGGTTGTTGGCTCCCCCACCCCAGGCCTTGGCTTTATGCCCCCTTTGAGGGGGCAAAGCTCACCCCACTTCCTGGAGCCAGGCCCACAGGGCTGTTTCAGAAGCTGTCTTGGCCCGGTGAAGAAGGGTGCCGTTCTCTTTTCTCGCTCCTAGCCTGCCTTTCCTGAGGTTTGCCAGCAACGAGGCGATTCAGCGGACCGAGGCCTACGAGTACGCACAGTCCCTGGGGACTCAGCCCTGCCCTCTGCCCAACTTCCAGGTTTGCGTCTCTCTTTACATAAAAGTCGCTGGGCCAGCAGCCGGTCGCCCTTTCCCAGGAATCACTGGACGTCTTGGGGTTGGTGGTCAACTTGGGGGGGGACCTTCCGAGGCTGCTTCTAGTCGGGTGTCGGGATTGGAGGCTGCTGATCAGGCGCCGCCTTGCCTTCTCCAGCCTGTTGGGGCTGAGCAGACTGTGCATAGCTCAAGGGAACTCCTTAGCAGCAGTGCCTCTGCTGCTCCGGATGGCAAAGCGGGAGCAGCAGCGGTGGCGGCACTCAGAAGATTCCGGGCAGAGGTGCAGATACCTCATTTCCAGACCCAGGAAGTCCCAGGGAGGCCTCCGCAGCATCAGGACCATGTGCAAAGCGCAGTTGGCTTGGGGGAGTTTGCAGTGGACTGTGAGCTCTGCTTAGAGCAGTTGTTCTCAACCTGTGGGTCGGGACCCCATTTGGGGTCGAACGATCATTTCACGGAGTCGCCAAACAACGCAGTCTGCCATTTTTTCCCCCCTTTTCCTTAGCTGTGCTGCTCCCTTTTATTCTATTGGCTTTTGAAAGCCAATAGAATAGACTCTCTTGAATAGAGTCTAATTCTATTGGCTTTCAAAAGCCAATAGGAATTGTCCAGGCTGTCTCTGCCCTGCTGAGCCCGCCAAAAGTCCCATTCTGCAAACGGTGCTGCACCAGTTGAGTAGTCCTCGACTTACGACCGGTTGAGTAGTCCTCAACTTACGACCGGTTGGGGGTCGCGGCATTAAAAAGGTTGAGAACCACTGGCTTAGAAACTGATTGGCAGCTTATAGTTTGCCCTCAAACCGGGACCCTCCCCCTGCTTGGAGCTCTCAGACCACTTTTGCTCCCCCCCCCACCCCCACCCCAGAAAACCCCTGGCTGCTCCCTGTCGTTTTTTGCACAACCTTTAATTCTTAGGGTGGCAGAAGAGGAAAATTATTAAATATGTCACATGGGAGTAAATGTAGTACAGCTAGTCCCTCGACTTAGACCACAGTGGAGCCCAAATGTTTTCTGCTGTTAAGTGAGACATTTGTGAAATATTACCCTATTTTATGGCCTTTCTCACCACAGTCGTTAAGTGAATCACGGCAGTTGTTAAATTAGTAACCCACCAAAGTCGATCACGGGACCCTGGGACACAGCGACGGTCCATAACTAGGAACCAGTTGCCCAGCATCTGAACTTTGATCGTGGGGCTGCTGCAAAGGTCGTAACTGAAAATTGGTTATAAGTCATAAATGCTCCGTGCCACGGTCACTCAAAGACTACCTGGAATTGCTCCCAATGAAATGGAAGCGAAGTTCGCCTTCGTTCTGGCCACGGCCTCGGTCTGTGCGAATTGGCGGCTCAAAATCTTCTCGCCTTTTCAGGTTTTCAAGTTCATCTACGCCTGCCGGCTGGCCGAGATGGGCCTCATTGCACAAGCCTTTCACTACTGCGAAGTGATTTCCAAAGCCATCCTCACAAACCCCAGCTGCTCGTCACCGGTTCTCATCAGCCAGGTGATCCAGGTCGGTGCACTCTGCAGCAGGAGAGCTCCTTAAAGCCTTCAGTGGCGGGAGGGGGGCATCTGGGATCCCTGCCCTTTCCTGGGACTGGCTGGTGTTTCAGGACCCATCCCCTTTTCCTGTGCGTGATCCCTTTGCCCAGCCTTCGCTAACTTTGAGCCCTCCAGATAGGTGGGATCACAATTCCTAGGACCCCAGACCCCATTCTGGGGAGAGTCGGTCTGCCTTGGGCCCTGGAGGCAGGCAGCTGCTGTTGGTCCTCATTTTCTGGATAATCTGAGCAGTCCTGGGAAACGGCTCAATGTGACTTGATTTCCCATCCTTCATTTTGCAGATTTCTTCCCAACTGCGGCTTTTCGACCCTCAGCTGAAGGAGAAGCCCGAGCAGGAATTATTTATTGAGCCCAGCTGGCTAATTCAGCTCCGACACTTAGATGGGCAGATTAAGGTGAGTTCAACATCCTTTTGGAGGTTTGCGGCAGGTGGACACAGACTGGTCCGGCTTTGCTCAGGACTAACTCTGAGGCGTAGAGCAGGGCATCCCAACCTATGGGCCACGACCGACACCGGGCTGTGGGCTCTTGGCCAGCGCGGTGTGGAAATGGCCATTGCATGCATGCATGGGCACGCATTTTCCCCACTTATGCTAGCAGCTGCAGCCCCGTTGGCGCAGGCATACGGGCACGAATGGGGATGCTAGCCCCAGGCACGTGTACGCATCCCATTTGCACATATGCCAACTGGCTGCTAGCGCTGGGCAGTTTGTGCGGCCATTCGCGCATGCACACGGCCCTAGCACATGCCACATGCACATTTGCTAGTGCCACACCAGTCCACATGGCCACGGTTGCGTGCGTGCGCACGTGTGCACCAATTTGGAAACTGCTCTCCTTTCCTCTGCTCCGCGGGCCCGGAAAAGTTGGAGACATCTGGCGTAGAGATGCCGCCGAAGTTTCTTTTTAAAGTTTTGTGGAAACATCTCCGAGAAAAAAAGATTTCCTTACCGATGGACATGTTTCCTCCACAACTGTAAAATGTTGGCTATGGTCGGATCAATAAAAATAACAACAACAGAAGTTAAGTCAATAATCCCACAGATGATTGACAGAGAAGAACGTTACCGATAGTCCTCAATTTACAACGGTTCATTTATCGACCGTTCAAAGTTACAACGGCACTGGAAAAAGTGACTTATGACCATTTTTCACACTCGCGACCTTTGCAGCCTCCCCCGTGGTCACGTGATCAAAATTCAGAAGCTGGGCAACTGGCTTGCATTTATGACGGTCGCTGTGTCCCAAGGTCACGTGATCCCCTTTTTGCGACCTCCTGGCGAGCAAAGTGCATGGGGGAGAAGTCAGATTTACATAACGACCGGGTTACGAACTTATTCAACTGCAGCGATTCACTTAACAGCTGAGGCAAGGAAGGTCGTAAAATAGAGCAAAGCTCAAATGTCCCCCTTAACGACAGAAAGTTTGGGCTCAGTTGTTGTCGTAAGTTGAGGACTACCTGTATTGATTCGCCAGTGGGAGAGTCCAGGCAGAAGGCAAGGTCACCCCGGAGGCCGATTGCATTTGGGTACCATAAAATGCCCCTCCCCTCCATCCTGGGTCAAGAGAGCCAGAACCAGGATAGAATAGCTAAGAAGGCGAGGGGTGTGCGGGAGGAGCCAAGGGAAAGAGACCCATAGGGATAAAGAGGGGGGTCCCCAACCCCCAGTCCGTGGATCGGTATCGGGCCGCGGCATGCCAGCAACCGATCCGCACAAACAAGCAAAGCCCCATCTGCAGGATGCAGGCAGCACGCAAAACCGCGAACCCTCCGGTCTGCGGAAAAGCCTGTCTCCGCAGAACCAGTGATCCCTGGTGCCCAAAAGGTTGGGGACTCTGAGCTAGACTATCCCGCTAGGTCAGTGGTTCTCAACCTTTTTAATGCCGCAACCCCTAACCGGTCGTAAGTCGAGGACTACTCAACCGGTCGTAAGTCGAGGACTACTCAACTGGTGCAGCACCGTTTGCAGACTTGGACTTTTGGCGGGCTCAGCCGGGCAGAGACAGCCTGGACGATTCCTATCGGCTTTTGAAAGCCAATAGAATGAGACTCTATTCAAGAGAGTCTATTTTATTGGCTTTCAAAAGCCAGTAGAATAAAAGGGAGTAGCACAACTAAGGAATAGGGGGGAAAAATGGCAGACTGTGTTGTTTGGCGACCCCCATGAAATGCTCGTTCGACCCCAAATGGGGTCCCGACCCACAGGTTGAGAACCGCTGCCCTAGGTGGAGATCAGCTACAAACCCCCTACCTTAATTCCCATACGCCTTGCAGTAACGGGGGTCGTGCCTTGGGCTGGGCGGTGGCATCGAACAGCCGGTCTTCGCTGAAAGCGCCCGTCGGCGTCCCTCTCGTTGCAGGAGGGCTGCTTCAGGTACAGCGTCGGGTGCTCCACCCCCCAGCAGTATTCCTCCAGCACGCCCAGCTCAGAGCCGGACCACGCCAGTCAGAACGAAGGCCTGGGGGGCGGCCTAGACGTCAACTCCACCCACCCGCAGCTGGCCTCCCTGCTGCCCAACGTGGTCCAGCCCAGGCAGAGTGTCCACCTTCTGCCTTCAGGTGTGTGCACGACTGGCGGGAGGTAAAACCCGGAGAACCAAACTCCAGGTCGCCTTGTGGGAAGCTGGGCAGCTCTGCAGCCGCTGTCCATTTATTTATTTCTTTATTTATGAGACTTATGTACCGCTTTAAGCGCAAGCACTCTCTAAGCGGTGTACAAGCCCTCTCTAAGCGGTGTACACCAGTAAGCAATGTATATATAAATATTTACATTGCCCCCAACAATCTGGGTCCTCATTTGACCTACCCCGGAAGGATGGAAGGCTGAGTCAACCTTGAGCCGGTGAGATTTGAACCGCTGACCTGCTGAACACAGTCAGCTAAAGTGGCCTGCGGTACTGCACTCTAACTGCTGTGCCACCTCGGCTCGTATTTGTCGGTAAGCGTCCCTCTTGCTCCTTGGACTGCAACCGGCCGTGTGAGCGAAGGATGCCAGCTGCTCTGAGGCCAGCAACGGCCGTGCCAGTTCACCAGCTGCCTGCCAGACCCCTTCTGCTCATGGGCAGGACCGTAAAGGAACGGTCAGGGTCATTCTGGACCCTTGTTTATTATGGGATGCAAACGCCATTCTTTTTCCATCCTTTCTCTAGCTCCTCCTACCATCCTGGACGGCTCGGTGGCTCCGCCCCCACCTTCCCAACAGGAAACCGCCGGCGCTGTTCCTTATCACCCTCCGACGCCCTCCTGTATAGGCTCGTTCAGCCCCTATGAAACCGAGCTGAACCCCATGTACGGGGGGCCAGCAGGCCTACCTCCCCAAGGTCCTGAGCTGCAGCCCGGCGAGGGGACCCAGCACGAAGCAGGTTAGCCTGGGTGGGGAGGAATCGGCCAGCAAACGCCTGATGATGCAGCCTGGCTGCTTTCTCGTACTGCAGTGCAGCAACAGGGGAGCACCGTGGAGCAGTGATAGCGAACCTTTCAGAGACCGAGTGCCCAAACTGCAACCCAAAACCCACTTATTTATCGCCGGGTGCCAGGTGGCCGTGGCCCACTGGGTGGGCATGGCTGTGGGGGTCATGGCAGACTGGGTGGCTGTGGCCAAGGTGGGCATGGTCACCTCGATGTTGCTCGTGCGGAGGGACGCCTGTGGGTTGGGCAAGGTTGGGGGGGATCCAGGGGGTCTGTGGCAGGTGGGGCGGTGGGCAGGAGGCTCGTCCTGCGGGGTGAGGCGAGGCAGGGTGGGGGTGCCATTGTCACAGGGTGAGGCGAGGAAGGGGCCGGGGCGGCTGCTGCCTGACACCGTCGGCCCCCGCACACAGAGCCGACAGTGTCCATCAGCAGCCACAGCCTGCCAGCCCCTCAACCAGCACACTTGGGGCTCCACAGCCTGCGGCCAGCACTTCAGAGAAGCCGCTCTGAGCTGGACGGCTGGCTGTGTTACAGTTATAACCTGAGAACTATTTATAATCCCAGAAATAACAAAAAATTGCCCGAGAAACACTTATGTGCATCAGAAAAAAGTTTCTCTTTAACTGAAGAAGAAATTGTAATCGAAAAATTAGAAATGGAGAAGGTCCGTTCTAGTGTCCATCGGGCACTAGACACAGCTGTGAACTTGATGGAAAGCCTCACCTCCCTGTGGCTGAACTCGCCCACTGATGGGGCTGGACTAGAAGACCTCCAAAGTCCCTTCCAGCTCTATTTTCTATTCTATTCTATTCCATTCCATTCTCTTTTCTATTCTATTCCGTTCCATTCCATTCTCTATTCTATTCTATTCTATTCTATTCTATTCTATTCTATTCTATTCTATTCCTTAATTCTATTCTATTCTATTCTATCTTCTATTCTATTCTATTCCATTCCATTCTCTATTCTATGCTATTCTATTCTACTCTATTCTATTCCTTAATTTTATTCTATTGTATTCTACTCTATTCTACTTATTCTATTCCTTAATTCTATTCTATTCTATTCTATTCTATTCTATTCTATTCTAATCTATTCTATTCTATTCCTTGCTCACAAGAAATGAAAGTCCAGAAGGTAGATGGGTTGATTTGAGGTTTCCTCCTTAAATCCAGAGTAAAAGAAGGACAGCCCCCTTCCCACAACCAGGAGTGCAATGAGTTGTGATGCCATCCCCCTTCATAGACTGTTAAACCACCACTCCACACACACACACACACACACACACACACACACACACACACACACACCCCGGCCCCATTTCCAAGAAAGATTAGTAATCTATTAGTTTCCTTTGATAGGTAAGTTTGCAATTGTTTATTAGCTGAAGTGCTTTAGCATAGCAATAAGTGAGGAGGAACCCCATTCATTCATTCATTCATTCATTCATTCATTCATCTGTCTATGCCCTCTGGCTTACGTCTTTGTCCTTCCTTCTTTCTCTTTTTTGCACAACTACAGTGGTGGCTGACTCTCCCGTTTGGAAGGCAGTTCCGAAGTCCAGAGACGAAGACTTCTATGGGAAGATGGCAAACATGGTATTGGCCCGTTTCTCTTTTTCTCTCTTTCTCTATTAATGACCTTCATTTTGCGGCCACGTCCTGTCTGAGGTCTTGTGGGAGGTGTCCAGGCCTGCCCTGCGTGCTCTGGCTGAATTGGGCAGGTTAGTTCCAGAATGCCAAAATTCCAAAAAGATCCTAGGCCAGGGGTAGGCAACCTTGGCTCTTTTATGACTCACGGACTTCAACTCCCAGGATTCCTGAGCCAGCCACGCTGAGGGGAAAGGGATTGGTTTCCAAGCTGAGCCAGGCTGGCTCAGGAATTCTGGGAGTTGAAGTCCACGCGTCATAAAAGAGCCAAGGTTGCCTACCCCTGTCCTAGGATGAAGATTAAGAGCAGGGGTAGGCAACCTCGGCTCTTTTATGACTGGTGGACTTCAACTCCCGGAATTCCTGAGCCAGCCATGCTGAGGGGACAGGGAGAGGTTTCCAAGCTGAGCCAGGCTGGCCCAGGAATTCTGGGAGTTGAAGTCCACGAGTCATAAAAGAGCCAAGGTTGCCTACCCCTGTCCTAGGATGAAGATTAAGAGCAGGGGTCTTCAAACATGGCTCTTTTATGACCTGTGGACTTCAACTCCCAGCATTCCTGAGCCAGCCATGCTGAGGGGAAAGGGAGAGGTTTCCATGCTGAGCCAGGCTGGCTCAGGAATTCTGGGAGTTGAAGTCTACGAGTCATAAAGCGGCCTAGGCCTAGGCCAGGGGTAGGCAACCTTGGCTCTTTTATGACTCATGGACTTCAACTCCCAGCATTCCTGAGCCAGCCATGCTGAGGGGAAAGGGAGAAGTTTCCAAGCTGAGCCGTGCTGGCTCAGGAATTCTGGGAGTTGAAGTCCACGCGTCATAAAAGAGCCCAGGTGGCCTACCCCTGGCCTAGGGTGGCCTTTCTCTGAGCACTTCAGAAGAGGTCCAGGGCCAGGGCCCTCTTGGTCAGCCACCTCCTGCCTGCAAAGCGCTGCCAATGGGGGTGATGGCCTTGGACTCCCCACCGCAGGGCCTCAGGCTGAAGGCAAGAGTGAACCAGGAACCGGGCTCCCTGGATCCCTTCAGTCTGGAGGCCAGAGACCAGGAGCAGAATAACCCGATGAGTAAACAGGATCCCGCATATGAGTTCCCGGTTGTCTGCTTTTTTTTTTTTTTTTTTTCCCCTCTGCAAGGTGGCAAATGCACTCCTGGGGTTTGAGCCAGGGGACTTTTGCTGTCCACGTCTGTTATTCTTCACTGCTCGCTCAGGTGCTGATTTTTTTTCTGTCCAGGGCCCAGGCCGACGATCCCGATCGACGTCCCAGTCTTCGACCCACATGGTATGCCCTGAAGCTGACTTGCTCCCAGTTTCAGTCTTTTCTCCACTTATCTATCCTTCTCTCTCCATCACCACTTCTCATTTCCATTGCTCGTTAGCGCCTTCCTTCCTTCCTTCCTTCCTTGCTTCCTTCTTTCTTTCTTTCCTTCCTTCCTTCCTTCTTTCCTTCCTTCCTTCCTTCCTTCCTTCCTTCCTTCCTTCCTTCCTTCCTTCTTTCCTTCCTTCTTTCCTTCCTTCTTTCCTTCCTTGCTTCCTTCTTTCTTTCTTTCCTTCCTTCCTTCCTTTTTTCCTTCCTTGCTTCCTTCTTTCTTTCCTTCCTTCCTTCCTTCCTTCCTTCCTTCCTTCCTTCTTTCCTTCCTTCTTTCCTTCCTTCCTTCCTTCCTTCCTTCTTTCCTTCCTTCTTTCCTTCCTTGCTTCCTTCTTTCTTTCTTTCCTTCCTTCCTTCCTTCCTTCCTTCTTTCCTTCTTTCCTTCCTTGCTTCCTTGCTTCCTTCTTTCTTTCCTTCCTTCCTTCCTTCCTTCCTTCCTTCCTTCCTTCCTTCTTTCCTTCTTTCCTTCCTTCCTTCTTTCCTTCCTTCTTTCCTTCCTTCCTTCTTTCCTTCCTTCTTTCCTTCCTTCCTTCTTTCCTTCCTTCCTTCCTTCCTTTCTCCTTTCCTTCCTTCTTTCCTTCCTTTCTCCTTTCCTTCCTTCCTTTCTTCCTTCTTTCCTTCTTTCCTTCCTTTCTTCCTTTCTCCTTTCCTTCCTTCCTTCTTTCCTTCCTTCTTTCCTTCCTTCCTTCCTTCCTTCCTTCCTTCCTTCTTTCCTTCCTTCTTTCCTTCCTTGCTTCCTTCTTTCTTTCTTTCCTTCCTTCCTTCCTTCCTTCCTTCTTTCCTTCTTTCCTTCCTTGCTTCCTTCTTTCTTTCTTCCTTCCTTCCTTCCTTCTTTCCTTCCTTCTTTCCTTCCTTCTTTCCTTCCTTCCTTCCTTCCTTCCTTCCCTTCCTTCCTTCCTTCTTTCCTTCTTCCTTCTTCCTCCTTCCTTCCTTCCTTCCTTCCTTCTTTCCTTCCTTCCCTTCCTTCCTTCCTTCCTTCCTTCTTTCCTTCCTTCCTTCCTTCCTTCCTTCCTTCCTTCCCTTTATTGACAACATCCCTTCTTAAAGGCCAAACTGAACTCAGCTGTCTGTAACAACAGGGCCTGGGGCGGCGGTCTCGGACCACCTCGGAGTCCTCCGTGCATTCCATTGGACGGGAGAGGCACAATTCGGCCGCCACGCAGCCGTCTCCGCCCCCGCCCTCCATCCCGGAGAGGAAGAAGAGCCCCAAAGAAGCCAAGAAGGAGCTGGCACCTCAAAAAGTGAGCCCCAAACCTTAAAGGAAATACTTCCCCCCCCCACTCCCCCTTTGCTGGGTGGGCTCCGATGCCTTTGCCAAGCTGGGTCAAACTTTCCAGAGGCCTCTCGCTCGCTCTCTCCTTCCCCCTACAACAGTGTTTCTCAACCTTGACCATTTTCAGGCATGTGGACTTCAACTCCCAGAATTCCACAGCCAGCAATGCTGGCTGTGGAATTCTGGGAGTTGAAGTCCACATGCCTTAAAATGGTCAAGGTTGAGAAACACTGACCTACGAGCTTAGCACTTCCTCCTTCAAACTTAAAAGTCAGAAATTGCTCTGGAATCTCGGGGGCGGGGGAGAGGGGGACACATTGTATTAAAAGAAACGATGATTGCATATATATTTTTCAGAGCGGTGGCAACTGGCTTAGTTGGCTAATGGGGAAAAACAAAAACGAAGCTCATCTGCCCGAGGATAAGAACAAGTCGGTAAGGAAGCCGTTCACTGTCTACTGGCACGCCTGGGCATTATTTTCTCCCGTTTAATATGAAATTCACAAGTGTAGCGTTTGGCTACACCAGGGGTAGGCCACCGGGGCTCTTTTATGACTGGCGGACTTCAACTCCCAGAATTCCTGAGCCAGCCATGCTGAGGGGAAAGGGACAGGTTTCCATGCTGGAATTCTGGGAGTTGAAGTCCACCAGTCATAAAAGGACTAGAGTTCCCTACCTGTGGTGTAGAAGAATATAGCTTCAACCTTGAGGAGGAGGAGGAACTTGATGCCCTTGAATTAACTCTGACACACTATTGACTAGGCCAGGGGTAGGCAACCTTGGATCTTTTATGAGTGGTGGACTTCAAGTGCTTCAAAAGTTCTTGGGTGCGTCTAGTGGTGTGCGGGCGAGCATTATTGTGCACCAGCACCACACCGGAAGTCAGCAGTTGTCACCCAACGCTTGTTCTGGATGGCTCATCTTGAGTTTTCGTAACGTTTCACAGTAGACGTCTGAACTGATGGTCGAACCAGGCTCCATGGACTTCACCAGCCGTCCTCCTCTGGCATCTTCACATTTGGTGGGGTTTTCTAGGGCACCCCTTCCGGTGTGGTGTTGGTTCATGATACAATACTCACCCGCACACCGCTAGACGCACCCAAGAACTTTTGAAACAGTTCCGTTGGGATGTTTTTTTCTTTTTTGTTTTTTTTTATTAAAAAATTTTAAAAAACTTTTACAAAGACAGAAAAAAAACAATGACAACTACAATAAGACAAAAAAAACAAAAAACAAAACAATACAACCCTCCCCCAACCCCTCCCAAATCACCCCCTCCCTCCCCCCCCCCGAGCTTCCCAGAGCAGAATATAGGCTTAATTAAAAGAAATTAACAAAATTATAAGATAATTAAGAACAAAATATATATGAATAAAGAATTATAAACCTTAAAAAGAAAAAATATTTTAAAAAAAAGCAAAGAAAAGAAAAAAAAAAGTAGAGTTTTTATACAAGTTATAAAAAAGCTAAATGGTATTTTTTCATGTCCAATTTAAATTGTTGAGATGTTTTTGATATCTCTCTCTCTCACATACACACACACACACAGACAGACACACACACACACACAGACACACACACACACACACACACACACACAGAGAGCCCAGATTTGGCGTCAAGCAACGACTACTAAGGAATTTCATACATTGTAACGCTTTACGACAAGTGCCTCAATTTGAATGGCGATCAGGTCGAAAAGTAGTGTAATGTTGTGGTTTTCCAGTGGGTATAATAAAAGTTGTGTATCTGCCATTGTCTGACACTGATAACCAAACGGACGTTTATTTCCAAATTGCCCTCATAATAGATGAAAGGACTTAAATCAATACAGCAATAATCTTCAGTTTTCAATATAAAATATAATTATCTATGTTGTGGGTAGAGGTTAGACAAAGAAAGAAGGGAAAATACGGAATGTGTCCTTAGAAAGTTTCCCATAATATATTTACTTCTGCTTAGTAAGGTGTTTTTGTTTGTTTGTTCGTTTGTTTTGAAATTCTGTTATCTTAACGTAGACTGTTTTCCTTTATATTTGATTATTCTAACAATATTAAATGTGTCTAAATGGAAAACAGACATACAGGTCCAGCTAGCTGAGTCTGGCTCCTCTTGCAAAGCAGTGGGGGGCTCTTAACTTGCTTCTTTCTTCTTTATGCATCTGCAGATTGTTTGGGATGAGAAGAAACAGCGGTGGATCAACCTGGATGAACCCGAAGAGGAAGTAATTGCTCTGGCCAGTTTAGAGATGAATATAATAATAATAATAATAGTAAAGTTGGAAGGGACCTTGGAGGTCATCTAGTCCAACCCCCTGCTCGGGCAGGAAACCCTACACCATTTCGGACAAATGGCTGTCCAGTCTCTTCTTAAAAACTTCCAGTGTTGGAGCATTTACTGCTTCTGGAGGCAGGCTGTTCCACTGATTAATTGTTCTCACTGTCAGGAAGTTTCTCCTTAGTTCTAGGTTGCTTCTCTCCTTGATTAGTTTCCACCCGTTGCTTCTTGTCCTGCCTTCAGGTGCTTTGGAAAATAGCTTAATTCCCTCTTCTTTATGGCAGCCCCTGAGATATTGGAATACTGCTATCATGTCCCCCCTTGTCCTTCTCTTCGTTAAACTAGACATACCCAATTCTAGCAACCGTTCCTTATATGTTTTAGCCTCCAGTCCCCTAATCATCTTTGTTGCTCTTCTCTGTACTCTTTCTAGAGTCTCAACATCTTTTTTACATCGTGGTGACCAAAACTGGATGCAGTATTCCAAGTGTGGCCTTACCAAGGCATTGAAGAGTGGTATTAATACTTCGCGTGATCTTGATTCTATCCCTCTGTTAATGCAGCCTAGCACTGTGTTGGCCTTTTTGGCAGCTGCCGCACACTGCTGGCTCATATTTAAGTGATTGTCTACTAGGACTCCGAGGTCCCTCTCACATCATATCAGCCTGTCAAATGGGAATTGAGATCGCATCCCCACTGAGCATCATGCCCCAAGTCCCTTTTTGCTCTACACACACACACACACACACACACACACACACACACACACACACAGCACATTGTCAAGGGATGGCAAAGCAGCTGCATTCCTGGGAGGGTCTTCGTCTTTCTTTGCTATTCTAGCCTGCTTCTTTTCTCCATCCCTTTGTCTCCCCTGCTTGAGGGGTTCTTGTGAAAGCCATTTAATGGTTTGCTGCCATCCAACACCAAACGTAAAAGGCAGCCAACAGAGAACTGTGTCAGGAAAGGGAATGTTGTCAGTTAAGACAGTGGTTCTCGACCTTTTTAATGCCGCGACCCCCCAACCCGTCGTAAGTCGAGGACCACTCAACCGGTCGTAAGTCGAGGACGACTCAACTGGTGCAGCACCGTTTGCAGAATGGGACTTTTGGCGGGCTCAGCAGGGCAGAGACAGCCTGGACAATTCCTATTGGCTTTTGAAAGCCAATAGAATTAGACTCTATTCAAGAGAGTCTATTCTATTGGCTTTCAAAAGCCAATAGAATAAAAGGGAGTAGCACAGCGAAGGGAAAGGGGGGAAAAAATGGTGGACTGCGTTGTTTGGCGACCCCCGTGAAATGGTCGTTCAACCCCAAATGGGGTCCCGACCCACAGGTTGAGAACCACTGAGTTAAGAGATTTGGATTTCAAGGACTTTTCTCCCCCCACCATCACCTCTTTCTCTTTTTAGACCAAACCCCCTCCGCCTCCCCCCACCGGATTTCCTCAGGCGGTTGTTCCCTCTGGACTACCAGGACCGCCCAACGCTTCCGTCAACATGTTCTCCAGGAGAGCAGGTACCTTACACAGTCGGAAAACCTATCCTGAATATCCTGAGAGGTGGGGGAAAGCCAGGGGTTGCCTGTGAATCAGGGGGTCCATTGTCTGTCCACTCCCTTCCTTGGACGTGAGTGGCTGGTCCAGATGGCAGGCAACGTGGGAAGGCCGTCTTGGTTTGAGAGCATCTCAAGAAGTTGAGGAGGAGCTGAGGTGCTTTATGGCGAAGGGTCCCTTGGAATAAATCAGTAAACGCAACACAGCCTCACCCCTCGCTCAATCATTAGATCAGGGGTAGGCAACCTCAGCTCTTTTATGACTCATGGACTTCAACTCCCAGAATTCCTTCCGGCTTCCACCTGCCCACTTGTAAACTGAGGACTGCCTGTGTACAAGCTTAGTGCTTGGAAGGAACGGGTCTGCCTTTTAGCTAGCAACAGATCTATGGGTACTTAAATCATAGTGGGGTACCACAGGATTTCACTACAACATACAGAACACAGAATCACCGTTAGAAGGGACCTTGGAGGTCTAACCCCCTGTTCAAGCTGGAGACCTTATACCAGGGGTAGGCAACCTTGGCTCTTTTATGACTCACTCAGGAATTCTGGGAGTTGAAGTCCATGAGTCATAAAAGAGCCGAGGTTGCCTACCCCTGCATTAGATGGTAGCAGGGCAGCATTTGCAAAATGGCCAGAATGAGTTTGGCTTTTCATGTGTATCCCCTTAGCCCCCAAAGGGTAGGAACGCCCGCTCTGTGTTAAGTATTAAAACGAAACGGACGGACGCTATAGGAGTTGTGGGTCAGTGGGAGAATGGGATCCTGGAAGCGGATGTTCTGGAGCCTCCCGCTCGTTCCCACAGCTCCAGGTTAGCTTTGTGGGTCTGACCATAAGGTTTATAATAATAGTAGTAAAGTTGGAAGGGACCTTGGAGGTCATCTAGTCCAACCCCCTGCTCGGGCAGGAAACCCTACACCATTTCGGACAAATGGCTGTCCAGTCTCTTCTTAAAAACTTCCAGTGTTGGAGCATTTACTGCTTCTGGAGGCAGGCTGTTCCACTGATTAATTGGTCTCACTGTCAAGAAGTTTCTCCTTAGTTCTAGGTTGCTTCTCTCCTTGATTAGTTTCCACCCGTTGCTTCTTGTCCTGCCTTCAGGTGCTTTGGAAAATAGCTTAATTCCCTCTTCTTTATGGCAGCCCCTGAGATATTGGAATACTGCTCTCATGTCCCCCCTTGTCCTTCTCTTCGTTAAACTAGACATACCCAATTCCAGCAACCGTTCCTTATATGTTTTAGCCTCCAGTCCCCTAATCATCTTTGTTGCTCTTCTCTGTACTCTTTCTAGAGTCTCAACATCTTTTTTTGGATGCCCTCCGGGTGGGTTAGAAGAGAGCGTCAGATCTGTCCCCAACGTAGACCTTTAGGAAAGAAAGACTCTTAGTTCCATCCCTTCGAAGTGAAAGGTTCTTTTACTACAGTTAAGCGGCAAAAGCAGAGCCAGATCTGAGTATTCCCATGCCAAGGTGGCATTTTCCCCTTTCCCCTGGCCCTCCCCCTTGACCAGTCCATCAGTGGCCAATGATATTCCTCTTTGGAGTTTTGCACTCTGTTCCCAGGCCATGTGGCCTTGGCGCCCGGCTTATTCTGCTTTGAGCCGTGGTGGCACAGTGGCTAGAGTGCAGCTGTAAGGACCCACCTCAATCTTACATCTTAAGAAGACAGAACTCTTGGAATGTCTCTTCCAACAGGGATCTTTAGTAAGAGAAGATGGTTGCAGGCGTTCTAGACAGGATCTGGGGGATCCTCTCCCACCATTCAATGTTTTAAAGTGTTCCCAAGCAGCCCCCACCCCACAGTTCTTCCGGGCGATTCAATCCGTCAGTCCGCTCCACTCATCCTCTCTTTTCCCAGATCCCAGGCGTTGTATTTCCCACCCCCTTTTTCCTCACTGCCGGCAAAGGGGAGTGAGATGAAAGGCGATGGCCACATTGTTATGGTTAATTCTCTCCATGAGAATCCACAAACGGTCACTTTGTAGTTAAAGAAGGAAGTGAGAGTCATAAACCCCCCCATGCTTTCCCTCCTCCCTTTTCGTAGTATGGCAGAATCCAGACTAGAGTAAGAATTGGTTTTTCATCAGAGTAGGTAGATAGAAATGAAATATAATTGGAGTCTGACAGCAGCACTGTAAGCTCCTTCTGCTGACCAGGCTACCTGCAATTTGGCAGTTCGATTCGCAGCGGCTCAAGGTTGACTCAGCCTTCCATCCTTGGTAAAATGAGGACTCAGATCGTTGGGGGCCAGAGGCTGACTTTGTAAACCGCTTAGAGAGGGGTGTAAAGCACCATTTAAGTCTTAAGTGTCAGAATCCAATTCTATTTCATCTCTAGTTATCGACTATGGAAAACCCCATTTCTGCCCTCTCTGGATTCTGTCATACTACGAAAGGGGAGGAGGGAACAAGGGGGTTTAAGACTCTCACTTCCTTCATTACAACTTCAAAGGGACTGAATGTGGATTCTCACCAAGAGGACTGACCATAACAATATGGCCATCACCTTTCATCTACTACTCTCTGAAGTCTCCCTTCCGCCGGCTGTGAGGAAAAGGGGGTGGAAATGTAACGCCTGGGATTGTCGCTGGAAGGACAGTGGGGTGGGAGGGCTGCTGGGGACCCCTTAAAACCTTGAACCATAGGGCTTGTCCCCAAGTCCTGTCTAGAACGCCTGCAACCATCTTCTCTTAACAAAGATGCCTGTTGGAAGAGATATTCCAAGAGTTCTGTCTTCTTAAGATGCAAAGTGGGGTGGGTCCTTACATTAGACACTAAGTCAGTGGTTCTCAACCTTTTTAATGCCGCAACCCCCCCCCCCCAACCGGTCGTAAGTCGAGGACTACTCAACCGGTCTTAAGTCGAGGACTACTCAACTGGTGCAGCACCGTTTGCAGAATGGGATTTTTGGCGGGCTCAGCAGGGAAGAGACAGCCTGGACAATTCCTATTGGCTTTTGAAAGCCAATAGAATTAGACTCTATTCAAGAGAGTCTATTCTATTGGCTTTCAAAAGCCAATAGGCTAAGGAAAAGGGGGGAAAAATGGCGGACTGCCTTGTTTGGTGACCCCCGTGAAATGGTCGTTCGACCCCAAATGGGGTCCCGACCCACAGGTTGAGAACCACTGACCTAAGTGCTATTGCTATTGCTGTTGATACCTCTGGTTGCTGTCAGCTTGTCTCCCTCCCCCCCCCCCTTTTGTCCAAATTCCTTCTCTCCTCCCTTTGCCGTTTAGGGCAGGGTGTCCGTTGAGCGAAGAAGCTGAAGATGGCAGGCCTGACAGATAGGTTTCTTCTGGGAGGATTCCTGATAACTTGTGGGGTGGGGCCCCAACCAGCAAATATGGAACCGCTGCATATTTTGGCTTCGGGGTCCAGGATTGCATTTCACCACCACCCCCTCCTCGCCAAGAAAAGCATCGTTGATCCTTTCCATGGGTGTGGACTTCCTGTCCCAGAATTCCACAGCCAGCATGGCCATTAGTGAGAACTCTGGGAGTTGAGGTCCACCCTGGAAATGGCCAAAGATGGGAAGTGGCCCAGCAGCCAGCAATGGGCCCTTGCCTTCCCAACTGCAGCGCTCATGAAATTGGGGCACTGTTCCCTGACGTGCTTCCTCTCCCTCCGACTCTGGAATAAGCCTTTTTCCTCTGCTTGCCTCTTCACAGCAGGAAGTAAAGCTCGCTACGTGGACATTCTGAACCCCAGCAAAGCCAAGTCCCCCGTTGCTGCTCCAGCTCCAGCTGACCTATTCGCTCCCTTGGCCCCGTTGCCCATCCCTGCCAACGTGTTCGTACCCAACTCAGGTGAGTAAAGGCAGGTGAGAAGGCGGCAAGTAAAAGCCGCACTCCGGAGGCTGTCAGTCTGCCTGCCTTCCTTCCTTCCTTCCTTCCTTCCTTCCTTCCTTCCTGGCTGCTGTTTTTTCTGCTTCCCTTTCCAAGAAAGAGGGAAAAGGGAGAAAGCTGTTGGCTGATTTTAGCTGAACAGTTTTTGCGAGGAAAATAGAAGATCGGCGAATTTAATGAGCTGGCACAGAGTTTAGACCAGTGGTTCTCAACCTTTTTAATGCCGCGACCCCCCAACCGGTCGTAAGTCGAGGACTACTCAACTGGTGCAGCACTGTTTGCAGAATGGGACTTTTGGCGGGCTCAGCAGGGCAGAGACAGCCTGGACAATTCCTATGGGCTTTTGAAAGCTTTGCTGGCTGAGGAATTCTGGGAATTGAAGTCCACAAGTCTTAAAGTTGCCAAGGTTGAGAACCCCTGCCCTAAAGCCAGCCAGAGATCACCACTATGGGAGAGAATGCCCATTTCAAACTGGGCTCCTTTTCCATGGAAAACCCTATGCAGAGACCCAGGACGGAAGGGACTGGGAACTTGTTCCTTTTTTTAAAAAAACCTGTGACCTCTTCATATACAGTTCCTGAAGAGCAGACGCTGCTGGAGGGCGGAGTTGCTCAAGATCAGGTGGCACCCGGGAACGACACCAACCCTGAGTCAATTGGAGAAGTTCCAGTAAGTTGGAGTTGCAAATGTTGTTTACTTTTAGAGATGGGAGACCCACACGCAACAGCTGGGCTTAAAAGTATTGTATTTGTATTTAATTTTATTTATATGCCGCCCAATCCCAAAGGACTCAGGGCGGCGTACAGAGTTAAAACAATCATAAAACAATAAAATAATACAGTCATACCGCCCCACTTGGAAGCCTCGGGCTAAGAATCCAGATGTTGGATGTCAGTGAAAGACTGTTGGCTGGGCAGCGGGTTGTACTTGGTTGAGGGAAGAGAGAACAGCAAAAAGGGGTGAAAGATACGTGAATAAGAAGAAACATATGCAGCATCCTTGACATATGACCCCAGGGGACCAGAATTCCCGCTGTAAGTCATGGAGGTCATAAAGTGAGTCATCACGTGAGTGAACCTAATGACGTCACCATTCTCACCACAGTTGTTAAACGAATCCAGTTTTTCCCCAGTTGATGTTTTTTTGGGGCAGAGACTGGCTGGGAGGGCCACACATCACAGTCACGTCACCACAAGACGACGCAACCGGTTGCAGAGGCGAGCCAGTTGCCAAATGCCTGAACGGCAATCCCGGGACTTGGGGGGTGGTGGTGGGAGGATAAGTGTCAGTGCAAGGACGGCTTGCGTTTCGCGTTTTCCGAGACGTCGTACTCTTGAACCCTAGCTAAACAGCCATGAAAAAAAGCCTACCTGTGTTAAGTATTGCCCTGGCCCTTCTCTGACCTCTCCAAGGATGGGGAACGTTCACAAAAAACACGAATACTTTCAGTTTTTATAAAATGGCCCATTCCAGTGCTTGGCCGTCGATCATTTAAATGGGATTCTTTTGGGTCGTTGCTCCGTTTCCACCATTCATGGCTCCCTTCCTCTTTTTGTCTTTTAGTACTTACATTCTGCTGCGTTTCCACCTGGGCCTGAGCTTTCTGCACCGAATCCGGGGGACGCCCAGTCTGGAGAGGTAGGCATCCCTAGCTACTCTGAGCCTTTGAAGCCTCTGCCAGATCCTTCTAGCCCAGGGGTAGGCAACCTGGGCTCTTTTATGACCGGTGGACTTCAACTCCCAGAATTCCTGAGCCAGCCATGCTGAGGGGAAAGGGAGAGGTTTCCAAGCTGAGCCGTGCTGGCTCAGGAATTCTGGGAGTTGAAGTCCACCAGTCATGAAGGGGCCAAGTTTGAAGACCCCTGCCAAAGAGGCTTGTAGCCACCATACATGTGAAATGGTCTAGCTCAGGGATAAGCAACCTTGGCTCTTTTATGACTGGCGGACTTCAACTCCCAGAATTCTTGAGCCAGCCATGCTGAGGGAAAATGGAGAGGTTTCCAAGCTGAGCCAGGCTGGCTCAGGAATTCTGGGAGTTGAAGTCCACGAGTCATAAAAGAGCCAAGGTTGCCTACCTCTAGCCTAGGCCTAGGCCGCTTTGACTCGTGGACTTCAACTCCCAGAATTCCTGAGCAGCATGGCTCAGCTTGGAAACCTCTCCCTTTCCCCTCAGCATGGCTGGCTCAGGAATTCTGGGAGTTGAAGTCCACCAGTCATAAAGCGGCCTAGGCCTAGGCTATAGGTAGGCAACCTTGACTCTTTTATGACTCATGGACTTCAACTCCCAGAATTCCTGAGCCAGCCATACTGAGGGGAAAGGGAAAGTTTCCAAGCTGAGCCATGCTGGCTCAGGAATTCTGGGAGTTGAAGTCCACGAGTCATAAAAGAGCCAAGGTTGCCTACCCCTGTTCTAGGCCCACCTTTGCAACAGAAAATATAGCAGGGAACCAAGTTCAGGAGCTGAAAGGTTGTTGGAAGCAGGAAGAGCAGAACCGGAAGGAGGTAAACATACAGGAAAGTTTGGTCTGGCAATCTCTATCTGGGAGCCGAAGACCTACTTGCCTCTCCTTAAAGAGGTCTGCCCTGCTGAGGAACTTTTGGTCCTCTGTTGAACATTGTTTGTGCATGAGTTTGACTTAACGTTGAGTGCCATGAAAATGCTAGGCTATTAAAATCCAACCCCAGGCCTTGAGTTGCATCTGAGATGTTTGTAACCCAGAAAGGATCTTTTTTTAAAAAAAAAAAAACAAAGCTAACTTGCATTTAGCAATATGTATCATTTAACTCGGGGTAGGCCACCTTGGCTCTTTTATGATTCATGGACTTCAACTCCCAGAATTCCTGAGCCAGCCACACTGAGGGGAAAGGGAGAGTTTCCCAGCTGAGCCAGGCTGGCTCAGGAATTGTGGGAGTTGAAGTCCACAAGTCATGAAGGGGCCAAAGTTTCCCCCATGCTGGCTCAGGAATTCTGGGAGTTGAAGTCCGCGAGTCATAAAAGAGCCAAGGTTGCCTACCCCTGAACTAAGCCAGGGGGTCTTCAAACTTGGCTCTTTTATGACTCGTGGACTTCAACTCCCAGAATTCCTGAGCCAGCCATGCTGAGGGGACAGGGAGAGGTTTCCATGCTGAGTCACGCTGGCTCAGGAATTCTGGGAGTTGAAGTCCATGAATCACAAAAGAGCCAAGGTTGCCTACCCCTGATTTAACCTTTGCCCCTGGGACCCTCCCCCTGCCCTTCCCCTTTTGATATGAACAAGAGTATAGCTGAGAGTTGCAGGCAGCTGGCATGGTGACTTTGATTCCTTTTTTTTGTGTGTTGTGTGTCTTTGCTGTTTTGTAGCTTTCGCGCTCTAGTTCAATGAGTTCATTATCCCGTGAAGTCAGCCAGCATTTAAATCAGGTACCTTGGCTGGCCCTCCTCTTCTCTTTTCCTTTTCCCTCCCCCCCCCAAATCATATCTTGTTCCAGTTCCGCCGTCTCCAACTTGCATTTTATCAAACTAACACGTCGCCCTAAAGATGGAAGCCTTCCGGCCTTCAAAGCAGGGAAATGGAGTAGACTCACACAGCCATGCCTACCTCTTTGTGAGCCAGCCCTCCTGTGCTGGGGAAACGTGATTGCTTTTCCACAATGCAGGGTTCAGAGTCCAAGCCAAAAAAAGGGGGGGGTCAAGAGTTGGGGTCTTGTCCAGCCAGCCTGGAATGAGATAGCAACCCAAAAACAGTAGAAAAAAACAAAAGTGCTAAACCAGGATGTGTTTCAGTGTAAATCCAGCCATTGCCTTTGTGTGTTGTGTGAAGAGGGTCATTGGATTAAGCCAGAATATAGTTTATTCGCTTTATATAGTATGAATCTGGTTTAAGTGTGCTGTGAGTGAACCCGTGAGCATATTTTCCCGAAAATAAGGCCTGGTCTTTTTTTTTTTTTTTTTTTTGCCTCCAAAAGAGGCACCAAGTCTTATTTTTGGGGTAGGCCTTGCCTCATCTCTGGCACTGACAGCCCCACCCAGCCGGTCCACTTCTTCTGGGGCCGAAATTCTGCAGCTGCATTCGGGCCTGCGTCTTGCAGTCAGGCCTTTCCAGAAGGCCTAAGCAGCCGAGTACCAAGCTATGGATTCAATCCATAGCTTGGTGCTTGGCTGCTGAGGCCTTGCAGAACTGAGCAATGGATCAAATCCATAGCTCGGTTCTCGGCTGCAGAGGCCTTCCAGAAAGCCCCGTGACTGAGAAATGCAGGCTTGGCTGCAGAAGAGGCCTCAGAAGAAGAAGTGGGCCAGCGAGGAGAGGCCTGTTTGCAAGGCAAGTGGGTGCGGGGCGGGTGGGGCAGCTCCTCACAAACACAAACACACACAGACACACACACAAAACCCGACCTAGCTTGATTTTTAGGTGTGTGCCTCGCCCAAAACTAGGGCTTATTTTGGGGGTAGGGCTTATATTAGGCCCACCTCCAAAAATCACGCTAGGGCTTATTGTTGGTGTAGGCCAGGGGTAGGCAACCTTGGCTCTTTTATGACTCGTGGACTTCAACTCCCAGAATTCCTGAGCCAGCTGTGCTGAGGGGAAAGGAAGAGGTTTCCTAGCTGAGCCAGGCCGGCTCAGGAATTCTGGGAGTTGAAGTCCACGAGTCATAAAAGAGCCAAGGTTGCCTACCCCTGGTGTAGGCCTTACTTTTGAGGAAAATATCTGCAAGAAAACCACCAAGCTCCCCTCATTTCAACTCTTGAGTTACGCTCATTTATCAGCGCTATTGTGATGCAGCGCATACAGGGCTAGCGTTCACGGGGAGCGTTTGGGGGGAAATTGAAGGGGGCGTTTTGGAAGCGTGAAGCCTGCTGTACAATTTTGTAAAATCAGCGCTGGCAAGAAACAGCAATTCTGTCAGCAGGGAGTTTGGGGAAGACCACCAAAAAGGACTTAAGGGGCCACTTGTGCCTTACACGGTATCCATTCGATAATCATATATCATACTATACATCATATGACATGACAAGATGGCTGTCTTCCAGTACTTGAGCGACTGTCACAAGGAAGAGGGGATTGACTCATTTTCCAAAATACCAGAGCGCATCACTAAAGAGAGACCCAAGCTAGAAGTAGTAAAATAACCTGTCAGTGAGAACGATTACTCAGCCTGCTGGAGGTTTTCAAGAACAGATTGGACAATCATTTGCCTAGAACAAGGGTCTTCAAACTTGGCCCTTGGATGACTTGTGGACTTCAACTCCCAGAATTCCTCAGCCAGCGTCCCTTTCAGCCCTGGGATTCTATCCCAACTGCTTTATTGCACGAATGAGTAAAATCCACAGAACAGAACACTAACAAACTGTGTGTCTAAACACGCCGAAAAGACCCAAGAGCAGAGAGACCTCATTTTTGCTGGAAAATGCTCAGTGAACATTTTCTGCTCCCTTTTGAAATCCCCCCCCCCAAAAAGAATGTTTTGCTGAACGCGAAGCATGCCTTTTCCATGTTTTGCAACATTCTTCTCCCTCACCTTCTCCCTCACATGCAGGCAGAAGTCCTCCTGGTTGGGGGGGGGGACACCCTTGATGCTGTGAGAAAATGCTCAACATTTCACAACTGCTGTTCCAGCTGGCATTCAGAGGCCAATCAAAATGCCTTGGTGCTCAGCTGGATTTATGAGAGTTATGAATCTAAATGGATGGAAGCTCCACGAAGCCCTTGGGCAGAAACCTCACAGCAGGTCCCGTTCTAGAACCGTGGTCTTCCTAGAACAGGCTTTCTCAACCTTGGCAATGCATGGACTAATTCCCCAAATGGGTCTATCTCAGGGCTTTTCAACCAGTGGTACGGGTACCACTTGTGGTGCATTAGCACCTGGCAGGTGGTACGCGACCATCCTAGAAAAGTGGTAATGGGGAAGGGGAATGAGCTGAACTGGTGGCAGCACCGCACAAGCCTGAGCGAGAGACGGCTGGAGCTGCAGGGCTGTCAGGGCTCAGCGGAAGCGCCAGGATCAATGCCGCTTTCCAGCTGATCGGTGCTTTGGGGCTGTCAGGGCTCAGCGGAAGCACCAGGATCAGCACCAGGCTCCAGCTGGAGCTCTGCGCTGATCCTGGTGCTTCTGCTGAGCCCTGAAGAAGCACCAATCAGCTGGAAAACAGCACTGATCCTAGTGCTTCTGCTGAGCTCAGAAGAAGCGCCGATCAGCTGGAATGTTGCAGCCTCTCCAGGGTCTTGTGACTTACATTCAGATGCTTGGCAACTGATTCATATTTATGACGGTCACAGTGTCCCAGGGTCACGTGAAGTGACCAAAACCTGCTGCAACCACCCAGCAGACAGGGGGAGGGGAATAAAAACCAAACACCCCCCACCCCATCCCCGCTGCCAATCCTCAACAGAAATGCTCAGAACAATGAAAACCTCGGACAGGAGGAAGAGCGCCACCAGGCGGGCAGGCAGCTGTCTTGCTCGGCTGTGGCTTGGGGGGCACTTTTTTCAGTGCCATTGTAACTTTGAACAGTCATTAAGCGAACTGTTGTAAGTCGAGGACTACCTGTATCACTTTTTTCCCTTTTTGGGGGGGGTCAAGTTTTTGACACCTTGCTAGGCAACTGGTGGTCCTTGGATGTTGCCATATCCTAAAAGTGGCACAATGGGTGAAAAGGTTGAAAAGCCCTGGCCTATGTGTCTTAAAGTTGCCAAGGCCTGAAAAAGCTCCCCCAGGTCCTGTCAGAAGCGCGTCCATCTTTGTACACGTCCATCTCTGGGCCTCCCGTGGAAGCGACGAGGGGAGGGGATGCACCCCAACCAGCTGGGCATTCTTCGGGCACTCAGCACGGCTAGCCTTTCCGCTGCTCCTCTTGCATGTTTAGAATGCCCCTCCCCTTTTTACCCCAAAGGAGCCTTTTCAGGCCCGTGCATGTGCCTTTGTTCTGCAACAGCCTGCACTGCTGCTCCCGTTGGTAACACAGAAGCTTCCCTGCAAGTCGGGGGCAGATGGGTTTTCCTTCCCGCTTTGGCATTTGTGTGTAATACTCTGCTGCAGTATTGTGGGATCCCTGGCTGTCAAGCATACAAGGCAGGCTTGTTTGACTTTCTCTGGCATCTCGGTAATAGAAAACCGTCTCCTTGCTTTGTTTAGGCACCTTCTGCAGATCACCCAAGTGGTGCTGTCCAGTTCTACAATCCATCTCAGTTTTCCCAGGTACAATTTATTTATTTATTTATTTATGAGACTTATATACCGCTTTAAGTGCAAGCACTCTCTAAGCGGTGTACACCAGTAAGCAATGTATGTGTGTGTGTGTGTGTCTGTGTGTGTGTGTGTGTATACACACATACATACATTGCCCCCAACAATCTGGGTCCTCATTTTACCTACCCCGGAAAGATGGAAGGCTGAGTCAACCTTGAGCCGGTGAGATTTGAACCGCTGACCTGCTGAACGCAGTCAGCTAAAGTGGCCTGCAGTACTTGCACTCTGACTGCTGCGCCACCTCGGCTCTTATATTCTTCCTCCTCTCAATAGGTCCCCTCCAGTGTGAGCACTGCAAAACCAGCCTTGTACGGACCCCTCCACATACATAGCCCACTCCCTGTAATGCTCCAAGCTTTGCTCCAACTTGTATCGAATCCTTTGAGTGGGTTCAGGGTCCAAAAGGTTTTGCTTCCACCGTGGATTTGCTAGGAATAGTCTTCTTGTGAGCTTTGAGGATTGGGATTTGATTTGAAACAGACTTTGCTTTGCGTTAAATACAACCTGAGAGGAGAATTTCAAACCATGGAAGTTGTGTTTGCAGGGCTCTTTTGGTTTCAAGCTATGCGGTTACCAAATTGATGGAAGGAAAAAAAAATGTCTTTTGTCTTTTCAGTCTGCCGCAGCTCCAGCTAGCTCACGACCTGGCAGATTTGGACAGAGGAAATACCCCACCTTAAAATAGCATCCATTCGGTCTCTCGGCTTGGGCCATCGCACAAGGGTCCCCAAAGATGCCATGGGGTGCCAGCGCCGTTTCTCAAATTGAGAATCAATCTGGGTTGCTCCCTCACGGAGACTGTGGCCGACACGTTGATTACCAAATGCTCCTTGTTACGTAAAAGCTGGCGGAGATCAAACCTCAGAGGGACCGGAGAGATCAACCCACCGGAATGCAGTTGAGGCTGCCTCAACCAGAAGGCCTGGGGGGGGTTCCCCCTTTCCTCCCTGGTTTTTGCTGACACCCAGCTGCTCCATCCATGACAGACTTCTCCCGTGTGACATCTTTTAACGTGACAGTTTGTGGCCTTACAGGGACTGGGGCACAGCTTTTATGCACATAAACCCCCCCACTTGGGTTTATTACTCCTCTGGAACATGGGCAGAATTGGTGGGGATTTCCTTTTCCTGTCGACCTTCCCTCTCTCCCAACGTTTGGGGAGGGGACTGTAGCTGATCCAAATAAGCAGACAAATGTACATTGAATAGGGGGAAACAAAAACTGTGACTTCTAATCTAAGATTTAATTGGAAGTGGGTTTTCTTTAGCGTGTATGTAGTTGGCGTCTTAGGCTCCTTGTCAGACGAACTGTAGAGTCAGAAGCAGACGCTCTTTGTTGTAGCGTTTCGCGTTGTTCCCCTTCTGATAACTCCTCTTGAAGTGCAATATGGCTCCTTTCCGAAACTCAGACCCCTCAAAATAACACCCTAACAGCTCAAAAGGGCTTGGCATTTTATTTTTTAAATGTAGTGTGGAAGCTTTCGTTCTTCCGTCTCTAGACTTTCCCCATTTCCCACTGGCCGAGCTCATAAATACCTGGTCGCCCCCTTTTTATTTAACTAATTAAATTAGCAAGCCCCTCTAACAGAGACATCAAATCGGTCTCAAGTGGGGTTGCAGGAAATCTTCAGAGCTGTCATAGGTTGTGCTAACATCCATGGAAGCCTGAACAAGAAGGAACTAATAGTTGGTGCAGTAAAGACCAATACAGAGGGTATTTTTTAATGTTGATGCTCAGCTCTGTGGTTTAATCCTGCAATCTGGGTTCTGGAGAACCTCGAACACATTTCCAAGGATTGTGGTGGGCGAAGAGTTGTAGAAAAGGCAGAGCTTGTCTCAACAGCCTGCTGGCTTCTTTTCCAGTCATCTCGAACGCCTGGTTTTTATCCCTTTCGACCTCTGTCTCTCTTGAGTTTCTCTCTGTCGGTGACCACCAAGTGTTTTTCACTTCCAGCTGTCCCTCCACCCAGAGACCCACTCTCTGTCCTAAATATTAGAAACACACTGTACATTCTTAAATAAAATATTTTGCGCCTCTGGAGCACTTTTCACACTTAACTCGGCCTAGGTTTATTGGGGTCCCCGACTCGACGCAGAAGCCGTTCTAACAGCCTGCAAGTTTCTGGCACCGGACCCTCCACTCAGGTTTGGAGAAAACTTTCTGAGGGGGTAGTTCATTGGGAGGATGGAGGCTGAATGGGAGCACAACAGATCTGTATAAAACATTAAGTTCCATTAAGTCAGTGTTTCTCAACCTTGACCATTTTAAGGCATGTGGACTTCAACTCCCAGAATTCCACAGCCAGCAATGCTGGCTGTGGAATTCTGGGAGTTGAAGTCCACATGCCTTAAAATGGTCAAGGTTGAGAAACACTGCATTAAGTCATCATCAGCTCATAGTGACCACACAGACTTCCTCCGAGAGGGTCTGTCCCCCACCTGGCCTTTCAGTCTTCCGACCACGTCCCCATCTCCCCTGCAGTGGAGTCCATCCCCTTCACAGCTGGTTGCCCTCTTCCCCCTTTCCCAGCTTCTCCAGAGCTGGGTTTTTCATCATGTGGTTTTCAAAATAATGATAATAAAGTTGGAAGGGACCTTGGAGGTCATCTAGCCCAACCCCCTGCTCAGGCAGGAAACCCTATACCATTTCGGACAAATGGCTGTCCAGTCTCCTCTTAAAAACCTCCAGTGTTGGAGCATTCACTGCTTCTGGAGGCAGGTTGTTCCACTGGTTAATTGTTCTGACTCTCAGGAAGTTTCTCCTTAGTTCTAGGTTGCTTCTCTCCTGGATGAGTTTCCATCCGTTGCTTCTTGTCCGGCCTTCAGGCGCTTTGGAGAAGAGCTTGACTCCCTCTTCTTTGGGGCAGCCCCTGAGATATTGGAACACTGCTATCCTGTCCCCCCTCGTCCTTCTCTTTGTTAAACTAGACATACCCAGTTCCAGCAACCGGTCCTTGCCTCAAGAGAGACCTCTGGGTTGAGGTGTTCAGTGATCTGTCCCTTTGTTTTGGCCTTCCATGGTTTCCTGGGGACTCGTCTCCAGTCCCAGAATTCAGAAGCATCGGTGCTCTTCCTCTCCTGCTTCCTTGCAAATGTTAATTGCGAAGTCGTGTCCGACCCATCGTGACCCCATGGACAACGTTCCTCCAGGTCTTCCTGTCCTCTACCATCCTTGCAAATACAAGAAACAAAAGTTGGAGTCGCGATGTATAAAAGCAACAGGTAGTCAGTCCTGAGCAAAGCCCTCCATAGGGTGATGAAGAAGAAGAAGAAATGCCCAGTACTGTAATACAGGTAGTCCTCAACTTACAACACTTCATTTAGTGACCAAAGTTGCGACGGCACTGAAAAAAAAAAGGGACGTGACTGTTTTTCATTTACAAACTTTTGCAGCATCCCCATGATCATGTGATCAAAATTCAGATGCCTGGATTTTCAGATACATTAAATTTCACATCCATCCCCCCTACCTCAGACCAGAATTCTAAGCAGAGAAAAAAAATAGTTAAAAGGAACAGCCCCCCTCCCCTTTTCTGCCTCTCTCACTCTTTCACTGCCAGTGAAAAAAGGAGACAGGAGAAAGAAAGAAAAAAATTACAAAAATCTCACCAGGAACAAAATAGTTTTCTCTCCTTCACACACATATATTTTCCACCTCCTCATGCAAACGCTTGCTATTGCCTTTCCATTTCACAACAACAACAAAAACCTGCAGTTTACTATTTCTTCCACAGCCTGGGAGCAGGGGTTTAGGGGCTAACACACACACACACACACATTTACATGTCAGCAGATTAACTCATTCACTTCCATTCTACCTGCTTGCATAAACAATTTCACATACAAATCTTTCATTTCATACTTTCTCCAGGCAAACCATTTATTTTTAAATAAGGCCTTTTTGTTGTTATCAGAGAGGGTTTTGACCCTCTTCCAAGTCTTGGAAATAACAGAACGCAGACATATATACACAGATATTATTAACACAATTTTTTTTTTAGACACGTGGCTTGTCCTGCAAGAAGTGAGAAAAATCATGAGGTGATTCCAACCAAATGTGGTTTTTATAGGGCCCTTTAACTATTTCTTATTTTTCTGTTCCAAGTCCAATCTTAATGTTCTGGATGGCTAAAAATATTTATAAACACACACACATGAATTTGGGGTTTGTGGCCAAAGCAGGTTGCTTCCAATTTTTCCCAACAACTTCAAAAGACAGTGGGGAAGGACTAAAACAGTGTTTCTCAACCTGGACAATTTTAAGGCATGTGGACTTCAACTCCCAGAATTCCACAGCCAGCATTGCAGGACACACACACACATGTGGACTTCAACTCCCAGAATTCCACAGCCAGCATTGCAGGACGGACGGACACACACACACACACACACACACACACACACACACACACACACACACACACACACACACACACACACCCACCAGTCCCCAAGGGGCTGGACTAGAAGACCTCCAAGGTCCCTTCCGCCTCTATTCTGATTCTCATTCAGACGAGGCGGGTGGGCGGAGCCAATCAGGCGGGTGGGCGGCACCTTGAAGCGCCTCCTTCCTCCTGCCCCGCCCATCCGGGTTGGGCCTCCTTCCCCCCCCCCGCCTTAGAAGAGGCGTCGGGAAGTGAAGAACCGCCCCCCGCTGGTCTCCGCGGCAACGCGTGGAGCGGGGGCGGGGCCAGGGGAGCGCACGCGCACGCGCACCCGCGCGGCGGCCGTTGGAGGGGGCGGGGCCGCGGCCTCGAGACCCGGCGGCCGGTGCGCGAGACTTGGCCGGCGCGGCGTTGGCTGCCCACAACGGCCCTGCGAGGTAGGCCACCCGCCTCCGGGGGCCGGCGGGGCGGGCGGGCGGATGAGGGGGCGCGGCCTCTCCGCCGTCGGTGGTTCTAGTCTTTGTCCTATTTGCCTCAGCTTTTATCCTTTCGTGGTTTGTTTCCCGCGCGGTTTTTTCATTGGCGTTGCCTTTGCTACGGAGCGACCGGAGTTCAGCGTCGCTTTGTGGTGATGTTACACGTGTCGCGGCCGCCCACGCCGGAGGATTCGGACGCCCCCCCCCCCCAAAAAAAATCAGGTAACTAACTCGGAACCGGCCGGCCAGGCTCCCTTCCGTGTCTGCCAAGGCCAGGGGTAGGCAACCTTGGCTCCTTCATGACTGGTGGACTTCAACTCCCAGAATTCCTCAGCCAGCATGGGAGCACTATGGCTCCTTCATGACTTGCGGACTTCAACTCCCAGAATTCCTGAGCCAGCCTGGCTCAGCTTAGAAACCTCTCCCCCTCAGCATGGCTGGCTTAGGAATTCTGGGAGTTGAAGTCCACATGTCTTAAAGTTGCTGAGGTGGAGAAACGATAGACTAGGCCAGGGGTAGGCAACCTTGGCTCTTTTAGGACTGGTGGACTTCAACTCCCAGAATTCCTGAGCCAGCATGGCTAAGCAGGGAAACCTCTCCCTTTCCCCTCAGCACGGCTGGCTCAGGAATTCTGGGAGTTGAAGTCCACGAGTCATGAAGGGGGCCATAGTTCCCCCATGCCTGGCTCAGGAATTCTGGGAGTTGAAGTCCATGAGTCATAAAGCCACCTAGGCTAGAGGTAGGCAACCTTGGCTCTTTTATGACTGGTGGACTTCAACTCCCAGAATTCCTGAGCCAACCATGCTGAGGGGAAAGGGACAGGTTTACAAGCTGAGCCAGGCTGGCTCAGGAATTCTGGGAGTTGAAGTCCACCAGTCATAAAAGAGCCAAGGTTGCCGACCCCTGGCCTAGGACGATTGACTGGCTCCTGACTCCTGAGGGGGGGGGGTTGTGGGGGCTTGGGGGCTCCGGTGCCGGGGGGGGGCCTGAGGACCCCTTCTTGCCCCTCCCTGCGGGGGGGGAGGAGGGGGGGGCTCTTGTAACCTCCCCGGCTGGCCCCTCCCCCCCTTTTCATTCCTGCCCGTTTAATTGCCTGCTGGTGAAGGGGGCGGAGTCCAGGGCTGCTCCCCCCATCCATCTCCTGGACCTTCTTGTCACTAGATCAGACATACCCAATTCCCAATAAACTGTTCTTTATCTGTTGTAGCCTCCAATCCCCTAAACATCTTTGTTGCTCTTTCTGCATTCATTCTAGACTGCAGAGGTAGGCAACCTTGGCTCTTTTAGGACTCGTGGACTTCAACTCCCAGAATTCCTGAGCCAGCTACTTGCCCTACGGAAGTCCATGTAAATTATGTCCACAGCATTTCAGTCACTAATTTAGTCACTTTTTCAAAGAATGCAGTAAGATTTGTCAGGCATGATGGATTTGACAATCCCATGTTGGCTTCGGGTTATAACTTTGCTTGCCTTTAGGTGTTAGTTGCTTGATTATCTTTTCCAGCATTTTCCCAGGTATTGATGTCAGGCTCATTGGTCTGTAGTTTCCTGGATCCATTTTTTTCCCTCTTTTGAAGATGAAAATCATGTCGGCTCTTATCTAGTCCTCTTATAGTTCCCTGATGCTCCATTACATCCATGTTGTATGATTGCAACCATAAATGTATTTTGCCCACTTTGATATCCCTGCCTTGACGCCTGATACTTTGCTGGGTATAAAGTACAGACTTTTAAAGACTGTGTATAAACTATTTAAGGGGTACCTGCCATTTTCATCATAAGCTAATGGGGTAAATAGTGTTCTTTCAGATGAATCTACCCTAATAATAATTTCCTACAGTTCTGATTTGTTTCATAAACCTCTGATCTTTAAAATGGGAATGCCCCAACTAATACTAGGAGCATCTTTCGAGAGCGGATCCATTGGGTGGTTTCAACATTTTGCAATTAAAACAGCAATTAACATTGCTAGGGGCAGTACAGAGGGCCACACCAACTTGGGTAACACTTTTAGGATTCCTTCCCTGATCATTTTTTCCCCCTCTTCAGGTTTTTCCTCACAGATGGAAACTTGGCGAGGGAGAAATAGCGACTCTTTGTCTTCCTCATAGCTGGTGCGTCTAATGGATTCTCATAGCAGACAATGGAGCATCTCTCTAGCGATGGGCCCCAAATCCTGCAGGCCAAGGAGGACGGCTGCTCCGCCAGGAAAGAGGCAGGCAACAGCGGGGACCATCTCTCCAAGGACCCACAGGAAATGAAGCTCCCCTTTTCCAATGATCCTTTCAGACTGCAGTTAGAAGGATCCCAAGCCCCAACTGGGCTCAGGTCATTTACCCCAAAGCCTCCCCGTAAACCGAGGCTGGAGCGGACGTCGTCTCTGGATGAGCTGATCTGGCGGCGGCGGCGGAGGCCTTTCAGAATGAACCAAGAGAATTTGCTTGACTCAACTGAGGGGGGGTCCTCCGATGGGTCTTTCCAGGAAGACAGCCCCACCAAGCGGGACGTCGCCTCCAGTGGCAACCACCACCCTCGACAGCCTCGGCACAACTTGCACCCGGGCTCCGAGGGTGCCCCCATCAGCCAAAGCAAACCCAGCCTTTCAGCTTCGCCCAGGAACCTGGCCAAGGTCTTGGCCTCTCGGCCTCCACCTCCTCTGGAACTTGAAGGCTCCTTTTCTTCTCTGAGAACAAGTAATAGGATTGACCCAGATTGTGCGGCGTACATCTTCGGCTCCCCGCGGGTGTTTCCAAGAGCAAGCAGCAGCTGGAGCGACACGCAGCTTCAGAGCCGCGGGATGGCCTGCGAACACTGCTTGACTGCCTCCGCAAAGTCGACGTTCAGCCTGCTGGCCCCCATCCGCGTCACAGATGTGCGAAACAGGTGCGTATCTTGGGGCAGGGAGACCACACGGGTGACAATCGCTCGTTCCAATAGGGACGTGGCCTTTGCGGTTCTTTTAAGACAAATTTTTCTTTGTTGAAGGAAGTCTTAATGTCGAATGGGAACAGTGAGGGGAGGGGGGCTTCAGCAGCAACTTCCAATAACAATCAATATTATTGGGAAGTCGCTTTTTCGTTTCCAGTGTATAATGTTTAGATGATAAGGTTTTGCTTATTTTCCTCTCGGAAGTTGTCTGTCTGCACATAGTGCTGCTTACTGAATCACACACTGCTCTGCCCTGTCTTCCCAGCCCAACTGCTTTGGCATAAAAAAGAAGGATCTTTAGCTCAGGTTCAGCCTTGGAGTTGCCAACAGAAGAATACGGTAGCATGTGACGAGGAAGCCCTTGCTGTTGTTTTGCATCATGTGGTCCAGGGGAAGATGCTGGCTCATATTTATCAAGAATAATAACACTTTTGAGTCCTGAGAAGGGAGAAATCCATTGTAAAATGACTGTTACATCAGTGAGGTCTGTTCTGTAGCCTCCCTGTCTAGGAATCACTGACTGTGGGATTGACCGGCAGCCCTTCCTTCTCTAAAATGGAGGCAAAGTCCTAGAGAGGCTTCTGGATAACAGGAGGGCTATTTCAATGGCTGTTTTGTCCTGCAGGCTCCCAGGGGCTTCCAGCCATCCCTGGTTGAGATAGAAAACCAGCAGAAATGAGCTGTGTGCATGTGTCAGAACTTGTTCATCCCGGAATAATTCTGATTGCATCACAGTGCATTTTTTCTTGGTTTTTTTCCCCCGCTCGTTCCAGGCTTTGGGTAGGGAGAATGGGGGAAAGTGTTGGGCGAGCCACCCAGCCTACTTTGCAGTGGTTGGGAGGGCTTTAAAAAGTGCAAAGAGACCCAGTTATCCCTGGTGAGAGTGTTTAATAACAGAGAGACATGAGGGCTCCCTGCGTGGGGCAGTATGTTGTTCTTCTAGCACAATTCTTTTCTAGATTTGTTCCCAAGTCAGAAGGCTGTTCATGATCTCTGAAGCCAACACAACTTCACACTTGGGTGTTTTTAAGAGCAGCCAAGAGCACAAGCTCGGTTGCCTTTTTTTTGCTTTTCGTTAAATCCCAGTATCTTCCCCTCAGGATGCTGCTACCGGGCATGGCGTGCCAAAACAACTAGCTACAAAGACAGTTCCCCCCCCCCCCCATGCCATCACTCTGCTAAACAGCTAATTCCCACAGCACTGTCTTATGCCAGAGGATTTTTACTCTCCTTGTAATGGGATTATATTATTATTATCTTTCTCACTTTTCCTTTTACCTTCTCCTGTTGGTATCTTATGATTATATCACTTGTTATTTGTATGTACACTAAGAGTACCGGAGACAAATTCCTCTTGTGTCCAATTACACTTAGCCAACAAAGAATATTCCAGTGGTTCTCAACCTGTGGGTCGGGACTGCATTTGGGGTCGAATGACCATTTCACGGGGGTCGCCAAACAATGCAATCCTCCATTTTTCCCCCCTTTTCCTTAGCTGTGCTACTCCCTTTTATTCTATTGGCTTTTGAAAGCCAGTAGAATAGACTCTCTTGAATAGAACCTAATTCTATTGGCTTTCAAAAGCCAATAGGAATTGTCCAGGCTGTCTCTGCCCTGCTGAGCCCGCCCAAAGTCCCATTCTGCAAACGGTGCTGCACCAGCTGAGTAGTCCTCGACTTACGACCGGTTGAGTAGTCCTTGACTTACGACCGGTTGGGGGTCGTAAGCATTAAAAAGGTTGAGAACCACTGCACTGGAATATTCTATTCTGTTCCTCGCAAGGACAAGTTCTGGAGTACCCTTCCATGTTCATTTTGCAGCAACCTGGTCAAATGGGGAGATAATGATTGCCCCCCCCCCCAGTCACCTAGCAAGCTCCATGACTTGAGCCTCATGTTTTGAGCTTCTCCTCCCCAGTATTCTAATTGTTATGTCTCCCTGAACTGAAGAAGACCTCTCTCTGTGACTCCCTCCCCCCCCACCCCCATCACTCCAATGCCAGCTGAGCTCTTTTCAGGAGAGAACTGTCCTGGGACTTTGGAGCACTGTGCTAAGAAAGGGTGGGCTCACCTCCTCGTCTCTTACGCATTTGACCTCTAAGTCCCGATTTCAGTGCTAGCTGACTTCCCCCAGGTAAGCCAACCCTATCAACCTGCACCGTAGAGTACTTTAATGCAACAAAACAGACTATCCTTTTCTACAGAAGCTACTTGGAAGGCAGCCTTCTTGCTAGTGGTGCCCTCCTGGGAGCAGAAGAGCTGAACCGGTATTTTCCCGATCGCAGCGTTGGCATCTTTGTAGCCACCTGGAACATGCAGGGCCAAAAGGTGAGGAAGTGAGGGTTCAACGTCCTTCTCTAATCACCAGGGTTTCCGTTTGGAAAGTCCAGGCAGCCAAGGAAAGGCACGCTTCAGCACCGCACGAGGCCGGAGGCTTCGAAGCTGCTTTGAAAGCATCTTGCCTGCAGACCTGGGATGTAGGAAGGGTGAAGGGCGAGCCATATGCTCCGCTCAGCTTGGCCTACAAAATTGCAGGTCAGGCTCACACAAAACGTTTCTCCCCGGAAAAGCGTTACGGCGCACTTGCCCTTTTACTCTAGGAACCCTGCAGATATTTCTGGATGGCGTCATTACATGGTTCTAATTTTGCATGCAAGGTTCATATTTTCATGCAGACCCTTTGGAAGTAGGTTCAGTAAGGGTATGTGCAACCTGTCGGGACAAACCAGCAGTCTAGGATCCATAAATCCACTTGCAGCTCGTCCATTCCAGATACGGAGTGTTGTTTTTTTTAAATCCCTTTCAGCTTTTCTTTCACAAACAAATTTTCTGGGAAATGTAATAAAACAGTGGAAAGAAGCAGCTAGGTCAGGGGTAGGCAACCTTGGCTCTTTTATGACTCGTGGACTTCAACTCCCAGAGTTCCTGAGCCAGCCATGCTGAGGGGAAAGGGAGAGGTTTCCAAGCTGAGCCCTGCTGGCTCAGGAATTCTGGGAGTTGAAGTCCACGAGTCATAAAAGAGCCAAGGTTGCCTACCCCTGAGCTAGGTCAACCCAGCTTAGTGAAAGTGAGCTGTGGATGAGAAAACTAAAGAAAACAGGAGCCTCTGTTTGTGTGGGTTTTTTTGTTTGTTTTTGACACTTTATAGATGGAACTTGAAGTTGTTGGAATGCTTGTGTACCTGAAACAAGTATTTGTTTGTGCAGCATTTCACAAGTAGTGTGTGGGATAGCAGGAGAAGCAGAGTCACCTTAATCTTCCAAAATAATGTGGATTAAATAATTTTCTGAACAGGTCAGAAAATGGCACACTTGTTCATTTTCTGGGTTCCAACCCAGGGGAACAGAAAAGTGTTTGCATCCTGCCGGCAGAAAAATGGAATTGATATCCTGCATCATTTCTTGTTCTTCAGTTGGCAGCTAAGAGCCCTCAAATGAGCCTGCAGAGCTCATCTACAGTTGGAAAGGTCTTTTTTTCTTTTCTTTTTTTTTTTTGCAGGAGCTCCCCGAGATGCTGGACGACTTCCTGTTGCCCTCCGAGCCTGATTACGCCCAGGACATGTATGTGATAGGGATCCAAGAAGGCTGTCCAGACAGGTATGGAAACAGAAGGAACTTTACAGCTAAGGGTTCTTCCCTCCCTCCCATCCATCCATCCATCCATCCATCTTTTGTCCTTCCTCCCGAGAATTACCACACTACAAGTAGGATCATTATATTGCACGGGTGAAGGCTGTCACAAGTTCTCTCTCCCTCTTAGGCAATGAGGCAGAACTTTCTGTTAAAGCGAGGTGAGGCATCTTGTAGGTGCAGGCCACCTTTGGGAGATCTTAGCCCAGGAGATCCCTTGGCAATCTTAGCCCCGTCTTCTCCTTGCCTCTTCATTTGTCTACACCAGTGGTTCTCCACCTGTGGGTTGGGACCCCATTTGGGGTCGAACGACCATTTCACGGGGGTCGCCAAACAACGCAATCCGCCATTTCCCCCCCCCCTTTTCCTTAGCTGTGCTACTCCCTTTTATTCTGTTGGCTTTTGAAAGCCAATAGAATAGACTCTCTTGAATAGAGTCTAATTCTATTGGCTTTCCAAAGCCAATAGGAATTGTCCAGGCTGTCTCTGCCCTGCTGAGCCCGCCAAAAGCCCCATTCTGCAAACGGTGCTGCACCAGTTGAGTAGTCCTCGACTTACGACCCGTTGAGTAGTCCTCGACTTACGACCGGTTGGGGGCCACGGCATTAAAAAGGTTGAGAACCACTGGTCTACACTCTGGCATCCAGGAGAAGAGTGAATGTGGGTAGTGGCTGCAAGGAATTGGGAGCTAAAGGGAGGGCCCCCGGCACATGGAACAAGTGGGGATGAAGAGCGCTCCTGGGAGATCCTGCGTCCTCTTAATGCACCCGATTGGCCAGAGCTCCTTTCTGAGCCTGGATTGGGCCTGCTGACCCCAGAGTCGCTCCAGTACCGAGTGGCCAATGGGCTTTGCTTCCTTTCTGCAGGCGAGAGTGGGAGATTCGCCTGCAGGCCACGCTGGGCCCTCAGTACGTCATGTCTTACGCAGCTGCTCACGGAGTCCTTTACCTGTCCTTCTTTCTGCGAAGGGATCTCATCTGGTTTTGCTCAGGTACGCTTGGGCAGGGATAAATTTTGAGTGGCCTTTTAGAGTCACTAATGCCGCGGGATTATTGCTGAATCACCCAGACAGCCTGTTGTTGTTTGGTGGGGAGAAAGCTGAACCTAACAAGAACTGTGTGCTTAGAAGATGAATCTGAACCCCATCATTGAACTGCAGCATTTTCACCCCTTAATACCTATGAAGGTGAACCTACACCTCTTTTGTTGTGTCCCTGTCTGATCTGAGCACTCTTTGACAGGCCGTGCCGCTTCTCTCTTCCTACAGAGGTGGAATGTGCCACGGTGACAACACGTATTGTCTCCCAGTTCAAAACCAAGGGTGCCCTAGGAATTTGCTTCACTTTCTTTGGCACGTCCTTCCTTTTCATCACTTCCCACTTTACCTGTGAGTACCTCCCCAAGTTTCGCTTGGAGCCAAAGTAGTTTTTTTTTTCCAAAGCTCTGTAAACTGGTGCACCAGTTGAACTACCTGCTTTATGCTCTGTTCTCAATTGAATGCACATAAGGTAGATATGTAGAGTTGTTGCAGAAAGCGAGGGAGCTGTGTCTACAAAGAAATGGACAGCACAGACATTCCTCCCCCTCTATTCCTTAGTCCCAAGACTTAAATCTAGGCATCCTCTCCTGCCTTTTTGGAGTCTGCAATCATACAGCACAGTGATGGCGAACCTTTTAGAGACCGAGTGCCCAAACCGCAATCCAAAACCCACTTATTTATCACAAAGTGCCAGGGCCGACTCAGCATTGTGGTGCCCTTGGGGGGCATGGAGCGTAGCCCACTGGGGGGCATGGCTGCAGTTGTCACGGCAAACTGAGTGGGCATGGCTGGGGTGGGCATGGCCACCTCGATGTTGCTCATGGAGGGGACGCCTGTGGGGGCCGGGCAGGGTTGGGGGAGATCCAGGGGGTCTCTGTTGGGTGGGGCAGTGGGCAGTAGGCTCAGCATAGATGGGGGGAGGAACGCAATCCTAGCTGGGACTGGGGGGCCATGGCGCCGATGGGGATCCAGTTTTCCCTGCTCAGGGTGGCCTTTGACTTGCTGGGTGTGGGCACGCTCTACCACCTCTACTTGATCATGCTAGCTGGCCGCTTGGCCTCCTTTGTGCCTAGTGGGGCTGCCACTCTGGGCGGTGGCAGTGGCCTAATGGACCTGCGCAAGCCACTGGCAGCAGTGGCGTGCGTGCCCACAGAGAGGGCTCCGAGTGTCGCCTCTGGCACGCGTGCCCTAGGTTCACCACCACTGATATAGCATCTCCTGACCTGTGAAGGGTCTCAGGAAATTCTCCAGCATGACAATTGGAGCTTTCTACCCCACCAGGTTGAATCCATGCAAGTTTTCCTTCTCACATAAATGAACACGACTTCTCAGGTGATGCACCTATAATCTCTTTCTCCCTCTCTTCCAAGACAGTGCATATAGAATAAAAGGCACACCCAGAGGGTTGATACAGGAGACATTTTTGTCTTTTTGTAATTGAACAAGAGACCCAGATAGGTGTTGTGGTTAAGGCACCAGGATAGAACCCGGGAGATGGTGAGTTCTAGTCCTGTCTTGGCACAAAGCTAGCTGGCTGGCAGCAGGCCAGTCATTTTCTCTCAAGACTAGAAAGGAGAATATGGCTTCCTGGGGGGAGGGGGGGAACCCTTGCCAAAGAAATGCAGGGACTTGTCCAGTAGTCTCTAAGAATCGGAGATGATTGAACAGAAGAAAAAAATAATAAATGAAATTGACATTGATGAGGTTGTTTCCTTTGAGAGTTAAGATTTTAACTCTCTGTAAGGACCCACCCCACTTTGCATCTTAAGAAGACAGAACTCTTGGAATAGTTCTTCCAACAGGCATCCTTTATTAAGAGAAAATGGTTGCAGGCGTTCTAGACAGGACTTGGGGTACAAGCTCTCCCATTCAAGGTTTTAAGGGGCTCCCCAGTAGCCCCACCCAATCACCCCCTTATTCCAGTGACACTCAGGCATTACGCTCCCACCCCCTTTTCCTTACTGTGGGCTGGATGGAGACTTCAGAGAGAACGACATGAAAGGTAATAGCCCCATTGTTATGGTTAGTCCTTTTGGCGATACACACATCCAGTTCCTTTGAAGTGTACCGAAGGAAGTGAGGGCCATAAAGCCCCTTTGTTCACCCCCTTCCCTTCATCGTATGACAGAATCCATAGAAGGCAGAAATGGGGATTTCTATAATTGATAACTAGAGATGAAATATAATTGGATTCTGACACTAGTCCTGTTTTGGAGAATGTGAGTGGGCAGAGGAAAGCTGCCAGGCTCGTCCACTCTCCAGCCTGAGCTCCACGATCTGTATGGCTGCAACATTTAGCACCCTTAGAATTCCAGCTCCCCTCCTTCCCTTCTCCACTTTCTCCAGCCAGGAGTTCTGGTCTTTCCCAGTAGAAGGTGGGGAAAAGTGTCACTTGAAATCTCTGGATCTTGGCCCGACAGCTGGGCTAGCCATTGACCCTCAACTGGACTCAGTGGCCCTCATTCTTGTCCCTGATCTTCAGAATTCCGGCCTTGTATTGGAGATGGTTCTAAAACAGTGGTTCTCAACCTTTTTAATGCCATGACCCCCAACTGGTCGTAAGTCGAGGACTACTCAACCGGTCGTAAGTCGAGGACTACTCAACTGGTGCAGTACCGTTTGCAGAATGGGACTTTTGACGGGCTCATCAGGGCAGAGACAGCCTGGACAATTCCTATTGGCTTTTGAAAGCCAATAGAATTAGACTCTATTCAAGAGTCTATTCTATTGGCTTTCAAAAGCCAATAGAATAAAAGGGAGTAGCACAGCTAAGGAAAAGGGGGGGAAAAATGGCGGGCTGTGTTGTTTAGCAACCCCCGTGAAATGGTCGTTCGACCCCAAATGGGGTCCCGACCCACAGGTTGAGAACCACTGGTCTAAAATAATCTTGCCTAATTTTTAGTGGGACTCTGATCCCGATTCTTGTCTTAGTCCAGCTGTGAGCAGCAGGCCCTCCTTGTTCCATTTGCAGAGCTTTGGCCCTTCTGAGGATTGAAGTTAGCACTGGGAGCCTTGTTCTCCTCTCCTTCAGAGAGAGAAGTCTCCTGAAGTCGTTTCCAGTGGAAACTGCTGTGTTGGGTCCTTTTTTTCCCACTAGAACCTGCCTCCTTTTCTTTCAGCTGGAGATGGCAAAGTCAACGAGAGGATTCTGGATTACAGCAAAACCATCCAGGCTCTTTCGCTGCCCAGAAATATTCCAGACACCAACCCATATCGATCCAGTCCCTGTGAGTAACTTGGCACTTGAAAATGCTTCCTTCGCCCTCCATTTTTCATATGCAGGTGGACCTTTCTCTTTCAAATAAACACCGCCATCATGATGCACCCAAAAGAAAGCTGTATTCTGGAAAGTGACTGATTTGGCCTCGGCCCAAATGTGGGTCCCAGCGATAAAATCCAGGGAACAGCCAGTGTTTCCCCATTTGGGCGATTTTGAAATGTGTGGGCTTTAACCCCAGGATTCCCCAACCAGCAAGGCTCTTGCTAAGAATTCTGAGAACGGAAATCCAGGCATTTCAAAAGTTGCTGAGATGAGCACTAGGGCAGGCAGATTACAGTCGCCATGTTTCAAAAAAAAAATGTGATGAAGTCACACAGGAATTCAGAATTTAGATGCAGGTAGTCCTCTACTCTCAGCCGTTTGTTTAGGGCAGTGGTTCTCCACCTGTGGGTCGGGACCCCATTTGGGGTCGAACGACCATTTCACGGGGGTCGCCAAACAACGCAGTCTGCCATTTTTTCCCCCCTTTTCCTTAGCTGTGCTACTCCCTTTTATTCTATTGGCTTTTGAAAGCCAATGGAATAGACTCTCTTGAATAGAGTCTAATTCTATTGGCTTTCCAAAGCCAATAGGAATGGTCCAGGCTGTCTCTGCCCTGCTGAGCCCGCCAAAAGTCCCATTCTGCAAACGGTGCTGCACCAGTTGAGTAGTCCTCGACTTACGACCGGTTGGGGATCACGGCATTAAAAAGGTTGAGAACCACTGGTGTAGGGACTGTTTGAAGTTAACAGCAGCACTGAAAAAGGCGACTTACGACCGTTGCAGCCTCCCCAGGGCCAGGTGATCAAAATTCTGATGCGTAGCAACTGGGATGTCTTTATGACGGTCGCACGGTCCCGGGGGTGTGACGGGGATCCCCTTTTGTGCCCTTCTGACAAGCAAGGCCAACGGGGAAGACAGATCCCCATCATAACCCTGTTACTAACTTAACAGCTGCCAGGGATTCATGTAACAACTGTGGCGAAAATGGGGCAAAATCCACAAAAAACTGTCTGGTTTCGCAACGGAAATATTGGGCTCAAATGTGATCCTAAGTCAAGAAATTCAGAGTTCAAACTTGAAGCGGTTTGAGTTCCAGTTACTTTGTTGGCAAGCTTTGAACGGAGTGAATTTCGCCCTCGGTCCAACCCGGGTATCTGGTAATTCTGCGCAAGCGTCAGGGAAGACTTTGGACTTCCTGCATAGCCTCTTCTCCACTCTCTCCCCCTCCTTCGCTTGGCCCTGCAGCAGACGTCACCACCCGCTTCGACAACGTCTTCTGGTTCGGAGACTTCAACTTCCGCCTGAACGAGGATCGGGAGGTGGTAGAGCAGCTCCTCAGCCCTGGCCAGGAACTGGACGTGCCAGGGCTGCTGCAGCACGACCAGCTGCTGGAGGAAATGCAGAGGGGTGAGGACCACCTTCCTTTTTTCCTGTGTTTGGGCAGGGCCCAGCCTCGCTTGCTTTGATCCCTGTGGACTAGATGTACCCATTTCCCAGAACCGTCCCTCATACGATATAGCCTGCAGACCCTTTAACATCTTTGTTGCTCTTCTCTGCACTCTTTCTAAAGTCTCAGCATCTTTTATTTTAATTGTAATTACCAAAATTGGATGCAGTATTCCAAGCAGTATTCCGTCACTTGATGTCCGTGGTGCTCTGCTTAAATACCGTAGGAAAAGTCATAAAATTGGGTGGAGTGGTATGATGCCTCACAGAACGACTGCACCATTTAACGACAAATGGTTCTGGTCCCTGGCGGTGCGTTGAGAAGGCGGAGAAAGGGACTTAACCGGGCCTTTACGCCTCTTGCTCGCTTCCAGGTTGAGCCGCACCCAGTGGATGACGCCCACACTTGATTTCGCCTTCGCCTGACGGGGGAGGCTGGTGACCTGGCAGAGGAGGGGTCCAGTGGGGTGGGAAGTGGCCTTTGAGCCCAGCACCACGTTGACTCGCTCTCAGTCTGCCTGGGGGGCTTTGACTCAGATCAGTGTCGCCAAAGCCTTTCTCGCGTGACCGTGGCTGTCAGAATCCAATTATATTTCATCTCTAGTTATCAACTATAGAAAACCCCATTTCTGCCTTCTCTGGATTCTGTCATACAATGAAGGGAAGGGGGTGAACTTATGGCCCTCACTCCCTTCGGTATACTTCAAAGGAACTGGATGTGTGTATCACGAAAAGGACTAACCATAACAATGGGGCTATTGCCTTTCATGTACTCCTCTCTGAAGTCTCCCTCCAGCCGGCAGTAAGGACAAGGGGGTGGGAGTGTAATGCCAGATTGTCGCTAGAAGAAGGGGGTGATTGGGTGAGGCTACTGGGGAACCCCGTAAAACCTTGAATGGGAGAGCTTGGACCCCAAGTCCTGTCTAGAACGCCTGCAACCATTTTCTCTTAATAAAGGATGCCTGTTGGAAGAATTATTCCAAGAGTTCTTAAGATGCAAAGTGGGGTGGGTCCTTACAGTGGCTTAAGAACCCAGTCAGTTTCCTTAGCTTACCGCTCACTGCAGCCTGGCCCGTGACGGCAGGGAGGCTCTGTATCTAGGGGCGCCCTTAAGGCTGGGGTTTCGGGCCCAGTCCTTTGACTTGCCTGATCTGCTCTTTGCACAGGTTCTATATTTAAGGGGTTCCAAGAGGCCCCCATCTTTTTCCGCCCTTCCTATAAGTTTGATGTTGGACAAGACACCTACGACACAACCTCCAAGCAGAGGACGCCTTCCTACACGGTAAGGGTTTGGGGGGGGTGGAGGCGGCAAGAAAACAGGCATTCTCCCCCCCTCTCCAAGCAGGAAAGGGCATCCAAAAGCCAACCATTCTGTGCCCAGTTCCCACTACATATACAGCCCACTTTGGCCACAAAGCTTGTCCTGCACTGGCCTAGAGGCTTTGGATAAAGGCAATATAAATCTACCTGGCAAAAAAAAAAGTCAGGTAAATGGTCCAAGGATGAGTTGGGCTCCTTTTTCCTTAGGTAAGAGCTGATTTGGTCTAGCGCAGGGGTAGGCAACCTCGGCTCTTTTATGACTGGTGGACTTCAACTCCCAGAATTCCTGAGCCAGCCATGCTGAGGGGAAATGGAGAGGTTTCCAAGCTGAGCCACGCTGGCTCAGGAATTCTGGGAGTTGAAGTCTGTGAGTCATGAGGGGGCCAAAGTTTCCTTCATGCTGGCTGAGGAATTCTGGGAGTTGAAGTCCACGAGTCATGAAGGGGCCATAGTTCCCCCATGCTGGCTCAGGAATTCTGGGAATTGAAGTCCGCAAGTCATGAGGGGGCCATAGTTCCCCCATGCTGGCTCAGGAATTCTGGGAGTTGAAGTCCACAAGAGCCGAGGTTGCCTACCCCTGGGCTAGTGGTTAAAAGCATCGGGCGAGAAAGAGGGAAACTGAGTTTAATTTATTCACTAAACGTTTATGCCACCCATCTCCCCGATAGGGCGACTCTAGTTCTGCCTTCTGTATTGTGCCCAGAGAAGCACCTGGACACATTCATGAAGCCACTAGAGGCCTTCTCCTATTTTGTCCCTTCAAGCCTCACAAGGGCTCCTTAAGCATTGTGCTCCTCTTTTGTGCCTGGCTCCCTCCCCGGGTACCCTGCTTCCTTCTAGAAAAGGAGGCTTCCTGGAAAGTCCCAGTTCCATCTCCTCGCCTGCCTGGAGCTTGCGTAATACTCAAGTTACCAGGGACAGGAAAGAAATGTGACAAGTGACGCTCACCCAGCTTCAAAACAAGAAGGGCAGGTCCACGGCGGCTCCAGCTTCTGCAGCGCCCAAGGCTTTGTAGGCAGTGGTGGGATTCAAATCTTTCAACAAGTGGTTCTGTTCGTCATCGCCGGCGTGACGCACTTTGCATATTTGTCATATTGTCATCACCGGCGCCATACGCCTCGCAGTGTCATCACCAGCCCGACGTGCCACACAGATTTATCATAACCGGTTCACCGAACTCAACAAAGTTAGGTATCGGTTCTGCCGAACCGATGCGAACCGGCTGAATCCCACTACTGCCTGTCGCAGCTGCTGGAAGGCGCTGTCTGGGCCAGAGATCTAAGGCAGGAGCAAGGGAGCCGCTCTGCTTAGGCTTATCAGGGCTGCCCTGCTCATCTTTCTCTCTCTTTTCAGGACCGGGTCATCTACCGAAGCCGCCACCAGCATGAAATCCATGCTGTGAAGTACTCGGCCTGCTTTGGGATCAGAACGTCCGATCACCGCCCTGTGTACGGGTTGTTCCGTGTCAAAGTGAGACCTGGACGGGACAAGTGAGTACGACTGCCATCCAGAGCCTCAGCGGGTGGTGCCTTTGAAAAGGCTTCGTTCAGAGGCCTCCCCCAGGTTCCTGCAGACACACTTGCATTGCAACACCTCGCTCCGAGTTGTGACTTAGAGGCCGGGTGATGAAGGCAGAGAGCAGCTTTTCTCCCTCAGAGCCGAGAAGGACTGAGGCTTTGGCTCTGCATTGGGATAAAAAAGTCTGTCAGAACTAGACCACCCTAGCCGTGAGAAGGCAGAGAGGCATCGGGCACCCTATACCTGGACTGTCCTGCTGAACTGCCTTTAATCCTAACAGCTGAAACTGGGGCTCAGAGACAGTCAGGGATATAAAATCCATCAGGCAGATGGGTGGTTCTGCTACTGAAAGAATACACTGCTCTGTATTTGCAGCTATTCTTAACTATTCAAAATCTCATGGAATAGCCGAGATCTTATACGATCTTGTGATCATTTTTTTTTAAGGCATATTTTTATTTTGGCATCTGTGCACAGTGGCTCACGTTGTATGGAAAGGTTAGTGACCCAACTAAGAGGGAAAAATCTAACCTAATTACTGCTAGTGTTTCCAGGCCGTGCAAAGGTGAAATGAGGGAAAACCAGGATGTCCCACAGAAAGTACAATACAGCACACACACACACACAAACATATTTCCAAATTTCATTACTGACAAAGAGTTAAAGAATTAAATTGGGAGACTAAGATGGCCATTTCGACCTCATTTGCTCTCTTCAGTTAGCCACACCCTTTATGGGATTCGAGTCATAAAGGGTGTGACTAACTGAAGAGAGCAGAGGAGCTCAAAATGGCCATCTTAGTCTCCCAATTTAATTCTTTAACTCTTTGTCAGTAAAAGAAATTTGGATTTGTAAATGTTTCGCAGTTGCAACTTGAGCCTGCTTATCGCCCCTAGTCGGGGGCTACAAGGCAAAAGAAATTGTAAAAAGTAAAACTGCAGTATAGCAGTCAAAATGCCAAGGTGTAATCAATCAGACAGGTCTGTCTGAAAAACCTCCTTGTATATATATGTTTTCTGAGGTTTTCGCGGGTGTTTGTTTGTAGGTCTTTGGTTATTCGTTTGTATGTAGGTCTTTGGTTATCGGTTTCTGCGGGAGAAAACCCGAATAACCAAAGACCTACATATGTACCATATATGCTGGCGTACAAGGCGACCCGGCGTATAAGACAACCCCTATCTTTGTCACTGAGCCACATTCCTAGAACGTTGTCTTATACGCCGGAAACTACCAGTATTTCCGGCGTATGAGATGACTCGGTGTATAAGACGACCCCCGTCTTTGGCGCCGATTTTAACGCTTGCGGAAGTCGCCTTATATGCTGGCATATACGGTATGTATGTATGTATGTACGTTTTCACAAGCCGGTTTGTGCTTTGTCCCATTCACCTACAGCATCCCGCTGGCTGCAGGCCTATTTGATCGAGAACTTTATTTGATTGGCATAAAGAGACGGATCACAAGGCAACTTCAGAAAAAACAAGCTCTAAAAAACCAGAAATCCAGCACGATCTGTTCCGTTTCCTGACCAAAGACACGCAAGACCTCCGAGGCAAGCGGAAGGACAGGCGGACGAGGCCTCCTTCAGCTCGTTCTGTGAAACCATGCTGGAAGGGCTCCAGCCAGCAGGGCCACAAAAGCGAAGGGCTCTTTTGAGGCTGGAAGTGGCCAGGCAGCCAATGGATTGGATCAAGATGTTATCCAGCGGGTAGCTTCCTCCCGCTCAAGAAGCTGTTCTTCCGGTGTCCCGTTGCTTGAGGAGGATCCTGGAATAAACCCGCAGGGTGTTGGCATTTTTGTGTGTTACACCAGCCACAAACATTTCTTTGCTTGGGAAGATATTTCTGAGGATCATCTTGGGGAACAAAGGAACACGTTCTGAGCCTTTAGCTAGGAAGTGAATTACGCGTCGAGCCTAGTTTGGTCCCCCAAAACCAACGTTTTCCCTACGAATTCTGGAAAGGTCCCTGGAATGCCAGAGGGGCAAGGGAAGACTCAGGAAGCACCAGCCTAAGGAGGTGATAGGGTGTGTTTCTTACCTTCAGGGAAGACAAGCCACCTCCTACCAGCTACATTCTTTTTAAAAAATCCATTAACTAAGAGAAAGTGGAAACCCATTCCACTCAATATAGGGCCTTGAATGGTGGCAAAAACCAGTATTTGCAATAGCAAAGGCCAATTTTAGCTGCTGCCAATGGTTGATAAGTAGTTATCCTTTCCCCTTCTCAGGTTTAGTCATCATTTTCCTGGATTGTGCTTGGGTTCAGAATTCCTTAAAATAAAAGGATGATGCAGAACTTAAAAATGTGTTTCTAGGGTGTCGACTGCTTCTTGAATCTCTGCGCTACTGATCTACCCTACCTAGAGCTTGGCTTAAAGCCTCATCGATGGAATTCCAGTATTTTCAACATGCAGCACACGTTTTGTCTTTCCCTCTTTATGGGAATCAAGCATTAAATTACAAGATTCAGAACGTGTACGTATAATGCGTCCTGTTGCTTGTAGCGCTGGATGGTGGCAGAGGGCCGTGTCCCAGAGCATTCTTCCAGCCTGCAACGTGGCAACTCCGTGAAAGAAATCTCTGGTAGATTCCTTGCCAAGCAAACCCCTGCAGAGCAAATTCATAGCCAATTGCAGCTGTAGTAAATGTGCCCTTTGCTTTCCTTTGCTTTCCTTTGCTCGAACCAGCAGTCCTGTGGTGGAGGACCAGGAGGTTGGCAAAGAATCGCTCAAGAGAAGAGGAAGATAACTGGCTATTCATTTAGCTGATACTTCAGGCTATTTTCAAGCAGTCCTCTCCTCCCTCTGCAATTGGACCGGTATCCTTTCATCTCAACAGAAATGCCATTGGAAAAAGGAGGATTTTGTCGGCCAGCCGAGCACAAGAGAAGGGTCCGTCTCCCCGCTGAACAGGTTTTCACCAGGTGAGGGGGAAAAACGTGAAGTGCACCATGAGCTGGACCAACCGATGCCTCGTAAGCGGTTCTAGAGCAGGGGGGGAAAGGACAGGCACCTTTATGCGTGCACGCACACAAAAATGTGGCTGCATGCGCATGCACGCGAATGGGGCTATGAGCACACACGCTCCACAAATGGGGCTGCTAGCGCCGGTGTGAGGCTTAAGCAGCTTGCAGCTCGGTTAGCGCAGCACAACAGAGTAAGCGTGCATACATGCGCACATGCACTGGCCAGCCACTCACACTGCCCAGTGGCCAAGAGGCCACCGCCTGATAGTGGGCCTGTGGCCCATAGGTTGGGGGCCTCTGTTCTAGAGCATTAGATGGTTCAAACTAATGAGGGCCTCCGAACAAAGTTATAACCTAAGCTTGAACTAATGACCTTCACTCTGCCTGCAGCCACATCGCCGCAATTTGAGCATTTGGCAACTTGCTCTCATTTACAACCAGTTGCAGCATCCCAGTCACGGCTGATTTGTGATTTTTTTTGCCAGTTTCTGGCAAAAATAACATTTGGTTTAAGCTGGATTCACACTTAGGACTGTGGTGACTTATTACTGCTATACAGGTGGCTGTGAAATCAGGTCCAGTCACACGATGTCTCAATTTAGGACAATTTACAACAGATTCTGGTTCCAATTGTGGTCCTAAGTCAAGGGCTCCCTATGTGAGAAAAGTTCTCATCTGGGGTCAAAAAGTAACAGAAAAAAATGGCACCTGAAAAACTGTCTTATTACTGCAACTAAAAACCCAACATAGACAGTGAATAAATCTCCCGATCTTAAAGTTCAGTTTTGTTGCAACCAATTGAAAATACGATTTACCACTCATAGTTTAAACTTAATTTTGAAAACAAAGTCAACATACCACAGTGTAGCACCCTCATTAACTCTTTTATCTGTATTCTTCGCCATGGACGTGGCTCAGATTTACTGTCCCTTAATTCAAGACAAATCGACAAGGACAGGAATTTGAAATACCAAAATAGCAATCTGATTCGTTAGGAGCAGCTCTCGTCAACCGTCCGGCCTCCATCTTCTCATTTAGTTTGAGTCTCACAAAGTAAGTTATTTTTAAAGCTGAACAGAATTTGAACAGATGTGGAAAAGGCTCTGGCGAACACCTTCCTCCGATGCCCAGTGTGCGCGCCAAGTCGCCCTCTTGGCAGAGAAGAAGCACTTGGCGAGCAACGGGTCGTCTCGACCAAAGCCCTGGGTGGGGCAGCTGCAACCTTAACGGAACAGCCGGTACACCCTGGGAAGGCGCCCGTCCTTGCTGGCGAGGGCGGCCTGGAGGTCCTCGTAGCTGGGCAGCTCCCGCAAGTCCCCCAGGGCAGCCACTGCCGGCCTCTTCCGCAGCATCTTCGTCGCCACCCGCCTGATGTCACCGGCACTCACTTTGTCTGTGCAGGAGGGAAACGGAGGCCACCAGCATCAGTCTGTGCGGCGCCGTGTGACACCCGCTCCCACACAAGGCTGCTCCACCACAATGTGGGCCAGGCTACCTCGGGATCCGCCGAGAGTGGGCCCAGAGACCCAGGAGGAGCAAAGGGAGGGAGAGCCCAAGGGGAAGGCCTCCAGCTGGGGAGGACGGTGAAATCCCACAAGGGGCTTTGGGCCGCAGAGCAAGGGAGGTGGGCTCACTCCGGCAGCAGACTCGGAAACCAAGGACCCCTCCCAGAATTTTCTCCTCCAGTGGGGAGGCTCCATCGAGCCGCAGCTCGGGAAGCCGAGCCTTTCACTCACCGATCAGGACACAGAGCTCCTGCGGCAGCTTCCTCCCTCCCGTGGCCAAGACCTGTCTCCCGACGTCCTCGAAAATGACCGGCCGAGACTCCAGGTTCATCATCAGCATGGACCGCAACTGGGTCTTGGCCCGCTCCAGTTCAACCGAGAGGGGGAGGCAATGGAGCCGCTCCAGCTTCTGAAAGAGGGCCCTGCTCCGAGCCCAAAGCCCCGACACAAACCCTCCTCCCCAACGTCTTACCTCTCCCAGGGCTCCAGCCATTAAAACGAATTCCCGGGTGATGATTTCCACCATTTCACGGACCTGCAATCGAGGAGGAGATGCGGAGGAGCCGAGCGTGAGAACCGATTCCATCCCAGGCCTCTCCCTTCCTGGAGGGTGGAGGCCTTCGGGGGAGACCTCGGGGGCAAGGGCAGGAAAGGAGGCCTTCTGCTCGCCAGGCCAGGTGAGGGGGCACTGGGGACGGCTGCTCCCTCGCCTGCTGGCCTGGTAGATGTAGCCCAATCTCCAACTGTCTAAGAGAGGACGTGCCTGGCGGATGAGGAATCCATTCTGAGGACCAGCTCACCTGTCTGGGATCTGCACTGGCGTGGATGCACAGGAGGCCGGTGTCCTCGTAGCTGTGGTGGTAGGAGGTGGCGTTGTACATCCAGTGGTGCCTGGGAGAGAGCAGCAGAGAAGGGGACGGGGGAATATCAGCGGCCTTGTAGGGTTCCCTAAGAGCCTCTGGCAACTGTGGGTCCTCCTCAAGAGTCGGACCACATGTCCTATCAGCCCCAGCCACCGGTTGACCCAGGGAAGGCTGCTATGATGCAGAAAGGGAAGTATCAGCCAGTCGGATTCCCAAAGAATTCTGCCAGACACGCAGATACATTCGCAAGAGACGCAACGGCTGATTGGGGACAACCCAGATCGGGACTGCTCAGCAATTCAGCACGTTGTGCAAAGCCATCTGGTTCACTCAGGCTGCAATCTATCCTGCGTTCACAGCAGGAGCAGGAGCTCTATCCCTGCTGGATTAGCAAAACAAAAACAAAAAACCACCCCACAATTCAAGCTAATTGTAGGGACCCACCTCAATCTTACATCTTAAGACAGAACTCTTGGAATGTCTCTTCCCACAGAGATATTTATTAAGAGAAGCTGATTGCAGGCATGCTAGACAGGATCTGGGGGATCCTCTCCCACCATTCAATGTTTTAAACTGTTTCCAAGCAGCCCCCACCCCACAGTTCTTCCAGGCGATTCAATCCGTCAGTCCGCTCCACTCATCCTCTCTTTTCCCAGATCCCAGGCGTTGTATTTCCCACCCCCTTTTTCCTCACTGCCGGCAAAGGGGAGTGAGATGAAAGGCGATGGCCACATTGTTATGGTTAGTTCTCTCCATGAGAATCCACAAACGGTCACTTTGTAGTTAAAGAAGGAAGTGAGAGTCATAAACCCCCCCATGCTTTCCCTCCTCCCTTTTCGTAGTATGACAGACTCCAGACTAGAGTCAGAATTGGTTTTTCATCAGAGTAGGTAGATAGAAATATGGTTTAGCACAGTGGTTCTCAACCTGTGGGTCGGGACCCCATTTGGGGTCGAATGACCGTTTCATGGGGTCACCAAACAACGCAGTCCGCTATTCCCCCCCCCCTTTTCCTTAGCTGTGCTCCTCCCTTTTATTCTATTGGCTTTTGAAAGCCAATAGAATAGACTCTCTTGAATAGAGTCTAATTCTATTGGCTTTCAAAAGCCAATAGGAATTGTCCAGGCTGTCTCTGCCCTGCTGAGCCCGCCAAAAGTCCCTTTCTGCAAACGGTGCTGCACCAGTTGAGTAGTCCTCGACTTACAACAGGTTGAGTAGTCCTCGACTTACAACCGGTTGGGGGTGGCGGCATGAAAAAGGTTGAGAACCACTGGCTTAGCACAATGTGTAAACTGACTACTCCTTTGTCCACTCAGACAGTCTCCCCCCTCCCCAACTTCCAAATGGAAGGTCAGCGCCCTTCCCGCCCCCAGGCTCCGGCTCCGCTTGTCTCCACTCCTGGCTCTTAGCAGTGAAGCGAAGACAGAGGGACCCACCGATTGAGGACGTTGAGATACAGCCGCGTGAACATGCCTTTGCCGGGGCCTCCAGCCGAGAAAGACCCACCGCCGCCCATCATCATGTTTAAGACAGCGAAGGGAATGAAGTCTTCCTCCTGGAGCAGAGAAGCCAAACCAGATGGGTCACTCAGACGTCCAGCAAAAGGGCCGCCCCGGCTAGAAGCGGATGCTTACCAGAAACGAGCAGCTTTCCAGTCCAATCATGATGTGGGCCAACTCTGGGATGGGGGTTGGCCCTAAACTCACATCTGACATGTCCTTCTCAAGCTGCAGAGAGAGGGAGAGAGTCCGTGGTGTGCCTAGAGCCGTGGTGGCGAACCATGGCACGGGTGCCAGAGGCGGCACTCAGAGCCCTCTCTGTGGGCGCGCGCGCCGTCGCCCCAGTCCCAGGCCTTCAGCTGGGTTTTATAAAACCTTTTCGCTTTAGGCCTCCGCCGCCGTGTGCAAAAAAAGCAAGGTTCAATCAATCAATTTCAACTTATTGCGGGGGGGGGGGAGATCACGCAAAGTTAGAATTGATTGATTGAACTTTTTAGTCCCACCCAGTCTGCTGTTACCACAACCATGCCCACCCAATAGGCCAAGCCCATCCAGTGGGCCACACCCACCCGGCACTCGACGATGCATAAGTGGGTTTTGGGTTGCAGTTTGGGCACTCGGTCTCTAAAAGGTTCACCATCGCTGCTCTAGACTATTCTTTTTACCTTCAGCTTTTTAAAGGGTGCTTTTTACTGCTTTTAAATGCTTGGACTGCCTTGTGCTTATTTTTATCATTGTGAGTCGCTCTTTATGTTCATTTTGAAAGAGGCACAGAATCCTTGACTTACAGTCGCGGGTCGGGGATGTCGTTAATTGAGGCATCCACGTGATTGCCTGACTCAAAACTACTGTGCTGGCTCTCCCAGGGGCCTGGGAGGGAAGCAGCCGAAAGAGGTCTGAGCTTTGTTCCACCAGCCGAGCATGCCGTTCCCTCCTCTTTCAAGACTTTAGACACACTGCAAATCCGATCTTTCTGGAGCGGAGAAAATCTCTCTCCCCCCCCCTCTTTCAAAGGACCTTGATGATATTCAGATATTTGGGATCAACATCCATAATGCCCCGTCTTCGTGGTCAAAGAAATACAGTAACTGGCTACATTCTACATGTACTGCACATCCTTCCGATATTGTTTTTATTTCTTTACCTTCGTTCTAGCTGCTCCGAGAACAAATTTAAGGCAACTCCTCCATTTTAAACCGTAACAAATCGCTTTATGAAACCAAGAGATGCCAAAGTGGCTTTGCTTCCCAACGTGCCAGTACTGAGTCCTTGGCACTGAAATGAACTCCAGCTTCAGGCTAGTTTTTCTGTTCCTTCCGCCCATCTCGGCAGAGCTTGGCGAGAGAAGCAGAGAGCGCCCCCCCCCCCCCTTCCTCACCTTGAGGATCCCGCCAGTGTACTGGGCAACTGACTTGTCCACATCCTCAGCTTTCCCGTTTCCCCACACTGGCACGGCTCCCAGGAAGTACTTGCGAGCACAGTCCACAAGCTGCTGGTGTTCGATTCCCACACCAGCCAACACCATCCTGTCGGGGGTGTAGTAATTCCTCAGGTACGAGTGGAGGAGCGCCCTGTCGATTTTCTCAATGTTCTCCGCCGGACAGAACCTGTTCAATCCCACGGTGTTTTCCCTGTAAGCGGCCTGTGGGAAGGGCAAGCTCAAATGATTTTCAGAAAACAAGGCAATGACAAACATACATTTGACCACAACTTCCTTGCTTTAGGATTATGGTGGGCCACTTGCACCGGGAAGAGCCCTGGCTGCTCAACTCTGTGGATCAAAATACAAGCTCCAGTGAGCAGAAGGGAGCTCATACCTTGAAAATAACAGCCTCCCCTAAAGGCTCTCCTAAACATGCACTGGATTGAGCAGTTGATGGTAGGCCTTCACTGTCTGATAAACCTTGATTTGAACCCAGGTCTCCCTGATCCACGGCCTGAACTACTGAGAACATCTTCGAAGGGACCTCCCTCTGCCCCCAACGTCACGGCCTGCAAGCAGTTCTGTGCGTGAAGCGCTGTGGGCCCAAAGCTGAGAAGGGGCTTTGAGCAGGGATGGGTGCAGATGCAGTAGGTGAGGTTCCCCCTCAAAGACGGAGCATTGCATCTTGGGCTGCACGATCCAAGAAAAATACAGATTACAGGAGAAATCAACAGTGCCCCCCCACCCCCTAAAGCAGTGGTTCTCAACCGATGGGTCGGGACCCCATTTGGGGTCGAACGACCGTTTCGCAGTCCGCCATTTTTTCCCCTTTTCCTTAGCTGTGCTACTCCCTTTTATTCTATTGGCTTTCGAAAGCCAGTAGGAATTGTCCAGGCTGTCTCTGCACTGCTGAGCCCGCCAAAAGTCCCATTCTGCAAACGGTGCTGCAACGGTTGAGTAGTCCTCGACTTACGAGCGGTTGAGTAGTCCTCGACTTACGACCGCTTGGGGGTCGCAGCATTAAAAAGGTTGAGAACCACTGCTCTAAAGCATAATGTCACACTACTCTGTTGGCCAGAAGGAAAGACACGGGTTTTTTTTGGGGGGGGGGGGACACCCAAACTCGCACAAAGCTCCATTTTGACTTTGCATTCCCCAATGCTGCACACCACTGGGCTATTCGTTCACTTCCCAAACCGCAGGCAGGAACACAACGCATTGGCACAACATCTTTTGCCTTATTGTTCCTTCCCGCCTCACCTAACGAGCACCTAATGCTCCTCGTAAGAAAGACAAACTTGTTTCTTCTGAAAACTATTCAGGTCCTGCATCCACCACTGAAAGGGAATTCTCAGCCACACTGAGGAAGCCCCCACGGGCGTCCTCAAACTCCTCAGGGGTTGCCCTCCCTGGCATGCTGATAACAGGGTCCTTCCCCCACTTGCCCCCCCCCAGCTCAATCCAGATTAGAAGGCCACTGAACAGCTCGGGGGCTTCATGGGGCAGAATGCCAGAGGGCCTTACTGCGTGGATCATCTCAGTCAGCAACGGCTCTGGATCGGGCCTCATGTTCAGGTCCTGCAGCTCAAAGCGGACCGCCATTCGAGTCATCTCGATTTCCTCATCTGCCAAGAGAAGCCAAGGAGGACCCCCTTTGGATCCAGGCCACAGGACCCAACCTCCTCCCAAGGGACAACGGCCCAAAGCCCCTGGAGGAGGAGGGAAATTCCTACCCACGTCCCAAACAGCCACCAAACCCCACAGAATCAACCTGTGTTCCTTCCCAGCAGATACATTTGATTGGGCACCCACCTACACCCCTCCTGCCATCTTGGCCTCTCTCACTCCTGTCCTTCCAAATTATGCCACTGCACCACATTCTCCTCTGGCAGAAATCACAAACACCTTTATGGCAACGCAGTTTGCGTTCAGGTGGGAGAGCGAAATCCTGCCTGGCTCTCTTCTCTTGAGGCACAGAAGACGCTGTGACAATCTCACCTGGCAATCTACTTTCTTAACTACACATACACACACACACACACGAAGATTACCTGACAGTCTGGGCTGGAGAACCACATCAGCTAAGAGACTGACCATGGGGTCCAGGCCCCTGCTATCTGCAGAAATGGCATACATGGTGGTATCCCTGAAAGAAGAGCAAAAGAGCCGAGGTGGCGCAGCAGTTAGAGTGCAGTACTGCAGGCCACTTTAGCTGACTGTGTTCAGCAGGTCAGCGGTTCAAATCTCACCGGCTCAAGGTTGACTCAGCCTTCCATCCTTCCGGGGTAGGTAAAATGAGGACCCATATATATATATTGCTTACTGGTATATAAGTCTCATAAATGAATAAATAAATAAATAAATAGGTTTCATGTTCTACTGGGGGGGGCATGGTCTCCACCCAGGGTGTGAAGGCAGGATTAAGCCTCCGCAACAAAGGACCTTAAACCTCTGCATGAAAAATGGCACACTGCATCACTCAAACGACAGAATCTCCCATTAGCCTCTCTGTGAAGGATAGAGGGGATCACATACTAAAATGGGAGCTAGGAAAAATCCCAAAGATGCTTTTTCACTGACTATGACCTGGACGATTGAGAATCCCCATAGACAAGAGTTAGGGGTAAAGTATGCCATATATAATAGGTTCCAGTCAAAAGCCACCCAGCTCGGATTTGTCGAAGCACCGCCTGGCCAAAGGAGGTCCGAAAGGAAACAGACCTTGACACCTGGCAATCACAAATGCCTCCGTGCTTCTCCAGCGTGAGAAGGATCTCATCCTTGCTGCTAAACTGAGCTGTAGACTAAACAGAAAAGGAAGGAAGCAAAGGAGATCATTTTCCTGGAAGGATTGGGTCGAGAAGGCAAAAATAAAATGCAACTAAATTATATGCAGTTAAGCCCTAATACAGGGGTTGGCCACCTTGGCTCTTTGATGGCTCGTGGACTTCAACTCCCAGAATTCCTCAGCCAGCCATGCTGAGGGGAAAGGGAGAGGTTTCCAAGCTGAGCCATGCTGGCTCGGGAATTCTGGGAGTTGAAGTCCACGAGTCATAAAGCGGCCTAGGCCAGGGGTTGGCCACCTTAGCTCTTTGATGGCTCGTGGACTTCAACTCCCAGAATTCCTAAGCCAGCCATGCTGAGGGGAAAGGGAGAGGTTTCCAAGCTGAGCCATGCTGGCTCAGGAATTCTGGGAGTTGAAGTCCACCAGTCATGAAGGGGCCATAGTTTCCCCCATGCTGGCTGAGGAATTCTGGGAGTTGAAGTCCACCAGTCATGAAGGGGCCATAGTTCCCCCATGCTGGCTGAGGAATTCTGGGAGTTGAAGTCCACCAGTCATGAAGGGGCCATAGGTCCCCCATGCTGGCTCAGGAATTCTGGGAGTTGAAGTCCCGGAGTCATAAAAGAGCCAAGGTGGCCTATCCCTGCCCTACTACCGTTAGAGGTTTGCTGGCAGCTTTTGGAGCAGAATTCAGGCCCAGAGCCTAGCAGGCAGGAAGATCCAGAGAGGGGGGAACGTGACCTGCCTGGGAGGCCTCGCTTAACGCCCACGGGGCCCCCAAGCCCCCCAGGCTGGCCGTTAAGCCCGACCCTTCCGCTTTCCAAACCAAACCCGGGGAAGGCACTCACGGAAAAGGCCAACTTCTCCAGGAAGTGGGAAATGCCGCCGGTGTACTTGGCTTCGTATCTCGACCCGGAGTTGATCAGGACTGGTCAGAGGGCAGAAAAGCCGGGCAGACGGGTCAGTTCTCGGGCCCGCCGGGGCGCCGGCCTCGCTTTGGGCCGGCTGGGCGCTCCGGCCCCCGGCCCCTCGACCCGCCGCCCCCCCCCCGCGCCCCTTACCGCCCAGGGTGCAGAAGGGCCCGAACCTCCTCTGGGAGGCCACGCGCAGCCCGCCCTCCAGGGCGCTGACCTCCGTCTCGAAGCCCTCCGGCCCGTCCAGGCCGGCGAAGGTGGGCTTGGGCAGCCCCGGCAGAGGGGCCGTCAGCGGTGTGCCGGGGTAGCCGCCCCCGCTGCTGAACCGCCGCGACCCGGCGAGGCCTAGCCTGCAACGGGAGGGGGGGGAGGCTGAGGCCCTCGGCGCGGGGCAGGAGAGGCCGGAGCCCCGCGGAAGAGCCGGAGGGGACCCTCGTCCCTGCAGGAGGGCGGCAAAAACCCCCAGCGGCAGCCCCTGGAGGGGGAGTGGGGCAGCGAGGCCCTCCCCTGTGGAGTCCCCTCGGCCGGAGGGCACGAAAATCAAGGCCGAGGCCTCGACTCACCTCCGCGCCGGGCCCAAAAGGCCCCTCCGCACCGCGCTGGCCGCCATCTCGTTCGCCGAGGAGGAGGAGGAGGACGCCGATTGGTCGGGGGACGGCGCCGGCGATTGACGGGAGAGTCCCGCCCCCACTTCCGGCATGGGCCGGAGACGCAGCGCCGGAAGTCCCTCAGCTCCGCCTGCCTGTATGCGGGGCGGGAGACGGGACCCCAAAGGTCAAAGGGTTCCTCGTCCCACCCCCTCGCCGGACGGAGACAACATTTGCTACTGCGCAGGCGGCATCTGGGCGATGGAGGTAAGGAGGACGCCGATTGGTCGCTCTGGCGATGGCGGCGATTGGCAAGAGGACTCCTAGGGGCGGTCGCTTCGAGCGAAAGAGGAAGAGCATCCAGGAAAAGGCCGCGCAGAGAAGTCCCGCCTCCACTTCCGGGATGAAACGAAACTGAGGCGCCATATTGACTCTGCCGCGGACGGGCTCGGATCCAGGTGGGGCGCAAGGGATGCTGGGAGTGGCAGTCCGAGGGGCGCTCTGGGGGAGGGAGGGGGGAGGCCGAGGCCTGGTCTGGCGGGACGGGCGCTGGGAGGGAGGCCTGCCCGGAAAGTCCCACGGAGAGGCCGAGGCTTCGGCCTTCCTCCCCGGGCGGGTCTGGGACTCCCCTCCGGGGAAGGGACGAAGCCGTGACCCGCCTCTCCTCCCCCCCTTCGCCCCTGCAGGAGGACGGGCGAGCCCGGCGGAGGAAGGAAGGAAGGAAGGAAGGAGGCGCCGCCCGAGAGGAGAGGAGGCCCCGCGGAACAGCCCCGGGAGAAGACGGCGGGGGAGGCCCGGCAGGGATGAGCCGAAGGGGACTCCGGGAAAGGAGGCCGCCCGGAGGGAGAAGCGGGGAGCAGGAAACGGGCGGAGACCCCGAGACGGGCCTGGAGGGCGGAGGGGCCTTCGGGACAGGCGGGAGACTCAGAAAACACTACAGAATCCAGGAGGCAGGAGAGAAATATGAATGCCCGGAATGTGGAAAATCCTTCAAAAGAAATGGAGATCTTAAAAAGCATCTAATAATCCACACAGGAGAAAAACCATTTAAATGCCCGGAATGTGGAAAATCCTTCAAAAGAAATGGGCATCTTAAAAGCCATCAAAGGATCCACACTGGAGAAAAACCTTATACATGCCTGGAGTGTGGAAAGAGTTTCAATCAGAGGAGCAGCCTTTATGTACATCTAAGAATCCACTCAGGAGAAAAACCATATAAATGCCTGGAGTGTGGAAAGAGCTTCAGTCAGAGCAGCAGCCTTTATACCCATCAAAAGATCCATTCAGGAGAGAAACCACAGAAATGCCTGGAATGTGGAAAGAGCTTCAGACATATGAGCAGCCTTTATGTACATCAAAGAATCCATTTAGGACAGACACAGCATAAATGCCTGAAGTGTGGAAAGAGATTCAGTCAGAGGGGAAACCTTTATAGACATCAAAAGATCCACTCAGGAGAAAAACCGTATAAATGCCTGGAGTGTGGAAAAAGCTTTGATCGGAAGTTCAGCCTTTATATTCATCAAAGAATCCACTCAGGAGAAAAACCATATGAATGCCTGAAGTGTGGAAAGAGTTTCAGGCAGAAGAGCAACCTTTATGTACATCAAAGGATCCACACAGAAGAAAAACTGCATAAATGCCTGGAGTGTGGAAAGAGCTTCAGACATAAGAGCAGCCTTTATGTACATCAAAGTATCCACACAGGAGAAAAACTGCATAAATGCCTGGAGTGTGGAAAGAGCTTCAGACATAAGAGCACCCTTTATGTACACCAAAGGATCCACACAGGAGAAAAACTGCATAAATGCCTGGAGTGTGGAAAGAGTTTCAGGCAGAGGAGCAACCTTTATGTACATCAAAGTATCCACACAGAAGAGAAACCACATAAATGCCTGGAGTGTGGAAAGAGCTTCAGTCAGAGGAGCAGCCTTTATATACATCAAAGGATCCACACAGGAGAAAAACGGCATAAATGCCTAGAGTGTGGAAAGAGCTTCACACATAGGAGCAACCTTTATAAACATCAAAGAATCCATTCAGGAGAGAAACCATATAAATGCCTCCAGTGTGGAAAGAGCTTTACAGAAAGTGGAGGTCTCCATAAACATCAAAGAATTCACACAAGAGAAACCCTATAAATGCCTGGAATGTGGAAAGAGCTTCAAGAGGGCGGGAATTCTGTATAATCAAAGGATCCACACAGGAGAAAAACCCTATGTCTGGAGTTTGGAAGATGTGAACACTTACCCTTCATTGCTGTAAGGACCCACCCCACTTTGCATCTTATGAAGACAGAACTCTTGGAATAATTCTTCCAACAGGAATCCTTTATTAAGAGAAAATGGTTGCAGGCGTGCTAGACAGGACTTGGGGTTCAAGCTCTCCCATTCAAGGTTTTAAGGGGTTCCCCAGTAGTCCCACCCAATCAACCCCCCTTCCAGTGATAGTTTCAAGTATCACAATTCCACCCCCTTTCTTCTTTCTTCCGTCTGGATGGAGACTTCAGATAACTACATGAAAGGCAAATACCCTTCTTTGGTATGCTAACGCTTTGGTTACAATAAACAACATTCAGCTCTTTGAAGTGTACTGAAGGAAGTGAGGGCCATAAAGCCCCTTTGTTCTCCCCCTTCTCTCCCTCTTATGGCAGAATCCAGAGAAGGCAGAATTGGGGTTTTCTATATTTGATGATTAAAGATGAAATATAATTGGATTCTGACATCCGGCCCCTCTTACAAATAAGAGAGATCCACCTGAAAGAAAACAAAACAGGTATAACACTTAGTCAGGCTTGTTAGGATACTCTGTGTGAAACTTCTTCAATAGCTTCGGGGCTCTGACATGACGTTTATGGACCCACTCGTTTTGTGAGGGAGGGAGGTGTTTCCAGGCAACTAGGTACTGAGTTGCTCCATGATATCTCCTAGAATCAAGGATTTCTTTTATTTCGAAGTGTTGTTCACCCTCCACCATGACTGGAGGTGGTGGGGGGGGGATTTTTGGCCGTAGAGGTGACTGATGCTCTCTTTTCAGCAAGCTGCAATGAAAAATTGGGTGTATTTGCCTGAGATTTTTGGGTAATTCTAATTCTACTGTTACTGGATTTATGATTCTTTTAATTGGAAAAGGTCCTATATATTTTGGTCCAAGTTTTTTACAGGGCTGTAGGGACTTTAGGTATTTTGTAGATAAGTACACCATTTCTCCTATAATGAATGGTGTAGGCTCAACCCTTTTTTTATCGGCTTGTGCTTTGTATGCCTGCCTAGCTTCATCTAGTGCTTTTCTAACTATTGGCCAGGTGTTTTGTAGTTTTTCCATCCATTCTTTCAGCGAAGGGATCGTTGGTTCGTTTGGGGTTAATTCTGGCATGGGGTTGAAACTTTGACCGGTGGCTATTTGAAAAGGAGTGTAACCTGTGCTGGAGTGGACTGCATTATTGTAGGCAACTTCTGCAAAAGGGAGTAAGTCCGCCCACTCGGTCTGCTGGAAACTAAGAAAACATCTTAAATATTGCTTAAGTACGGAGTTCATTTTTTCAGCCGATCCATTTCCTTGAGGGTGGTGGCTAGATGTCAGTCCCTGAGTGGTTCCTAAGAGGGATAAAAATTCCTTCCAAAATGCAGACGTAAATTGCACCCCCCTGTCAGAGATGATGCGTTGGGGTGCCCCATGCAATCTGTAAATGTGTTGGATGAAAAGTTTTGCTAAGGCTTTTGCAGTGGGAATCTTTTGGCAAGGGATAAAGTGCACCTGTTTGGAAAACAAGTCCGTGACCGTCCAGACCACAGTATTCCCATTGCTTTCTGGCAATTCTCATCCTTTGTGGGTCAACATGAGTGTGTAATGTATTCTCATCTGAAACATTCAAGAATAAGTAAACTTACGGAAAGCACCATTTTACTCTTCCCTTTGTTGCTACTCTCTGTTTAATGATTGTGCTGTTCTGTCATGCCTAATAGTTGAATTTGAATAGCTTTACACACTTTTCAACGGGTACGTAATCTCCTGAGTAGAAGTGTATTCAGTTCCACAAACTCGTATCACAATTTCTTCTGATTGGTGAGATTTCTTTTTGAGATCCAGAAGCTGCTATTGGAATGTTCTGGAGAAACTTTCCAATTTACATTGCGTCCACGGTTCTTTCCATGGGCCTGGAAATCAGAGCGCTCTCTCCTGGGTTAATTCTTCCCTTGAAGTAAGACTTTCACCTCTTCTGTACCTTTTGGACCACTCCCTCCTTCCACACAGAGAACAAACTGCACTCTTGGTTATTAATGAGCCAATTCTCCCTTTTCTCTCTTTTTTCCTCTTACCTGATCCTTAGTATTACCTTTGCTCTCTGCTTAGCCATTCACGTTATTTGGGCCGTAACCTTTGCCTCCTGTGAAGACCTCTGTGTTGCAGGAATACAGTCCTTGCTGAGGGCCAAGAAACAGGTTTCTTCTACTTGGTTGCACTTTCTTGTAACGTTAATATTTTTATGAAACTCTTGTAATATGGAAGGTTTCTGCTTTAGCATCCAGTTGCTTGTAACTTTCTAGCTGCAAAACAAGGGACTCTCTCAGGCTGAATAACCAAGGACTTTTTCAATTGTACATGCTAAAGGTTTCAGCTGGCTGAAATTGTATCTTTTCTCAATAGATTTAAATGGCTCAAGATGCCTTTTCCCATGGGAACATTCTCCTTTTAATACAGTGGTTTTAAATGATTATGTTATTATGGGATGTTTCTGAATGTAACAGGATTTCTTCCATCCAACCAATCAACTATTCTTTTGTACTTTTTCTACTGTATTTGTCCTGGGCTCCTCTTTTCATTAAAGGAAACCTTGTAAGATTAATGTTGCTTTTAAATGATCTTCTAATTTGAACAAGAGTGCCGTGGCAGAATCTAGGAAGGAAAGACTCTCAGCTTCATCAGATTGGAGCAAAAGGTGCCTCTGCTAGAAACCAATTCTGGGCTTCTCTGAACTTCATCGCCTTTCATTTCCCCCCTCCCTGTTTCCCATCACGTACAAACATATTGTCCATTTGTCCAGCCCTCCTGCCCCCAATGCCCCTCCAGATGGTAGGAACTGGCAGGACCTGACACTGGGGCTAATTTGGCCTTCATTGTTGGGGATGTGACCGAACTCCTCCCTGTCACTGATATAATCTAAATGGGTTTTGCAAAGGTCAGCGCCTTCTAAGACCATCCCCAGATATCTGAAACTCTTGTACATCGGACGCTCTCAATGGTCCCTTCGTCTTCAAAGCTTCTTAGCAGAAACAGGAGACTCTCTAAGACCAACAAAGCTTCGATCCAGATCCTCACCATAGAGGAGCAGAAGTAGGGCCCAGGGATTGAGGAGGTGTAAGCAAGAGACAGATGAGCTGTCGAGGAGTGGAGGTGCTACTTAAAGAGGGTGGAGGTCTAAATACAGCCCTGGGGGACTTTTCTGAAGCACATTTCATACAAATGCTGAATGAGAAAAAGTAACATCCTTTTCTACTGAATTCTGCACGGTCATCAAGATTTCTCTCAAATGTAGGTTTAAAAGCTACAAAGGCTTCAGGCAGTGATTTTGTTTTATTTAGAAGATTGTTAGTCATAAATCAAAATGTACACCCAATGCATCATGCAAGGAATTAGCAATCCTGTTTAATTGCATCTGTTTCAACTGATTTCCCAGTAGATTGAGATTTGATAAAAAGGTACCCCTACTTTTTGCTGCAACAGGTGGACTCGACCATTCGCCTTGTCCTCCCCTGAAACTTGTGTACAGTAGTTGAGGGGCTCAAACTGGGCACACTATTTGTGTGGTGATGACCAGGAATTTGGGGACAGGATGAATTGTGAATACATACAGATGGCCTCTCCCTCTTTGGTTCCTTGCAGAGTCCTGGATGCAGGGACATGAAAGGATAGCAAGGAAAACACCCAATGTCCTAACTCACCCGAGAATATATGCTATCTTTAGGGAAGCACCCAAAAGAGAACATGTTCACCTACTTCTGCTCTCTCCCTTCTTAACTACAGTGTGGCAGACTTACTGGGTGAAATCTTTATTTTATGTGTGTCAGCTTTGCTGGATGGGTTGCTTATATAATTAGAAAGAATAAATACAAGGATTTCTTGTCATTTGGGGCTCCTCATTTGGAGGAGCGTCTCTATTCAGCTGAATAAAAACATAAAGCTTGAAGGCAACTTCCGATTCCCTGTATTTCTTTATCAAGCAAAACCTCAGAACCTGCATATCAGTGGTGGTTGACTGGAGCAGAACATGGTGGAAGAATTCTTGCTCTCCGGTTTGTGTCTGCAATCTGTATTTTTAGGAGAGGACAGTTTCTGGCTCCTTATCTCTCCTTCAGGAAAGGTTTCAGCTGGAACCAGGATTGCCCCCGAGATGGGGCAACTGAGAGACCGGCTTGAACTCAGCCAGGAAGTAATGAAGGCTGGACTTGGACAACAGGCACAGCCCCACAAGTCCAGCTCAAGACTGCCCTGCTTAGCAAATGTGAATGTGGGTGTTAGATCCTACGGAGAGAGTAGTGTTGTGTGAATCGAATCAAAATTTACTGGGCTGGCCAGGATATCTCAAGCTCTAGTCTAGAGCATGTTGGCCAGACTACCTGGGCAGGTGGTTGTGAGGCGCTAATTGGAAGAGGCTAGGAGTGGCCCTCCAAAGAAAATCTGGGGGTGAGCATCACTGGGCTGCTAGACTTCCCAGGGCCTGCAGATGGCGCAAAGTCCTGTCCTGTGCTGCCCCCTCATGGCCATTAATGGAGCTGCTGCCCTGATCTAATTCCACCTCGAGAACCCCGAAGGCTTTGGCAGCTCCCACAGTAAGGATGGCAGTTGGGTCCTTCAAAGCGCTCCCCTGACCTCGCTGGAGGTTCCTCAGCAGGTGCAAGGCCCCTTGGATCATGGGGGCCGCAAAGCAGGGGCCGGCTGGGTGGCTGGTGCAGAGGGAAATAGCTCCAGAGTCCCCATCTGTGGCTTCCTGACCAAGAGTAACTTTGTTTGCCTAAAGTCAGTTGCATAAGCTGTCTTAATATGCCTAGGCAGAAAAGACGTTTTCCGTGCCAGAGAAATGCTGTTCTCCAATTGCCGCTGTCTTCTATCAAGTGCCAGGTGAGAGCCGTACTTGGAACACCGGTGGTGGTAGTGTGAAATGTAAAGACCCCCAAATTTTGATACTCACAATACGAAGACAAGTCTGGTTAACAGAACAAAGATTTATTGGAGAATAACATAAAAAGGATAAAAAGAAAAGAAATAGAATAGAAGCGTTTGCAAACGGGCCTCCTAGATCCTTCCCAATGGATTGGGTTCCAGGAGCGCCCTGGCCTGGTTTCAAGTTTTGCATTTGATACCCCTACAATGCATGTCGCATCTAAGAAGCTCTTTCATCTTTATAATGTACTTTGAAGTCATCCTGACCTCTTCCACCCATCTGCTGTTATCTTGTTTATTTGTAATTTTCACCTAGGGCCAAAATCCCCCTCTTTCATAGTAGGATTTCTACTCAAAGTGTAAGTTCCTGTGTCCGGAGGACTTTTAGGCAGGAAATAGTAAACATTTGGTCATTATTGGCATTGAATTGTTGCGTTTGCGTTACAGTGTTAACATTTGTGTTAAATAGACAGACTCGTATATTGGCATTACATTTCTACAATTATTTTTCTACAGTTTTATAAAAGAATAACGTTTATTTCCTTCAGTGTGTTCCGGCCCCCCAAGTTTTTTTTTTATTATTATTCATATCGACAAATGCAAGAGTGCTCTCTTCTCCCACCGTCCCCCGCTGGAAGCCCCTGGAAAAGTTCCTTCTTTCCCCTGGAAACCAGTTCCACCCACCTGCTCTGCAGCTTCCGAGCAACAGCCTGGCTGACCTGACCAAGCTTCCAGATTCACAGCTCTGGTGCCTTCCAAGCTGCCTGATCAAAGGAAGCAGCTGATTTTCCATGAATCAGGCAGGAACAGGAAGTAGCCCAAGCCCCACCTGGTGAAGGTCGCTTTAAGAGGGAAAGAGAAAAAAAAGGAAGTGTCAAGGACTTGAGGATTTGAGAAGGAAGTCTTCCAGGAGGCATCAGCCAAGTGTCAACAATGGGTGGGTTCTGGGATACTTTCTGAAATGGGTTCAAAGGCTGCCATTTCCCTTCATGGGGATCTTGGGGTGAGGCTGTTTCCAAGGGCAGACCCAGCAGCTAATAATTAAACATTGCAATGTCACTTCCTAATGCCAGATGCAAGAATATAAATCACTTTATTTTTGCTCAGATGCACATTTCTTCACCTCACCTAACTGTTCCCAGCCAGCATTTCAGCTCAGTCCCCAAACTTCCCCCTCGTGGACACGGTCTGGCTTTTCAACGAAAGAAAATGACACCGTTTGTATTTTTGGTTCACCCTGAAGTTATATTTGGTCTTCTAAAGTCTTGCAAACTCGGGAGATAAATGGGGGAACTGCTGAATGCAAACTGAGCATCTCACCCCACTGAAGAATCTCCTGCCCTGGAAATACTCAACTGCTTTCTAATGAAACCTTTATTAGGCTCAAAGACAGGAGGGTGGAGTTAGGTGTATGAAAAAGCATAAAAATGTTGCAAAAGTAAAAGATGGATTTTACTGTGTGTGGAAGTAGTCCCAGTCCCATCACTCAGGGCTGGGGGTCCCAAGCTGGCCGAGGGGCTCCAGGGGACCCCAGGAACCGACTCCCAGCTCCCTCTCCCCAGGAAGGGCCCCGATCCTGCGCAGAAGCCTCCATCTCTCCGGCCTGCGATGGAAGAGGCACCCCTGCCACCCTCGGAGGGGGGGGAGGTTGGAGGGACCCTCCTCTCAAGGCAAGGCCTCAAAGGGGGGGCAGCCTTGGAGGTTACAGGGCTCCCCCAACCTCCCCCAGTCCGAAGCCCCCCGAGAGAGGCTGGGAAGGGTCTCCCTCCCCCTCCCTCTCTGGCTGGGCAGAACGGGGGGGGGGAACCTTTCCAAACGGAAAAGACGGGAACAGAAATCCTCCCAATCCAGCCCGGCCTGGGACCCCCTCGCCCCCTCCCCCCCGTGCGAGGAGGGGCTCCGGGGGGGCGCAGGGGGGCGGGGGGGGCAGGGATCGGAGGGGCTGCCTGGGGGCCGCGGGGGGAGCCTGGCCGGAGCCCCCGGGAGGGGGAGGGGGAAAGAGACCGCAGGATCGGGGGGGGAGGGAGGGGCGGAGACGCAGCCCCGGAAGTCCCTCAGCTCCGCCTGCCTGGATGCGGGGCGGGGGGGGGGGAGAGAAGGAACCCCAAAGGTCCCCTCGTCCCACCCCCTCGCCGGACGGAGACAACATTCGCTACTGCGCAGGCGCCATCTGGCTCATGGAGGGAAGGAGGACGCCGATTGGTCGCTCTGGCGAGGGCGCCGATTAGCAGGAGGACTCCTGGGGGCGGTCCCTTCGAGCGAAAGAGGAAGAGCATCCAGGAAAAGGCCGCGCAGAGAAGTCCCGCCTCCACTTCCGGGATGAAACGGAACTGAGGCGCCATATTGACTCTGCCGCGGACGGGCTCGGATCCAGGTGGGGCGCAAGGGATGCTGGGAGTCGCAGTCCGAGAGGCGCTCTGGCGGAGGGAGGGGGAGGCCGAGGCCTGGTCTGGCGGGACGGGCGCTGGGAGGGAGGCCTGCCCGGAAAGTCCCACGGAGAGGCCGAGGCTTCGGCCTTCCTCCCCGGGCGGGGCTGGGACTCCCCTCCGGGGAAGGGACGAAGCCGTGACCCGCCTCTCCTCCCCCCCTTCGCCCCTGCAGGAGGACGGGCGAGCCCGGCGGAGGAAGGAAGGAAGGAAGGAGGCGCCCCCCGAGAGGAGAGGAGGCCCCACGGAGCAGCCCCGGGAGGAGACGGCGGGAAGGCCCGGTAGGGATGAGCCGAAGGGGACTCCGGGAAAGGAGGCCGCCTGGAGGGAGAAGCGGGGAGCAGGAAACGGGCGGAGACCCCGAGACGGGCCTGGAGGGCGGAGGGTCCTCCAGAAGAGGCGGAAGACCCGGGAATCCCCAGAGAATCCAGGAGGGAAGAAAGAAATATGAATGCCCGGAATGTGGAAAATCCTTCAAAAGAAATGGAGATCTTAAAAAGCATCTAATAATCCACACAGGAGAAAAACCATTTAAATGCCCGGAATGTGGAAAATCCTTCAAAAGAAATGAACATCTTAAAAGCCATCAAAGGATCCACTCAGGAGAAAAACCGTATAAATGCCTGGAGTGTGGAAAGAGCTTCAGTCAGAGCAGCAGCCTTTACGTACATCAAAGAATCCATTTAGGACAGAAACAGCATAAATGCCTGAAGTGTGGAAAGAGTTTCAGATATAGGAGCACCCTTTATACACATCGAAGGATCCACACAGGAGAGAAACCGTATAAATGCCTGGAGTGTGGAAAAAGCTTTGATCGGAAGTTCAGCCTTTATATTCATCAAAGAATCCACTCAGGAGAAAAACCATATGAATGCCTGAAGTGTGGAAAGAGTTTCAGGCAGAAGAGCAACCTTTATGTACATCAAAGGATCCACACAGGAGAAAAACCACATAAATGCCTGGAGTGTGGAAAGAGTTTCAGATATAGGAGCAGCCTTTATGTACATCAAAGGATCCACTCAGGAGAAAAACCACATAAATGCCTGGAGTGTGGAAAGAGCTTCAGACATAGGAGCAGCCTTTATGTACATCAAAGGATCCACACAGGAGAGAAACCTTATAAATGCCTGGAGTGTGGAAAGAGTTTCAATCGGAGGAACACCCTTTATGTACATCAAAGTATCCACACAGGAGAAAAACTGCATAAATGCCTGGAGTGTGGAAAGAGCTTCAGACATAGGAGCACCCTTTATGTACACCAAAGGATCCACACAGGAGAAAAACTGCATAAATGCCTGGAGTGTGGAAAGAGTTTCAGGCAGAGGAGCAACCTTTATGTACATCAAAGTATCCACACAGAAGAGAAACCACATAAATGCCTGGAGTGTGGAAAGAGCTTCAGACATAGGAGCAGCCTTTATATACATCAAAGGATCCACACAGGAGAAAAACGGCATAAATGCCTAGAGTGTGGAAAGAGCTTCACACATAGGAGCAACCTTTATAAACATCAAAGAATCCATTCAGGAGAGAAACCATATAAATGCCTCCAGTGTGGAAAGAGCTTTACTGAAAGTGGAGGTCTCTGTAAACATCAAAGAATTCACACAAGAGAAACCCTATAAATGCCTGGGATGTGGAAAGAGCTTCAACAGGGCGGGAACTCTGTGTAATCAAAGGATCCACACAGGAGAAAAAACAAATGTCTGGAGTTTGCCATCTCATCCTTTGTGGGTCAACATGAGTGTGTAATGTATTCCCATCTGAAACACTCAAGAGTAAGTAAACTTACGGACAGCACCATTTTACTCTTCCCTTTATTGCTGCTCTCTCTTTAGTGATTCTGCAGTTCTGTCTCAACATCTTTTTTGTAGTATGATGACCAAAATTGGTTGCAGTATTCCAGGTGTGGTCTCACTAGGGTTTTATAAAGCAGTAGTAATACTTCCCGTGATCTTGATTCTATGCCTGTTTATGTAACCCAGGATTGTATTAGCTTTTTTGGCTGCTGCTGCTGTACACTGCTGGCTCATGGTGAAGTGATTGTCCGCTCCCTCTCACAGATACCGTTTTTAAGTCGGGTCCCCCCGAATCTGTATTTCATTTTTTCCCCTGCCTAAATGGTGAAGGTGAATTGGAACCAACAGACTTCAAGGGGGGAGATGGGCTGGACTTAAGTCTGTTATGGAGGTGTAGAGACTCCAAACTAATGAGGCATTTGACCCCACCCTCGGGCCCAGCCTGGTCATCTCTTACATTGAGGGAAACACAGGATACAAACCTGAAAATTAACTGGCAGATAATTGGTTCATTCGCATAACCACCACTGTGGGCACAATGGTACACCTTCCCTCAAAGTGTACGCATACATAACACACATTTAAACACGCTATATACAGCATACAGTATGTATAAATCTGCACTCAGATATAAATAACATACATATGAATACATAACGGAAAGAGGAAGGTTCATATTGTATGGAACAAAACTTGACTGAATCTGGATATTCTTCGGGCACCACGAAGCCCCCTCCTCCCAGAAGGTAACAAGGAAAACAGTTGTGGAGAGGACGTGTGGCGTCCCAGAGAATCTTACGGACCCTACTCAATCAATGCTTACATGCCGTGTCCTGGATAGAAGGGAGGGAACTGCCAATAATCTATTCTGCCATCTTCACCACTCCCTGCACCGCCTTCCTGTCTGAAGCAGGGATGCTTCCAAATCAGACTGTGATGCTGTACGAGAGGTTGTTCTCAATCGTCCCCCTGTAGAAAGTGGTCAGGACAGGGGACAGAAAATGCAGGCGCTTCTGTGCCCGCTTCCCCAGGGTCTCACTGTTGAGCGACCAGGCTAGTCTACTCGTTAGCTGCACACCCAGGAATTTGATGCTGGTGACCATCTCCACAGGTGAAGTGTGGCTGTGCCTGCCTTTTCTGAAATCGACAATGATCTCTTTGGTTTTTCCAGTGATTAAAATTAGGCTGTTTTTCTTACACCAGTTCACCAAATTGTCAACCTCCTTGGGGTAAGAACCTCATTGTCATCTTGAATAAGGGCTACTATTGTTGTATCTTGGGAAAATAAACTGACCCCCTCCTCTTTGTGGCAGCCTCTGAAATACTGGAATACGGCTATCATATCACCCCTAGTTCTCCTTTTCTCTAGACTGGCCAAACCCAAATCCTGCAACCGTTCTTCATACTTTAACATCTTAGTTGCTCTTTTTTGCACTTTTCCCAAAGTCTCAGCAGGTTACAAATGCCCATGGAAGTGGACAGGTAAGTGAAGGGGGGGAGAGTTAACTTGAAAATATGCTGGCAGATAAGCAGCTGCATTGTTTTGCCAGTCAGCTGCAGGAAGAAGAGGAAATGAGACAGGCGCCAGCTGATAAAAACAGGATCACCAACATTCAATAATGGATATGGCACAAGAAGTCTCAGGTTGTAAAATCCAAGTATTAAGGGGAGAGGCGTTGCAGGGGATTCTCCCCCTCAGCTGCAGTTTTGCAAAGGGGGCCTTGGGAGAGAAGGGGACAGAGAGGAGACAGCCCAGGGATGGAGGGCTGTCTCAGGGCATGCTGGCCCGGGGAGCAACAGGAGCCCCTTCCAAAGGGTAGATAGGAGGAAAATGTGTGCCTGTGTGGTGAAGACAGGTTGTAAAATCCAAGTATTAAGGGGAGAGGCGTTGCAGGGGATTTCCCCCCCCCCTCAGCTGCAGTTTTGCAAGGGGTCCTTGGGAGAGAAGGGGCGAGAGATGCTGGATCGGGGGGGGGGGAGGGAGGAGCTGGTGATGCAGCTAGAGGGGAGGGGGCTGACTGACCCAACCCTGTTTGCTACCCGTATTTTGCAGTTATTGTTCATGACAGATTGATATATTGACCCCAAACTGTACACCTATGACCAGAATTGAGCCAAAGGTTTATGTTGCTAGCCGTTGTTAAGTGACTTTCAATCTATTTTACTACCTTTTTTGCTATAGTTTTCAGGTCACCTCCCCCAGTTTTTAAGCCAATTAGTGCAGCTCCTAAGTGAATCACACCATTGTTAAGTGAATGTGCCTTCGTCTGCTGACTTTGCTTGTCTGACGCTAGCTGAGGAGGTTATAAGGGTGAACACGTGAGCCGGGCACTGTGCGACTATCAGGAATCCACGCTAGTTGCCTGAATTTTGATTGCATGACCATGGGGATCTGCAACGCTCAGAATTGTGCAAAGTGATCATATGTCACTTTTTTCAGAGCTGCTGTAACTTCAATCACTAAACAAATGGCTGCAAGTCAAGGACTCCCTAAAAATAGCCCATAATAGCCCCCAAACTGGAAACTACCAAGTCAAAGTTGTCCTGCAACACATCTCCAAAACTAGCCCAATTGGGTAGAAAAATTGCTCAACGGCCAGCCAGCATTTCAGCTCAGTCCCCAAACTTCCCCCTCGTGGACACGGTCTGGCTTTTCAAGGAAAGAAAATGACACCTTTTGTATTTTTGGATCACCCTAAAGTTATATTTGGTCTGCTGAAGTCTTGCAAACTCAGGAGATAAATGTGGGAACTGCTGAATGCAAACTGAGCATCTCACCCCACTGAAGAATCTCCTGCCCTGGAAATACTCAACTGCTTTCTAATCAAACCTTCATTAGGCTCAAAGACAGGAGGGTGGAGTTAGGTGTGTGAAAAGGCATAAAAATGTTGCAAAAGTAAAAGATGGATTTTACTGTGTGTGGAAGTAGTCCCAGTCCCATCACTCAGGGCTGGGGGTCCCAAGCTGGCCGAGGGGCTCCATGGGAGCCCAGGAACCGACTCCCAGCTCCCTCTCCCCAGGAAGGGCCCCGATCCTGCGCAGAAGCCTCCATCTCTCCGGCCTGCGATGGAAGAGGCACCCCTGCCACCCTCGTGGGGGGGGAGGTTGGAGGGACCCTCCTCTCAAGGCAAGGCCTCAAAAGGGGGGGCAGCCTTGGAGGTTACAGGGCTCCCCCAACCTCCCCCAGTCCGAAGCCCCCCGAGAGAGGCTGGGAACGGTCTCCCTCCCCCTCCCCCCTCCCCCTCTGGCTGGGCAGAACGGGGGGGGGGAACCTTTCCAAACGGAAAAGACGGGAACAGAAATCCTCCCAATCCAGCCCGGCCTGGGACCCCCTCGCCCCCTCCCCCCGTGCGAGGAGGGGCTCCGGGGGGGCGCAGGGGAGCGGGGGGGGGCAGGGATCGGCCCTGAGGGGCGGGAGGGGCTGCCTGGGGGCCGCGGGGGCAGCCTGGCCGGAGCCCCCGGGAGGGGGAGGGGGGAGGAGACCCCAGGATCGGGGGGGGAGGGAGGGGCGGAGACGCAGCCCCGGAAGTCCCTCAGCTCCGCCTGCCTGGATGCGGGGCGAAGGGGGAGGGAGACGGGACCCCAAAGGTCAAAGGGCCCCTCGTCCCATCCCCTCACGCGACGAAGAGAACATTCGCTACTGCGCAGGCGCCATGTGGCTGCTGGACGGAAGGAGGACGCCGATTGGTCGCTCTGGCGAGGGCGGCGATTGGCAGGAGGACTCCTGGGGGCGGTCCCTTCGAGCGAAAGAGGAAGAGCATCCAGGAAAAGGCCGCGCAGAGAAGTCCCGCCTCCACTTCCGGGATGAAACGGAACTGAGGCGCCATATTGACTCAGCCGCGGACGGGCTCGGATCCAGGTAGGGCGCAAGGGATGCTGGGAGTCGCAGTCCGAGAGGCGCTCTGGCGGAGGGAGGGGGAGGCCGAGGCCTGGTCTGGCGGGACGGGCGCTGGGAGGGAGGCCTGCCCGGAAAGTCCCACGGAGAGGCCGAGGCTTCGGCCTTCCTCCCCGGGCGGGCCTGGGACTCCCCTCCGGGGAAGGGATGAAGCCGTGACCCGCCTCTCCTCCCCCCCTTCGCCCCTGCAGGAGGACGCGCGAGCCCGGCGGAGGAAGGAAGGAAGGAAGGAGGCGCCGCCCGAGAGGAGAGGAGGCCCCGCGGAGCAGCCCCGGGAGGAGACGGCGGGGAAGACCCGGAAGGGATGAGCCGAGAGGGACTCCGGGAAAGGAGGCCGCCTGGAGGGAGAAGCGGGGAGCAGGAAACGGGCGGAGACCCCGAGACGGTCCTGGAGGGCGGAGGGTCCTTCAGAAGAGGCGGAAGACCCGGGAATCCCCAGAGAATCCAGGAGGGAGGAGAGAAACATCAGTGCCCGGAATGTGGAAAATCCTTCAAAAGAAATGGAGATCTTGTAAACCATCTAAGAATCCACACAGGAGAAAAACCATTTAAATGCCCGGAGTGTGGAAAGAGCTTCAGTCGGAAAGGCACGCTTTATAGACATCAAAAGATCCACTCAGGTCTTGTGGAAAAATAAAGCCTTAAAAAATATAAGGACTTTTACGAAATTCCATGGGTGAAAGAGAGATCTTTATTTTTGCGCAAAAAGGTTCAGAAGTGATTTAACAATCAGCAAATTTCTGAACAAGAGGGAGGGTCTAAACTAAAGCTTTATAGGTTTCTTTCTCTCAGGAACAAAGGAAGCATAGATGGAATCTTACATTGTATATTGAATCTACTTTTGTGTAACATTCAGATAGTTTCTCACACGTTAGGTCCATTTCTCATGGGAATACAATGAAGGCAGTTTTTACTTTTATACAATGTTTCTAAATATGCATTAGGTCATTCACAGTACTGTTAATACAGCTTTTGGCTAACAGCTTTCTTTCAGAGATTATGCAGACACATGATTTTTGCTTTTTAGTGATTTTTCATTATTATTATTATTATTTTACTTTATTCTTCTTTATTCTGTTATTCTATTTCTTTCCCACTTTACAGGTGAAAAAACTTATAAATGCCTGGAGTGTGGAAAAAGCTTTGATCGGAGGTTCATCCTTTATGCACATCAAAGAATCCACTTAGGAGAGAAACAGCATAAATGCCTGGAGTGTGGAAAGAGCTTCAGTCAGAAAGACACCCTGTACAGACATCAAAAGATCCACTCAGGTGAAAAACCACATAAATGCCTGGAGTGTGGGAAGAGCTTCAGTCAGAGGGGAAACCTTTATGTACATCAAAGGATCCACACTGGAGAAAAATCATATGAATGCCTGGAGTGTGGAAAGAGCTTCAGGCAGAGGGGAAACCTTTATGCACATCAAGGGATCCACACAGGAGAAAAACTGCATAAGTGCCTGGAGTGCGGAAAGAGCTTCAATCAGAGGGGCAGCCTTTATAGACATCAAAAGATCCACACAGAAGAGAAACCACATAAATGCCTGGTGTGTGGAAAGAGCTTCAGTCAGAGGGGCAGCCTTGATAAACATCAAAAGATCCACACAGAAGAGAAACCACATAAATGCCTGGTGTGTGGAAAGAGCTTCAGTCAGAGAAGCAACCTTTATGTACATCAAAGGATCCACACTGGAGAAAAATCATATGAATGCCTGGAGTGTGGAAAGAGCTTCAGGCATAGGGGAAACCTTTATGCACACCAAAGGATCCACTCAGGAGAAAAACCACATAAATGCCTGGAGTGTGGAAAGAGCTTCAGTCAGAGAGGAAACCTTTATGCACACCAAGGGATCCACACAGGAGAAAAACTGCATAAATGCCTGGAGTGTGGAAAGAGCTTCAGTCAGAGGAGCAGCCTTTATGTACATCAAAGGATCCACTCAGGAGAAAAACCACATAAATGCCTGGTGTGTGGAAAGAGCTTCAGTCAGAGAAGCAACCTTTATCTACATCAAAGGATCCACTCAGGGGAAAAACTGCATAAATGTCTGGAGTGTGGAAAGAGCTTCAGTCGGAAAGGCACGCTATATAGACATCAAAAGATCCACTCAGGTGAAAAAACTGCATAAATGTCTGGAGTGTGGAAAGAGCTTCAGTCAAAGGAGAAACCTTGATGTACATCAAAGGATCCATTCAGGAGAGAAACCGTATAAATGCCTCCAGTGTGGAAAGAGCTTTACTGAAAGTGGAAGTCTTCGTAAACATCAAAGAATTCACACAAGAGAAACCCTATGAATGCCTGGACTGTGGAAAGAGCTTCAACAGGGCGGGAACTCTGTGTAATCAAAGGATCCACACAGGAGAAAAACCTTATGTCTGGAGTTTGGAAGGTGTGAACAGTTAACCTTCATTGCCATCTTCTTTGTATGTCAACATGAGTGTGTAATGTATTTTCATCCGAAACTCTCAAGAGTAAGTAAATTTACGGACAGCACCATTTTACTCTTCCCTTTATTGCTACTCTCTGTTTAATGATTCTGCTGTTCTGTGATGCCTAATAGTTTAATTTGAATAATTTTACACACTTGTCAAGGGATACATAATCTCATGAGTAGAAGTGTATTCAACTCCACAAACTCATATCACAATTTCTTCTGATTGGTGAGATTTCATTTTGAGATTCAGAAGCTGCTATTGGAATGTTCTGAAGAAACTTTCCAATTTCCATCGTGCCCACGTTTTTTTTCCATCGGACTGGAAATCAGAGCGCTCTCTCCTGGGTTAATTCTTCCCTTGAAATAAGCCTCTCGCCCCTTCTGTACCTTTTGGCCCAGTCCCTCCTTCCACACAGAGAAGAAACTGCATTCTTGGTTATTAATGAGCCAATTCTCCCTTTTCTTTCCTTTTTGCCTCCCACCTGATTCTCAGTGCTACCTTTGCTCTCTGCTGAGCAATGCAAGTTATTTGGGCCGTAACCTTTGCCTCCTGTGAAGACCTCTGTGTTGCAGGAATACAGTCCTTGCTGAGGGCCAAGAAACAGGTTTCTTGCACTTGGTTGCACTTTCTTGTAACTTTAATATTTTTACGAAACTCTTGTAATATAGAAGGTTTCTGCCTTAGCATCCAGGTGCTTGTAACTTTCTAGCTGCAAAACAAGGGACTCTCTCAGGCTGAATAACCAAGGACTTTTTCAATTGTACACGCTAGAGGTTTCAGCTGGCCGAAATTGTATCTTTTCTCAATAGATTTAAGTGGCTGAAGATGCCTTTTCCCATGGGAACGTTCTCCTTTTAATACAGTGGTTTTAAATGGTTATGTTATTATGGGATGTTTCACTTACTGTCCATGTTTCTGAATGTAACAGGATTTCTTCCAACTATTCTTTTGTACTTTTTCTACTGTGTGTGTCCTGGGGTCATCTTTTCATTAAGGGAAACCTCCTTGTAAGATTAATGTTGCCTTTAAATGATCTTCTAATTTGAACAAGAGTGCCGTGGCAGAATCTAGGTGTCTGACCTGCCCCAACTGGGTCCCTCAGGAAGGAAAGACCCTCAACTTCATCCGATTGGAGCAAAAGGTGCCTCTGCTAGAAACCAATTCTGGGCTTCATCGTGTGTCATTTCCCCCTCCCTGTTTCCCATCACGTACAAACATATTGTCCATTTGTCCACCCCCCCAAGGCCCCTCTAGATAGTAGGAACTGGCAACACGGGGGCTAATTTGGCCTTCAGTGTTGGGGATGTGACCGAGCTCCTCCCTGTCATTCTTTGATATAATCTAAATGGGTTTTCCAAAGGTCAGCGCCATCTAAGACCATCCCCAGATATCTGAAACTCTTGTAAATTGGATGTTCTCAATGGTCCCCTTGTCTTGAAAGCTTCTTAGCAAAAACAGGAGATTCTCTAACCAACAAAGCTTTGTGAGATACGATCCAGATCCTCACCATAGAGGAGCAGAAGTAGGGCCCAGGGATTGAGGCAAGTGTAAGCAGGAGAGGGTCAGATGAACTGTCAAGGAGTGGAGGCGCTACTTAAAGAGGGTGGAGGTCTAAATACAGCCCTGGGGGACTTTTCTGAAGCACATTTCATACAAATGCTGAATGAGAAAAAACATCCTTTTCTACTGTATTCTGCACGTTCATCAAGATTTCTCTCAAATGTAGATTTAAAATCTATAAAGGCTTCAGGCTGTGATTTTGTGCATATCATTTTGTTTTATTTAGAGGAATGTTAGTCATAAATCAAAATTTGCACCCAATGCATTATGCAAAGAACTGTCAATGCTGTTTAATTGCATCAGTTTCAACTGACTTCCCAGTAGATTGAGATTTGATAAAAAGGTACCCCTACGTTTTGCTGCAACAGGTGGACTCGACCATTCACCTTGTCCTTCCTTGAAACCTGTGTACAGTATTTGAGAGGCTCAAACTGGGCACAGTATTTATGGTGGTGGTTGACTGGAGCAGAACCAGGTGGAAGAATTCTTAGTCTCTGTTTTGTGTCCCAATCTGTATTTTTAGGAGAGGACAGTTTCTGGCTCCTTATCTCTCCTTCAGGAAAGGTTTCAGCTGGAACCAGGATTGCCCCTGAGATGGGGCAACTGAGAGACCGGCTTGAACTCAGCCAGGAAGTAATGAAGGCTGGACTTGAACAACAGGCAAAGCCCCCCCAAATCCAGCCTTTCTCAATACTGCCCCGCTTAGCAAATGTGAATGTGGGTGTTGTGTGAATTGAATCAAAACGTACTGGGCTGGCCAGGATATCTCAAGCTCTAGAGCAGAGATCTCAAACACAAGGCCCGCAGGCCACATCCAGCCCGCCATGTTATCTGTCTGGCCCAGGGACCTGCTCTGGAAAAGCAAAGGAACAGCCCAAACCAACCGGACACTCATCTACAACCTGGTGCCCGCCCTCAAAGCCAGAACGCGCTCAGCCTTAGATCCACAGGCCAGCCCTGGAACCAGTAACATGCACCCCTGCCCCGTCCCCTGGGCGCACGCGCAAGCGGAGTCTGGTGTCCCTGCTAGCTATGTTGCCCTGCAGGCTGATTTCACCCAGGGTGGTGGGGTGACGCCTCACTGGTTCCAGAGCTGCCCTGTGGATCTAAGGCTGAGCACATTCTGCCTTTGATGGACGCAACCAGGTTGCAGATCAGCCCCACCGCCCACCACCAGCCCCATGGCCCCCTCGCTGCCCTAGCCTTGCAGCCATGAGGCTTCCCTTTCACCAGGACTAGCCCTGCCCACCCATGAGGGATAGTGACGGCCAACGGCAGCATGGAGACCGACAGCACTGGCAATCTCCCCCCCCTCCTATCACCCCTTCCTGAGTGCGGAGGAAGGAAAGAGATGAGAAGGAAGGAAGGAACGGAGAGAGGAAGAATAGAGGGAGGGAGGGAAAAAGGGAGGGAGGAAGAAGGAAGGAAAGCAACTAACTTACCTCTGTTCCTAAATGCTAAAGCTGTTGCACATAAAAAACGGAGGCGCTCTGATCAACTGTCACAGCCACCATTTTGACAGTTTTGCTGTAGTGTTGTCTGTGCACGTCCCCACTAAATGCAAGCATGGGATAAACTGGGCCTGGTTTGTTCTCTGTCTTTTAAGTGGCCACAGACTACTAGCCAAAGGGGCCTTTGATCACGAGGCAAGAAGGCCTAGAGCAATGTTTCCCCTTTCGCATTTGAGCATCCAAGAAGGGGCAGGGAAGGAGAAAGGGAAGGAGGAAAGACAAAGAAGGGAAGGGGAAGGAAAAAGAAGAAAAGGGGGAAGGGAGGCAGATTATAAGGGAGGAAGTCCTGCCTTAGCACTTCACCACAAGCAGCCATGCTGCCCTTTCACCATCCCCTTGCCCCCTCCTCCTGGCCGCTCCTGGTGGTCTCCTGTCAAATTGCCAAGGAGAGCGAGCCAATCAGCAGCAGCCTTGAGGTAAGTGCAGCCAGGTGCCCCCCCCAGCAGCTGGCATCACGGGGGGGGGGGTCCTCTGCATGGCCTGAGAGGGACAGCGAGGCTCCTCTGGTGGACATCTGGACACAGTGGATTCCCCCCCTAGCCCTGCCTGGGCCCCCATAGGCACCCCCTCCAACATGTGCAATGTTGAGGTGCCCCCCCCCACCTTAGCCACACCACCTGCCCCTCCAATGTGTTTTTAATTTTGTATTATTAATAAAATTTAAAAAAATTGCAATGCCTGGCAACTGTTTCATATTTATGATGGTCGCAGTGCCTGGGGAGGGTCACGTGATCGGCTTTTGTGACCTTCTGACGAGCAAACTCAATGGGGGAAGCCAGGGGCGCTTAACAATTGTGTTACCGACTTAACAACTGCAGGGTGAGAGGGAGGTTGATCAGGGGGACGGTTAGGGAGGGGAAGAGGGATACAAAGGGTGTTCCGAAGGGGAATGGGACAGAGGGGGCGCAGGGAATGGAATGGGCAGGGGGAAGGAGAGAAGAAAGAAGGGGGCGGGGGAGAGAACAGGGAGGGGGGGGGAGGTGAGGCAAAAAAGAGGAAGAGCAAATAGCAATGGAGAGATGGACCATGAGGGGATCAGAGGGAGGGGGGGATAGGGAGGGGGATAGAGAAGGGGAGGTCAATGGGAGGAGGAGAGGATGTGGCTGGCAAGGGGGGGGGGGTAAGGGAGCGAGAGGGATGGGGAAATAGACCTTGAGGGGGGTGGGGAGAGTGAGCAGAAGGGGGGAGTTGTCAGTAATGATGTGTATGTTTATTGTTGTTCCAGGTCTATCCTTCTTCCAGGGCGTCACCATGTCAAGCCCAATTGGCACTTTCACCTATATTCACTTACAGCTTGACAAAAAAAGGGGGAGGGAGAGAGAATGCAAGGGTGTAACATTTTTACAGTTATCAATAATTTTTAACTTATACATAGTTATTTTAACGTCCAATCTTTATAGACAATGTCCTAATCAGTTTTCCCAAATTTTAGTTTCCCGTTAATATTTGAATTTAACACTTATGAATTGTAATTTCCAGATTTGGAGTAACCAATATTCCCATCACCAAATTCATTACACAATCTAATATTCAGGATACACATCTTATCTATTTTGCACCACCTTACACCATCTAGTTAGTAATACAGCATAACATACTTATTTTCTATTAATTTCCAAATATCTTAACCTTAGTAATCAGAATTTGTTTTTTCCACATCAGATGCTTCCTCTCTTTTTCTCTTAATGTCTACTATCTCATATTTAGTTAATAAAATTTTTAATATGTCAGCTAAATAACACATGTTGACTACCATTGTTCTAGGCACCCATGAGAGAAAGCGACCATCAACACCCCGTGTGTGGCTGCCAATCATGACTGAATACCACCGTGTCACATGCCCCGTTAGGCAGAGGCAACAACATGGGAGACTTCCTTGGGATGGTGGCCACTTGGAGGGGAGGTCAGTAGGCCCCAGACTTAAGTGGTTCTTCTATTCCTCTTTGGATTTCAGGGTAGGTACATCATAATTAAAATGTTATTTGACCATAAATCCATCAGTCTGGACAGCCATTTGTCTGGAATAGTATAGTATTTCTTGCTTGAGCAATGGGTTGGACTAGGTGACCTCAAGGGCCCATCCAGCTCTATTCCGATTCTGACTTTGGCCAGAACTCACTCACTGGTCTGCTATTGCATGTCAATAGGCTATCGGTCATCCCAAAGATGCTTTTTCATGAGGCAACTGGACTTGTTTTTCCTTTGAAGATGTTTCACTTCTCACCCAAGAAGCTTCTTCAGTTTTAACTGGAAGGTGGACAATGGAAGGATTTATATTCCTTGAAGACAGCTGGTCATTTATAGTCTTTTATAGTACAAATGGGTGTGGAGCCTTCTTGGAACTGCTGAAAGGACTGTGTTGAAGACTGTAGGTAGATGATGATACCCCTCCCGTCGAGAGAGAGAGCTGTTAAATTTTGACACAGAGGGCCTCTTTGACCCCTTTCAAGCCAGCGCCGTCCAAAATGTGGACTTTGCTGTCTTTAAAAGAATGCCCTTTGTCTTTTCATTGGGGAGAACAACCACTTCATAAATGCATGGCACAACATACCTTATCAGGACAAGATTCAGCAGTCCATCTGCATTTAAAAGACAAAGGCCGCTCTTTTGAAGACAGCAAAGTCCGTATGTTGGACAGAGAGGGTTACGGTACACACCCATTTGCACTACTCAAGTGATCCTGAGAACACAGATAAACCTCCAAGTGGCCTCAGCAACTCTCTAAAAGAATGCAAATGATCAGCTATCTGTAAGGAATATATATCCTTCTCCACCATCCAGTCAGAGCTGAAGCTGCTTCTTGGATGAGAAGTGAAAAGCCTTCAAAGAAACAAGAAAGTCCAGTTGCCTCTTTAAAAAAACAGCTTGGATTCTTAGTTCGTTTTTGAGACTGCCATTTATTCTGAAAAATCTAGCACACTCTGTGCATTTATAAACTTTATTCTCTGTGTAAAGTTTATAATTTTTACTGAGACCTATTCTGACTGAAAGGTTTCCCACACATCATAAGTTATAGTGAATATTTTGATAACGTCTGAGATTTTTGTTTGCTGTGAATGATTCTCCACACTCCAGGCATCTAAATGGTTTCTTTTCTGTATGGAATCTTTGATATCTATAAAGCTTTTCTCTCAGTGAAGCTGTTTCCACATTCCAGGCATTTATAGGATTTTTTTCTTGTCTGCATAGTTTGATGTCGACTGAGGTGTAAAACCCTTTGCACACTCAAGGCATTTATGTGGATTTTCTTCCGTGATGTGCATAAAGGTTTCCTCTCCCACTGACGCTCTTTCACATTCCCGGTTTTATATGGTTTTTCTCTAGTGTGGATTTTCATGTTTATAAAGGCTTTCCCCCTGACTAAAGCTCTTTCCACTCCTGGCACTTATAGGGTTTCTCTCTCGTGTGAATTCTTTGATGTCTATAAAGGTTTCCCTGCAGAGTGAAGCTCTTTCCACACTCTGGACACTTATAGGGTTTTTCTCCAGTGTGAATTCTTTGATGTGTATAAAGGTTTCCCCGCAGAGTGAAGCTTTTTCCACACTCCAGGCATTTATATGGTTTCTCTCCAGTGTGAATTCTTTGATGTCTATAAAGGATTCCCCTCAGACTGAAACTCTTTCCACAATCCAGGCATTTATATGGTTTTTCTCTAGTGTGGATCTTTTCATGTTTATAAAGGCTTTCCCCCTGACTAAAGCTCTCTCCACAGTCAGGGCACTTGTAGGGTTTCTCTCCAGTGTGAATTATTTGATGATTATAAAGGTTTCCCCTCTGACTGAAGCTGTCTCCACACTCCAGGCACTTATAGGGTTTCTCTCCAGTGTGAATTCTTTGATGTCTATAAAGGTTTCCCCACAGAGTGAAGCTCTTTCCACACTCCAGGCACTTAAAGGGTTTCTGTCCTGTGTGAATTCTTTGATGGTTATAAAGAGTTCTTCTCAGACTGAAACTCTTTCCACACTCCAGGCATTTATGGAGTTTCTCTCCAGTGTGAATTCTTCGATGTGTATAAAGGTCTCCCCTCAGACTGAAACTCTTTCCACATTCCAGGCATTTATATGGTATTTCTCCTGTGTGGATCCTTTCATGTTTATAAAGGCTTCCCCCCTGACTAAAGCTCTCTCCACAGTCAGGGCACTTATATCGTTTGTCTCCAGTATGAATTATTTGATGATTATAAACGTGTCTCCTCTGAGTGAAGCTTTTTCCACACTCCGGGCACTTATAGGGTTTCTCTCCAGTGTGAATTCTTTGATGTGTATAAAGGTTTCCCCTCTGAGTGAAACTCTTTCCGCACTCCGGGCACTTATAGGGTCTCTCTCCAGTGTGAGATCTTTGATGTCTATAAAGGTATTCCCGCAGAGTAAAGCTCTTTCCACACTCTAGACACTCATAGGGTTTCTCTCCAGTGTGAATTCTTTGATGATTATCAAGAGTTCTTTTCAGACTGAAACTCTTTCCACACTTCAGGCATTTATGCGGTCTCTCTCCCGTGTGAATTCTTTGATGATTATAAAGGTGTCCCCTCTGAGTGAAGCTCTTTCCACACTCTGGACACTCATAGGGTTTCTCTCCAGTGTGAATTCTTTGATGATTATAAAGAGTTTTTTTCAGGCTGAAACTCTTTCCACACTCCAGGCATTTATGCGGTTTCTCACCTGTGTGACTTCTTTGATGATTATAAAGGTGTCCCCTCTGAGTGAAGCTCCTTCCACACTCCTGGCATTTATGTGGTTTCTCTCCTGTGTGGATTCTTTGATGTTTATAAAGGTTTCCTCTCTGACTGAAGCTCTTTCCACACTCCAGGCACTTAAACGGCTTTTCTCCTGAGTGGATTCTTAGATGGATTTCAAGATTTCCTTTTGTTTTGAAGGATTTGCCACATTCCGGGCATTCATATTTCTCTCCTGCCTCCTGGATTCTGTAGCGTTTTCTGAGTCTTCCGCCTCCTCTGAAGTACCCTCCGCCCTCCAGGCCCGTCTCGGGGTCTCCGCCCGTTTCCTGCTCCCCGCTTCTCGCTCCAGGCGGCCTCCTTTCCCGGAGTCCCCCTCGGCTCATCCCTGTCGGGCCTTCCCCGCCATCGCCTCCCGGGGCTGCTCCGCGGGGCCTCCTCTCCTCTCGGGCGGCGCCTCCTTCCTTCCTTCCTTCCTTCCTTCCTCGGCCGGGCTCGCCCGTCCTGCAGGGGCGAAGGGGGGGAGGAGAGGCGGGTCACGGCTTCGTCCCTTCCCCGGAGGGGAGTCCCAGGCCCGCCCGGGGAGGAAGGCCGAAGCCTCGGCCTCTCACGGACCCGGCCTCCCTCCCAGCGTCGCCCACCCAGACCAGCCTGGGGCTCCCCGTCCCGCCTCCCGCGACTCCCAGCATCCCCCGCGGCTCACCTGCCTCCGTGCACTTCGACCCGGGACGCTCCTTCCGCTGCCTGTCCGCTGCCGGAAGCGGGGGCGGCACTTCCGTCCGTTCGGCCAGCCTCCTGCCTTCTCTGATTGGTGTTCCAGCCCTGCCTGTCTGCCGAAGCTATGCGAGCCGCCCTCTGAGAGGCGGGAGCGGATGGGCGGGGAGGCCGCTGCGGAGGCTTCCGCTTCCGGAGGGAGGCGAGCCAGGCCTGGCTTCCGGCTGAAGCGCCCGGGATCCCCGCGGGGGGAAGGTGGCCGCGGCAGCCTTGGGCGGGGAGGCCGTGCGGGCCCGTCCCTCCCTCCCTCCCCGGGGCTCCTCCTGGCAGACGGAACGGCTGCCCGGAGCTCCGCTCGGACCCGACGCCGAGCCGCTGCTGTTCGAGGCGGTCCGCGCAGGGAGGCCGGCTCTGCCCTCGGAGGCCCCGGAGGGAGGCGGGAGGCCCGCCGGGCAGGGCCGTCCGAGTCGGGCGGGGGGCGCGGGGTCTGGTCGGCGCGGGGAGCCGCCTTCCTGTGGCGGACGCGGGCCCGAATCGCCTTCCTGACCCGCGTTTCCCGATGTTACAAATCTATTCTTGTAAAATGTTGTCTATTAAATATATATATATATATATTTGATTGGAATGTCATTCTCTCCAAAGATCTTTTAATCTGTTAATAAATGTTCTTAAATCTGCATTGTTGTACTTTTATTTCCGCTGGTGGTGGATTAGATTTATCAGTTCCTGTATCCATAACCATAGTAGAATCACCTGCCATTATCACGTAGCCTTTTTTATTTCTTCTGTTTCTCTATATACCCTATTATAAAACTCTCCTTGATTTGTATTAATAATGAGAATAATAAAGTTAGAAGGGACCTTGGAGGTCCTCTAGTCCAACCCCCTGCTCAGGCAGGAAACCCTACACCATTTCAGACAAATGGCTGTCCAGTCACTTTTTAAAAACTTCCAGTGTTGGAGCATTCACCACTTCTGGAACCACTGGTTAATTGTTCTGTCGGGAAGTTTCTCCTTAGTTCTAGGTTGCTTCTCTCTTTGGTTAGTTTCCATCCATTGCTTCTTATCCTGCCCTCAGGCGCTTTGGAAAATAGCTTGACTCCTTCATAAACCAAGCCTTGAATTACAAGAAATCTTCCTATATCATCCCTTTTTATGGCTTTTATCTTACATTCACATCTTTTAGCTACCATGATTGCTACTCCTCTTGGCTTTTGATATACCAAATGCCTTTTCATATACATCAGCCCAATATAACCTAAGGTCATTCACCCCTTCTTTCTTTTGATGTGTTTCTTGTATAAATACAATATCTATTTTCCTTTTGTTAACCTATTTTTGAGTTCTTGCTTGTTTATATTTTTCCCCTGAAGGGAGTTGATATTCGTAATATTGATATTAGTAGTGATACTTTGTAATCATATATATATCTTTATGTGCAAGCAGCTTTGTAGGTGCTTTATATTGGGAAATTAGTTATATAAAAGCAAATGTTTCATGCTTTAGGTACAGGTGATTGCTTACACGAAAAGAGCATGGTAAGGGGAGGGAAAAAGGAGTTATGGATGAAGCCTGGGTTGCTGTGTATGAGTCATCATCTTGGAATTGTTTTTTTGTGCCATCTTAGGCCTGGTACCAAGACCTGATCTTTTTGTTCTGGACAGGTATAAAAGGTGGAAGACATCTTTCCTGCTTGTTGTCTTCCTCTCTCTACCAGCCACGAACAGAGATGGGGTCACCCAACTCTATTTTGATCAAAATAAAAGTTTGCTTGCTGAAACCTCGGCTCAGGAGTTTCTTTGGCTCTTTTAAACTCCTGAGTAATGCTGGGACGAAACCTTACAACCCCAAGCCATGTACATTCCATGTCGCTACCTTCAGTGATTTCCCCATCTATTCCTTAAATTACATACGCCCTTTGCTCTCCATATGTGCTCTAACATGAATCTTAGAAAACTAAAACTACAAAGTAAGCATATTGCCCCAAAACATAAATAACCTCTTACCCACCCATGTACATATACATTGTCCCTCTTCTTCAGGAGATTTTCCTCCTATCTGCCACTTTGGGCTTCCGGGGGGAGGGGGGGAGAGGAGCCATCCCTGCACGGACTTTGGTCGCCCACTCGACTTCCCTTGACCTTCTTTACCCTTAATTTCTACACCCAAACGCGTATTGTAAAATTACAAATATTTATATACTATCTCTACAACGAACTTGTAACTCCTGTTGCTTCATCCAGCTTCCCTTTCTCCTGTAGATCTTCTTTATTGATGATTCCGTGCTCCCTTAATTTCTCCATCGCCTCCTCTTTGTTTCAACTCTGTAAAACCTTCCACTGTAAGAAAATCTCAAAAAAACCGGATATCCCTAGCTGTAGTTAATGTTATTAACAAACTTCTTTGACAAACGTAATAAAGTTGGAAGGACCTTGGAGGTCATCTAGTCCAATCCCCTGCTCAGGCAGGAAACCCTATACCATTTCAGACAAATGGCTGTCCAGTCTCTTCTTAAAAACTTCCAGGGTTGGAGCATTCACCGCTTCTGGAGGCAGGTTGTTCCACTGGTTAATTGTTCTAACTGTCAGGAAGTTTCTCCTTAGTTCTAGGTTGCTTCTCTCCTTTCTTAGTTTCCATCCGTTGCTTCTTGTCCTGCCCTCAAGTACTTTGGAGAATAGCTTGACTCCCTCTTCTTTGGGGCAGCCCCTGAAATATTGGAAGACTGCTATCGTGTCTCCCCCTCATCCTTCTCTTCATTAGACTAGACATACCCAATTCCAGCAACCTTTCCTTATGTTTTAGCCTCCAGTCCCCTAATCTTCTTTGTTGCTCTTTGTCCTCTTTCTAGAGCAGAGCTTTTCAACCTTTTCACCCATTATGACCATTTTTCACACTTACGACTGTTGCAGCATCCCCAGGGTCATGTGATTTACATTCAGATGCTTGGCAACTGATTCATACGTACGACGGTCACAGTGTCCCAGGGTCATGTGATCACCTTTTGCAACTTTTTGAGCCAGCTCATCTCTGAGGTTGCAGGGTGCCTGTGTGTGGGGAATCCATGAATCTCTGCTGAAGGGGATTGTGACTGGGGTGGGTACCCTCCTTCCCTCCCTCTCTCCCATTGTCCCTTCTTTCCTTCCTTTTTCCCCTTCTTCTTTGTCCCTCCCTCCCTCCCATTGTCCAGCACTACGCCGCCCAGGCCCCAGTCTGGAGAAAATCACTTCCCTCCCTGTGTGCGCACAGAAGCAGAGGAGAGTTAGCATGACAGAAGCAGAGCAGTGTTAAGTCCAATATAAAGGAATGACTAAATCTCTTGATACAGGAATAGTTGCAAAAACTGCATTCCAAGATTCTGATGCAAGAAATCTCAGCCTTTGTGTAAGAAGCGGCCGATCAGCTGGAATGTTGCAGCATCTCCAGGGTCTTGTAATTTACGTTCAGATGCTTGGCATATTTCATATTTATGACAGTCACAGGGTCCAAGTGACCAAAACCTGTTGCAATCAGCCAGCGGGGGGGAGGGGGGGGGGGGATAAAAACCAAACACCCCCCCACCCCACCCCCACTGCCAATCCTCAACAGAAATGCTCAGAACAATGAAAACCTTGGACAGGAGGAAGAGCGCACCCGGGCGGGCAGGCAGCTGTCTTGCTTGGCTATGGTTTGGGGGGGGGGGGCACTTTTTTTAGTACCAATGTAACTTTGAACAGTCACTAAGCGAACTGTTGTAAGTTGAGGACTACCATTACTTTATCACTTTTTTTCCTTTTTTTTTTTGGAAAAGTAAAAAAAAAAGTTTTCGACACCTTGCAAGGCGACTGGTGGTCCTCGGATGTTGCCATATCTTAAAAGTGGTACAATGGGTGAAAAGGTTGAGAAGCCCTGCCCTCGGTATAATGGCCAATTGCTCTGCCGCTTCAGACCATAAGTCAGACAACATCTAAGCTGTGAGTGCCCCCGTGGTGAACCCGGGTAAGAATCTGCTTGCAGCTCTCTCTTTTCTACTTTTCTTTTTGCTACCTGTAAAAGCTTTTGGAACTATTTCCCTGGTTGGAAAGGCAGCTTCTATCTTCTTTGGGAAGAAAGGCGTTTTATAAATACAGAAACAGACTATATTTTATTTTTATGTTTTATTTTTGGATACAAAAAGGAAAAAAAGTTGGAAAAGGTTTTCTTTCCTCTCTCTTTTCAAGAACTGTACTATTTTTATTTTATTTTTTTATTTATATATCAAAATTTATATATCAAAAGATAGAAATAAGGAATTGATCTCTGGAAAAGACTTTTTAACCCACTGAGGACATCTAGTGGCGAAAGTGTAATACTGCAGCTTTTGGCTATTGTTTTTTTTTTTTAAAAAAAAGATGGAACTCTGAACTTCAAAATACCTTTGAGGAAAAGATAAGCTGTGCAGCTGTGAAAGCTGTGGAGGTGGATGTTCTTTGCATTAGATACAGCCTCCAGAAAAAGGAAAAGAGAACTGTTGTTAAGCATTGTATTAAAATGGAGATAACTCTGTCACAAGCGGAACTGTGCACTTATATTGGAAAAGATTTATGAGGCCACTGCAGAAATACGTGCTGCAATTAAAAACTGTACTTTAGAATTGAGATCCAGAGAGTCTACCACATCTGTTCAAATGGATGTTCAGGCCATACCTGACTATGATATAAACCAAAATATATCAAAAGAGGAATCTACAGGGACAGAAGAGGAACGTATTTTACTTGACAACTCTTTCTTCTGCAACTTAGAGTCAGAAGACGCAAACACCAAGATCCCAAACTACAAAGCAACGATGCAGCAAGGAGAAAAAGACATCTATTGAAGAGGAAGGGATATACTACAAGCAATTTGCTCCTCGAAGCATGAAGCTGAAAACACCAGCCTGAAGATGACGAATGGGACTTCGTCGAAACATCGCCAAGACACTTCCAATTTTACAACTTTCTCATTCAGCATTTGTACGAAAGGTGCTAACCAACCTGGTACTGTTCAGAAAAGTCCCCCAGGGCTGTATTTAGACCTCCACCCTCTTTAAGTAGCACCTCCACTCCTCGACAGCTCATCTGACTGTCTCCTGCTTACACCTCCTCAATCTCTGGGCCCTACTTCTCCTCTATGCTGAGGATCTGGATCGTGTCTCACGAAGCTTTGCTGGTCTTAGAGAGTCTCCTGTTTCTGCTAAGAAGCTTTGAAGATGAGGGGACCATTGAGAGCATCTGATTTACAAGAGTTTCAGATATCTGGGGATGGTCTTAGATGGCGCTGACCTTTGGAAAACCCTGTCATTGATTATATCAATGACAGGGAGGAGCTCGATCACATCCCCAACAATGAAGGCCATATTAGCCCCAGTGTCAGGTCCTGCCAGTTCCTACCATCTGGAGGGGTATTGGGGGAATGGACAAATGGACAATATCTTTGTACTTGATGGGAAACAGGGAGGGGGAAATGACACATGATAAAGCCCAGAATTGGTTTCTAGCAGAGGCACCTTTTGCTCCAATCCGATGAAGATGAGGGTCTTTCCTTCCTAAGGGACCAGTTGGGGCAGGTCAGACACCTAGATTCTGCCACGGCACTCTTGTTCAAATTAGAAGATCGTTTAAAAGCAACTTATTAATCTTACAAGGAGGTTTCTCTTAACGAAAAGACGAGCCCAGGACACATACAGTAGAAAAAGTACAAAAGAATAGTTGATTGGATGGAAGAAATCCGGTTACATCAGAAACTTGGACAGTAAGTTAAACGTCCCATAATAACATAACCATTTAAAACCATTGTATTAAAAGAAGAACGTTCCCATGGGAAAAGGCATCTTGAGCATCATGAGCCACTTAAATCTGTTGAGAAAAGATACAATTTCGGCCAGCTGAAACCTCTAGCATGTACAATTGAAAAAGTCCTTTGCTATTCAGCCTGAGAGAGTCCCTTGTTTTGCAGCTAGAAAGTTACAAGCACCTGGATGCTAAGGCAGAAACCTTCTATATTACAAGGTTATCGTTATTAAAGTTACAAGAAAGTGCAACCAAGTAGAAGAAACCTGTTTCTTGGCCCTCAGGACTGTATTCCTGCAACACAGAGGTTTTCACAGGAGGCAAAGGTTACGGCTGGCATAACTTGAATTGCTAAGCAGAGAGCAAAGGTAGCACTGAGGATCAGGTGGGAGGCAAAAAGGAGAGAAAAGGGAGAATTGGCTCATTAATAACCAAGAATGCAGTTTGTTCTCTGTGTGGAAGGAGGGAGTGGGACAAAAGGTACAGAAGGGGCGAGAGGCTTATTTCAAGGGAAGAATTAACCCAAGAGAGAACGCTCTGATTTCCAGGCCCATGGAAAGAACTGTGGGCACAATGGAAATTGGAAAGTTTCTTCAGAACATTCCAATAGCAGCTTCTGGATCTCAAGATGAAATCTCACCAATCAGAAGAAATTGTGATACGAGTTTGTATTAGGCATGACAGAACAGCAGAATCATTAAACAGAGAGTAGCAATAAAGGGAAGAGTAAAATGGTGCTGTCCGTAAGTTTACTTACTCTTGAGTGTTTTGGATGAGAATACATTACACACTCATGTTGACATACAAAGAAGATGGCAATGAAGGTTAACTGTTCACACCTTCCAAACTCCAGACATAAGGTTTTTCTCCTGTGTGGATCCTTTGATTACACAGAGTTCCCGCCCTGTTGAAGCTCTTTCCACATTCCAGGCATTCATAGGGTTTCTCTTGTGTGAATTCTTTGATGTTTACGAAGACTTCCACTTTCAGTAAAGCTCTTTCCACACTGGAGGCATTTATACGGTTTCTCTCCTGAATGGATCCTTTGATGAAGATAAAGGCTGAACTTCCGACTGAAGCTCTTTCCACACTCCAGGCATCGATACGGTTTTTCTCCCGTGTGGATCCTTTGATGTACATAAAGATTGTTCCTCCATTTGAAACCCTTTCCACACTCCAGGCATTTATATGGTTTTTCTCCAGAGTGGATCCTTTGATGTACATAAAGGTTGCTCCTCCGATAAAAGCTTTTTCCACATTCCAGGCATTTATACGGTTTTTCTCCAGAGTGGATCTTTTGATGTCTATAAAGGGTGCTCCTGCAACTGAAGCTCTTTCCACACTCCAGGCATTTATACGGTTTTTCTCCTGTGTGGATCCTTTGATGTACATAAAGGTTGCTCCTCTGATTGAAGCTCCTTCCACACTCCAGACATTTATAAGGGTTCTGTCCTGTGTGGATTCTTAGATGGCTTTCAAGATTTCCATCTGATCTGAAGGATTTTCCACACTCCAGGCATTTATGTGGTTTTTCTCCTGTGTGGATTCTTAGATGCTTTTTAAGATCTGCATTTCTTTTGAAGGATCTTCCACATTCTGAACATTCATATTTCTTTCCTCCCTCCAGGATTATGTGGTGTTTCCAAAGTCTTCCGCCTGTCCCGAAGGACCCTCCGCCCTCCAGGCCCGTCTCGGGGTCTCCGCCCGTTTCCTGCTCCCCGCTTCTCCCTCCGGGCGGCCTCCTTTCCCGGAGTGCCCTTCGGCTCATCCCTGCCGGGCCTTCCCGCCGTCTCCTCCCGGGGCTGCTCCGCGGGGCCTCCTCTCCTCTCCTTCCTTCCTTCCTCCGCCGGGCTCGCCCGTCCTCCTGCAGGGGCGAAGGGGGGGAGGAGAGGCGGTCACGGCTTCGTCCCTTCCCCGGAGGGGAGTCCCAGGCCCGTCCGGCGAGGAAGGCCGAAGCCTCCGCCTCTCCGTGGGACTTTCCGGGCAGGCCTCCCTCCCAGCGCCCGTCCCGCCAGACCAGGCCTCGGCCTCCCCCCTCCCTCCCTCCGCCAGAGCGCCTCTCGGACTGCCACTCCCAGCATCCCTTGCGCCCCACCTGGATCCGAGCCCGTCCGTGGATGAATCAATTAGGGCGCCTCAGTTCCGTTTCATCCCGGAAGTGGAGGCGGGACTTCTCTGCGCGGCCTTTTCCTGGATGCTCTTTCTCCTTCGCTCGAAGGGACCGCCCCCAGGAGTCCTCCTGCCAATCGCCGCCCTCGCCAGAGCGACCAATCGGCGTCCTTCTTCCCTCCCGCAGCCAGATGGCGCCTGCGCAGTAGCGAATGTTGTCTCCGTCCGGCGAGGGGGTGGGACGAGGGGCCCTTTGACCTTTGGCAGGCGGAGCTGAGGGACTTCCGGGGCTGCGTCTCCGCCCCTCCCTCCCCCCCGATCCTGGGGTCTCCTCCCCCTCCCGGGGGCTCCGCCCAGGCTCCCCCCGCGGCCCCCAGGCAGCCCCTCCCGCCTCTCAGGGCCGATCCCTGCCCCCCCACTCCCCTGCGCCCCCCCGGAGCCCCTCCTCGCACGGGGGGGGGAAAGGGGGGCGAGGGGGTCCCAGGCCGGGATGGATTGGGAGGATTTCTGTTTGGAAAGGTTTCTCCCCCCCCCGTTCTGCCCAGCCAGAGAGGGAGGGGGAGGGAGACCCTTCCCAGCCTCTCTCGGGGGGGCTTCGGACTGGGGGAGATTGGGGGAGCCCTGTAACCTCCAAGGCTGCCCCCCCTTTTGAGGCCTTGCCTTGAGAGGAGGGTCCCTCCAGCCCCCCCCCCGAGGGTGGCAGGGGTGCCTCTTCCATCGCAGGCCGGAGAGATGGAGGCTTCTGCGCAGGATCGGGGCCCTTCCTGGCAGCGCCTTCCTCTGGGGAGAGGGAGCTGGGAGTCGGTTCCTGGGGTCCCATGGTGCCCCTCGGCCAGCTTGGGACAAGTGAATCTGGCTTCCCCATTGACTTTGCTTGTAAATCACATGACCCTAGGGATGCTGCAATGGTCATAAGTGTGAAAAGTGGTCGTAAGTCACTTCTTTCAGTGCTGTTGTAACTTCATAAGTCACTAAATGATCTCTTGTAACTCGAGGACTGGCTGTACTTCCACGCAAAGTAAAACCAATCTTTTACTTTTGCAATATTTTTTATGCTTTTTCATAACCATACTGTCTTCCGCTATTCCAGGGCAGGAGATTCTTCAGTGGGGTGAGATGCTCCGTTTGGATTCAGCAGTTCCCCCATTTATCTCCCGAGTTTGCAAGACTTTAGCAGACCGAATATAACTTTAGGGTGAACCAAAAATACAAACGGTGTCATTTTCTTTCCTTGAAAAGCCAGACCGTGTCCACGAGGGGGAAGTTTGGGGACTGAGTTGAAATGCTGGCTGGGAACAGTTATGACCGTTGAGCAGTTTTTCTACCCAATTGGGCTAGTTTTGGAGATGGGTTGCAGGACAGTTTTGACCTCGGTGGGTTCCAGTTTGGGGGCTATTATGGGCTATTTTTAAAGGGCTGTAGAGAGAGTCCTTGACTGACCACCATTTGTTTAGTGATTGAAGTTACAGCAGATCTGAAAAAAGTGACATATAATCAGTTTGCACAATTCTGAGCGTTGCAGGTCATGCAATCAAAATTCAGGCACCTGGCGTGGATTCCTGACAGTTGCACAGTGCGAAGCTCACCTGTTCACCCTTCTAACCTCCGCAGCTGGCGTCTGACAAGCAAAGTCATCAGAGGAAGCCAGATTCACTTAACAACGGTGTGATTCACTTAGCAGCTGCACTAATTGGCTTAATAACTGGGGGAGATGACTGACAACAGTGGCAAAAAGCGTAGTAAAATGGAGTGAAACTCACTTTGGCAAAAAGCATAGTAAAATGGAGTGAAACTCACTTTGGCAAAAAGCATAGTAAAATGGAGTGAAACTCACTTAGCGGTCAGCAACAGAAACCTTTGGCTCAATTGTGGTCATAGGTGTACAGTTTGGGGTCAATATATCAATCTATCATGAACAATAACTGCAAAATACATCATGGGTAGCAAACAGGGGTGGGTCAGTCAGCCCCCTCCCCTCTAGCTGCATCACCAGCCCCTCCCTCCCCAGATCCAGCATCTCCTCTCTCTCCCCTTCTCTCCCAAGGCCCCCTTTGCAAAACTGCAGCTGAGGGGGAGAATCCCCTGCAACGCCTCTCCCCTTAATACTTGGATTTTTCAACCTAGACGTAGCCCTCCAACCCTGAGCTGGCACCTGTCTCATTTCCTCTTCTTCCTGCAGCTGACTGGCAAAACAATGCACCTGCTTATCTGCCAGCACATTTGCAAGTTAACTCTCCCCCCCTCCACTTACCTGTCCACTTCCATGGGCATCTGTAATCGCCCACCTGCTGAAACTTTGGGAACACTGCAGAGAAGAGCAACTAAGATGTTTAAAGTATGAAGAACATTTGCAGGATTTGGCTTTGGCCAGTCTAGAGAAAAAGAGGACTAGGGGTGATGTGATAGCCGTATTTCAGAGACTGCCACAAAGAGGAGGGGGTCAGTTTATTTTCCCAAGATACAACAATAGTAGCCCTTATTCACGATGACAATGAGGTTCTTACCCCAAGGAGGTTGACAATTTGGTGAACTGGTGTAAGAAAAACAGCCTAGTTTTAAATACTGGAAAAACCAAAGAGATCATTGTCAATTTCAGAAAAGGCAGGCACAGCCACACTTCACCTGTGGAGATGGTCAACAGCATCAAACTCCTGGGTGTGCAGCTAACAAGTAGACTACCCCAGTCGCTCAACAGTGAGATCCTGGTGGAGCAGGCACAGAAGCGCCTGAATTGTCTGTGGTCACATGAGAAAAGCACATCTTCCTTCCCCTGTCCTGACCACTTTCTACAGGGGGACGATTGAGAGCAGCCTCTCGTACAGCATCACAGTCTGGTTTGGAAGCATCACTGCTTCAGACAGGAAGGCGGTGCAGGGAGTGATGAAGATGGCAGAATAGATTATTGGCAGTTCCCTCCCTTCTATCCAGGACACGGCATGTAAGCGTTGCTTGAGCAGGGACCGTAAGATTGTCTGGGACGCCACACATCCTCTGCACAACTGTTTTCCTTGTTATTTTCTGGGAGGAGGCTTGGTGGTATCTGTAGCAGAACATCCAGGTTTAATCAGTTTTGTTCCATACAATATGAACCTTGTGAACTGTCAAGCTTCCTCTTTCCGTTATGCATTCAAGATGGACAGTGATTAATATTTGTATGTTATTTATATGTAAGGGTGCAGGTTTATACTTATGCTGTATATAGCATGTTTAAATGTATGTTATGTATATGTACACTTTGAGGGCAGGTGTACCATTGTGCCCACAGTGTTGGTTATGTGAATGAACCAATTATCTCCCAGTTAATTTTCAGGTTTGTATCCTGTGTTTCCCTCAATGTAAGAGACAACCAGGCTGGGCCCGAGGTTGGGTCAAATGCCTCATTAGTTTGGAGTCTCTACACCTCCATAAGAGACCTAAGTCCAGCCCCCGTCCCCCCTTGAAGTCTATTGGTGCCAATTCACTTTGACCATTTAGGCAGGAAAAAAATGAAATACAGATTAGGGGGGACCCGACTTTAAAACAGTAACTACGAGAGGGAGCTTGGAGTCGTAGTGAACGATCACTTCACTCACCATGAGCCAGCAGTGTGCAGCAGTAGCAGCAGCAGCCAAAAAAGCTAATACAATCCTGGGTTACATAAACAGGCACAGAATCAAGGTCACGGGAAGTATTATTACTGCTTTATAAAACCCTAGTGAGACCACACCTGGAATACTGCAACCAATTTTGGTCATCATACTACAAAAAAGATGTTGAGACCTCGGAAAAAGTTCAGAGAAGAGCAACTAAGATGATCAAAAGCCTGGAGACTAAAACATACGAAAAACGGCTGCTTGGGTTTGGCCAGTCTAAAGAAAAGAACAAATAGGGGTGACATGATAGCAGCATTCCAGCATTTGAGGGGCTTCCACAAAGAAGAGGGGGCCACATTATTCACCAAAGCACCAGAGAGAAGGATAAGAAACAATGGTTGGAAACTGATCAAAGAGAGAAGCAACCTGGAATTAAGGATAAACTTCCTAACGGAGGACAATTAACCAGGGGAACTGCTTGCCTCCAGAAATCGTGGGCGCTCCGTCACTGGAGCTTTTTAAGAAGAGACTGGACAACTACTTGTCTCAAGTTGTGTAGGGTCTCCTGCTTGAGAAGAGACTGCAAGCTCCCTTCCAGATCTATTCAGAATTGGAATTTGAATTTGCCTTCATTAATAACCAATGTCGGCTCTGAACTGTTCCCCGGAACTCATTTGAGTTTCAGCACCTGAAGCATCAGGCACACATTTTCCTCCTATCTCCCCTTTGGAGGGGGCTCCTGTTGCTACCCGGGCCAGCGTGCCCTGAGACAGCCCTCCATCCCTGGGCTGGCACCCGTCTCCTTTCCTCTTCTTCCTGCAGCTGACTGGCAAAAGAATACCCCTGCTTATCCGTCAGCACATTTGCCATTTAACCCCCTCCCCGCTTCCCTGTCTACTTCCATGGGCATCTGTAGTCGCCCACCTGCTGAGACTTTGGGACAAGTGCAGAGAGGAGCAGTTAAGATGGTTAATGGCCTGGAGTCTAAAACAGGTGAAGAAAGGTTGCAAGATTTGGGTTTGGCTAGCCTAGTGAAAAGAAGAAGTAGGGGTGACATGATAGCAGCATTTCAGTATTTGAGGGGCTGCCACAAAGAAGATGGGGTCGACCTGTTTTCCAAAGCATCAGAAGGCAAGATAAAGAACAATAGATGCAAACTGATCAAAGAGAGAAGCAACCTGGAATTAAGGAGCAATTTCCTAACAGTAAGAAGATTAACCAGTGGAACCGCTGGCCTTCCGAAGTCGTGGGTGCTTCATTGCCGGAGGTTTTTAGGAAGAGATTGGACGGCCAGTTGTCTCAAATTTTATAGCGTCTCCTGCTTGAGCAGAGGCTTCGACGAGGAGACCTCCTAAGGCCCCTTCCAGTTCTATTCTGAATTTGAATTTGCCTTCACTAACAGCCAGTGTTAACCCTGAACTGTTCCCAGGAACTAATTTCGGGCGTCAGCAGCTGAAGCATCAAAACCTGGTGATGGGGGGCCAAGGACAGCATGCTTATCTTTCCCCCTCCGAGTCAGAGAACCAGTCCAAGTTGGCAATCTCATGATGGCGCCCCCAGCATTTCACTATCATGACTACGTGATGACAAGCCACCTTCAAAATAGTTTCCACAGATCTTGTCTTGCCATATCTGAAAAAGAAACCAGGATCTTCTCGTGGATGAGAAAAAGAAAACAAAAAAGAACATATACATGTGGGCAAAAGGCATTGTGGTATAAACCGAAGCTCCCTTTGGCTCAGCGGCCCAGGAGCAAAGCCTCCCCTTGGAAGATTTATGGAATATCTGTCAGGTGAGCCACACAAATATAAGGGGCCATGCTGCTAGAGAGGGGAGGGGTCTGAAGCTCTCTTGGGGGCAACCTGTAAGCAATTGGTCATTGCTGCCTGTCCAATTCCAGTCCCTGACATGCTCCAGGTGCTAAAGAGGCTGGACCTCAATTCACCTTTTTCCAGGTCGGCCATTAGTCAATTGAACAGGCAAACCATTGATGGGCTGGATGGTAAAACAAACCAAGATTATGGCATTCCCTTGAAAGGAGACCGGGAAGTCTGTAATTGGGGAGTTTGTCTGGCAAGAACAAAGAATGCTTATTCACAGGGAATATGCATGTGTAAAGCCTGTAACAATTCTGTGTGGTCAAAAAAACTGATAAGCTCAGCTAAAGGTTAGGAATAGGGATGGCCTGGAGCAAATAGGATGTGTATTAGGTAACTCTTCAAGCATTCATTAGCCAAGCCTGCTAGAGACCAATACAATAATCGTTAGATTATTATTGAAATGTTTATTAGATTATATTTCTTATATATCCCACCTTATCCTGCCTTCTGCTTTAGAGAAAATGTAGAAACCTTTATTAATTCTGTGGTTCGAATGGCCAGGATCCCTTTTCTTGGCGTGCTTCATAAAAGACAACAAAACCAGCACCTCTGTCTGGTGTTCTTCATCCACCTCAGCACCAGGCTCAGACCTGAATCGGGGACAATCCCAAACACCTTCAAGGCATTTTCTGGGCTGCAACAGATGGGGCTGGTTCTTTTTTAAACGTTCCAGTGCTAGACAGAATCTCTGCGTTTCCTGGTGGTCCCCCATCCAAGCCTAAACAAGCTTTCCTTCCCAAGTCAGCCAAGGCTGTCCAGGTACAGATTGAAAGTCACCGCCTGGAGAACGTTCCCTGGTGGACGCTGCTCAGGTGGGTCCCTGCAATAAGCCTCAGTGGCAAGGAAAGCCATATGCACGGCCTGCTCAGTTTGGCTGGACTTACACCGGGTTAAATTGGCGTGCACCGAGCCTGTTGAACCACGCCAGGGATCTGAATGTGCAAAGCCAAAAGTGGGGAAGCAGGTTGTGTGAACAGGGCCGAGGGTACCACTGCATCTTCCTTTAGGATGTTCTAGGCCAGAGGTGGGGAACGATGGCCCTTTTATGACTGTGGACTTCAAGTCCCAGAATTCAACCAGCATAGACACTATTTGGATGGCTCAGGATTTCTGGGAGTTGAAGTTCACAAGTCATGAAAAGGCCATCGTTATAATTTAGGCAATCCCTTTTCCCGCCTATCGCCTGCAGAGGGCACCTCGCTCTGTTCTGCCAGCTGCAAAGAATGCGACAGCGCGCTGTTACTTTTGCTTCTGCCTGCTGCAAAGATGGCGCCCACAGCTTCCAGCGCTTCTGCCCGGCACAAACATGGCACTCTCCAGCTCTTCTCCTCGTAGGTTTTTCCCCTATCCAGAGGCACGATCCATCCCGTGTGAATGCAACGTACACGTGAGCAGCAACTGATATTGCGTCGCGGCCTTTGCAGGCCCTCCTGCTGCTGCCTTGTTCAGGGCTTGAGGGCGCTGAGCTGAGGTCGGGGACGATAAAGGCCGAGCCACTTGCATTGCCCCCCCCCCAGGGCATCCCTCTAGCTCCGGACCCCACGACCCCCAGCCCCCTCCTCGCACCTGCCAAGGAACCAGCAACAAGGGGCGCTTTGAAGGAGCCCACTGCCGTCTTTACTCCGGGAAGCGCCCTTAAAGTACATCCAAGCAGCAATTCCACTACCTGGAAATTGGAAAGTTTCTCCAGAACATTCCAGTAGCAGCTTCTGGATCTCAAGATGAAATATCACCAATCAGAAGAAATCGTGATACGACTTTGTGAAATTGAATACACTGCTACTCATAAGATTATGTACCCCTTGAAAAGTGTGTAAAGTTATTCAAATTCAACTATTAGGCATGACAGAACAGCAGAATCATTAAACAGAGAGTAGCAATAAAGGGAAGAGTAAAATGGTGGTGTCCGTAAGTTTACTTACTCTTGAGTGTTTTGGATGAGAATACATTACACACTCATGTTGACACACAAAGGATGAGATGACAATGAAGGGTAAGTGTTCACACCTTTCAAATTCCAGACATTTGTTTTTTTTCTCCAGTGTGGATCCTTTGATTACACAGAGTTCCTGCCCTGTTGAACCTCCTTCCACATTTCAGGCATTCATAGGGTTTCTCCTATGTGAATTCTTTGATGTTTACGGAGACCTCCACTTTCTGTAAAGCTCTTTCCACACTGGAGGCATTTAAGAGGTTTCTCTCCTGAATGGATTCTTTGATGTACATAAAGGTTGTTCCTCTGACTCAACCGCTTTCCACACTCCAGGCATTTATGCTGTTTCTCTCCTGAGTGGATTCTTTGATGAACATAAAGGCTGAACTTCCGACTGAAGCTCTTTCCACACTCCAGGCATTTATACGGTTTTTCTCCTGAGTGGATCTTTTGATGTCTATAAAGGGTGCTCCTGCGACTGAAGCTCTTTCCACATTCCAGGCATTTATGCTGTGTCTCTCCTGAATGTTTCCTTTTATGTACATAAAGGTTGCTCTTCTGATTGAAGCTCTTTCCACACTCCAGGCATTCAAATGGTGTCTCTCCTGAATGGATTCTTTGATGTCGATAAAGGTTGCTCCTCTGATTGAAGCCTCTTCCACACTCCAGACATTGATAAGGGTTCTGTCCTGTGTGGATTCTTAGATGGCTTTCAAGATTTCCATCTGATCTGAAGGATTTTTCACATTCCAGGCATTTATGTGGTTTTTCTCGTGAGTGGATCCTTTGATGTCTATAAAGGTTTCCACTCCGACTGAAGCTCTTTCCACACTCTAGGCATTTATGTGGTTTTTCTCCTGAGTGGATTCTTTGATGGATTTTAAGATCTGCTTTTCTTTTGAAGGATTTTCCACATTCCGGGCACTGATGTTTCTCTCCTCCCTCCTGGATTCTCTGGGGATTCCCGGGTCTTCCGCCTCTTCTGAAGGACCCTCCGCCCTCCAGGCCCGTCTCGGGGTCTCCGCCCGTTTCCTGCTCCCCGCTTCTCCCTCCGGGCGGCCTCCTTTCCCGGAGTCCCCCTCGGCTCATCCCTGCCGGGCCTTCCCCGCCGTCTCCTCCCGGGGCTGCTCCGTGGGGCCTCCTCTCCTCTCGGGGGGCGCCTCCTTCCTTCCTTCCTTCCTCCGCCGGGCTCGCCCGTCCTCCTGCAGGGGCGAAGGGGGGGAGGAGAGGCGGCTCACGGCTTCGTCCCTTCCCGGAGGGGAGTCCCAGGCCCGCCCGGGGAGGAAGGCCGAAGCCTCGGCCTCTCCGTGGGACTTTCCGGGCAGGCCTCCCTCCCAGCGCCCGTCCCGCCAGACCAGGCCTCGGCCTCCCCCCTCCCCCTCCCTCCGCCAGAGCGCCTCTCGGACTGCCACTCCCAGCATCCCTTGCGCCCCACCTGGATCCGAGCCCGTCCGCGGCAGAGTCAATAGGGCGCCTCAGTTTCGTTTCATCCCGGAAGTGGAGGCGGGACTTCTCTGCGCGGCCTTTTCCTGGATGTTCTTCCTCTTTCGGTCGAAGGGACCGCCCCTAGGAGTCCTCCTGCCAATCGCCGCCCTCGCCAGAGAGACCAATCGGCGTCCTCCTTCGCTCCACGAGCCAGATGGCGCCTGCGCAGTATCGAATGTTGTCTCCGTCCGGCGAGGGGGTGGGACGAGGGGCCCCTTGACCTTTGGGGTCCCGTCTCCCCCCCCCGCCCGCATCCAGGCAGGCGGAGCTGAGGGACTTCCGGGGTTGCGTCTCCGCCCCTCCCTCCCCCCCGATCCTGGGGTCCCTTCCCTCCTCCCCCTTCCGGGGTCTCCGGCCAGGCTCTCCCCGCGGCCCCCAGGCAGCCCCTCCGATCCCTGCCCCCCCCCGCTCCTCTGCGCCCCCCCGGAGCCCCTCCTCGCACGGGGGGGAGGGGGCGAGGGGGTCCCAGGCCGGGCTGGATTGGGAGGATTTCTGTTCCCGCCTTTCCTGTTTGGAAAGGATTCTCCCCCCCCCCGTTCTGCCCAGCCAGAGGGGGAGGGGGAGGGGAGACCCTTCCCAGCCTCTCTCGGGGGGGGGCTTTGGACTGGGGGAGATTGGGGGAGCCCTGTAACCTCCAAGGCTGCCCCCCCTTTTGAGGCCTTGCCTTGAGAGGAGGGTCCCTCCAGCCCCCCCCCCCCCCCGAGGGTGGCAGGGGTGCCTCTTCCATCGCAGGCCGGAGAGATGGAGGCTTCTACGCAGGATCTGGGCCCTTCCTGGCAGCACCTTCCTCTGGGGAGAGGGAGCTGGGAGTCGGTTCCTGGGGTCCCCTGGAGCCCCTCGGCCAGCTTGGGACCCCCAGCCCTGAGTGATGGGACTGGGACTACAGGCGGTCCTCCCCTTACGACCCGCCTTGAGGCCAACGTTTGTCTTTTTAAGTGAGAAATTTGTGAGTTTTGCCCCATTTTATGACTTTTCCTGCCATATTTGTTAAGTGAATCCCTGAAGTTGTTAAATTACTAACATGGTTGTCAAGTGAATCTGGTTTCCCCATTGACTTTGCTTGTAAATCACACGACCGTAGGGATGCTGCAATGGTCATAAGTGTGAAAAGTGGTCGTAAGTCACTTCTTTCAGTGCCATTCTAATTTCAAAGGGTCACTAAATGATCTCTTGTAACTCGAGGACTGGCTGTACTTCCACACAAAGTAAAACCAATCTTTTACTTTTGCAATATTTTTTATGCTTTTTCATAACCATACTGTCTTCCGCTATTCCAGGGCAGGAGATTCTTCAGTGGGGTGAGATGCTCCGTTTGGATTCAGCAGTTCCCCCATTTATCTCCCGAGTTTGCAAGACGTTAGCAGACCGAATATAACTTTAGGGTGATCCAAAAATACAAACGGTGTCATTTTCTTTCCTTGAAAAGCCAGACCGTGTCCACGAGGGGGAAGTTTGGGGACTGAGCTGAAATGCTGGCTGGGAACAGTTATGACCGTTGAGCATTTTCTACCCAATTGGGCTAGTTTTGGAGATGGATTGCAGGACAGTTTTGACCTCGGTGGGTTCCAGTTTGGGGGCTATTATGGGCTATTTTTAAAGGGCTGTAGAGAGAGTCCTTGACTGACCACCATTTGTTTAGTGATTGAAGTTACCGCAGATCTGAAAAAAGTGACATATAATCAGTTTGCACAATTCTGAGCGTTGCAGGTCATGCAATCAAAATTCAGGCACCTGGCGTGGATTCCTGACAGTCGCACAGTGCCAGGCTCACCTGTTCACCCTTCTAACCTCCGCAGCTGGCGTCCGACAAGCAAAGTCAGCGGAGGAAGCCACATTCACTTAACAACGGTGTGATTCACTTAGCAGCTGCACTAATTGGCTTAACAACTGGGGGAGATGACTAACAACAGTGGCAAAAAGCGTAGTAAAATGGAGTGAAACTCACTTTGGCAAAAAGCGTAGTAAAATGGAGTGAAACTCACTTTGGCAAAAAGCATAGTAAAATGGAGTGAAACTCACTTAGCGGTCAGCAACAGAAACCTTTGGCTCAATTGTGGTCATAGGTGTACAGTTTGGGGTCAATATATCAATCTATCATGAACAATAACTGAAAAATACATCATGGGTAGCAAACAGGGTTGGGTCAGTCAGCCCCCTCCCCTCTAGCTGCATCACCAGCCCCTCCCTCCCCGATCCAGCATCTCTCTCTCCCCTTCTCTCCCAAGGCACCCTTTGCAAAACTGCAGCTGAGGGGGAGAATTCCCTGCAAAGCCTCTCCCCTTAATACTTGGATTTTTCAACCTAGACGTAGCCCTCCAACCCTGAGCTGGCACCTGTCTCATTTCCTCTTCTTCCTGCAGCTGACTGGCAAAACAATGCAGCTGCTTATCTGCCAGCACATTTGCAAGTTAACTCTCCCCCCCTCCACTTACCTGTCCACTTCCATGGGCATCTGTAATCACCCACCTGCTGAAACTTTGGGAACAATGCAGAGAAGAGCAGCTAGGATGTTTAAAGTATGAAGAACATTTGCAGGATTTGGCTTTGGCCAGTCTAGAGAAAAAGAGGACTAGGAGTGATGTGATATAGCCGTATTTCAGAGACTGCCACAAAGAGGAGGGGGTCAGTTTATTTTCCCAAGATACAACAATAGTAGCCCTTATTCAAGATGACAATGAGGTTCTTACCCCAAGGAGGTTGACAGCTTGACAGCTCCGGACCCCACGACCCCCAGCCCCCCCTGCCAAGGAACCAGCAACGAGGGGCGCTTTGAAGGAGCCCACTGCTGTCTTTACTGCGGGAAGCGCCCTGGCCTTTCCCGGCCCTTAAAGTACATCCGAGTAGCAATTCCACTACCTGCCAGCAGGGCTGTGGTCCAAGTCCAGTCTTCCTTACTTCCTGCTTGAGTTCCAGCCGGCCTCTCAGCTGCCCCTTTTCTGGGCAATCCTGGCTGCAGCTGAAACCCTTCCTGAAGGAGAAGAAAGAGGCAGAACCTGTCCTCTCCTAAGAATGCAGATCAGGTCCATGAAATAGAGACCGAGAATTCTTCCCGCGGGTTCTGCTTTGCTCAACCTGCATCGTAAATATTGTGCCCGGTTTGAGCCCCTCAAATTCTGTGCAGGAGAGTCAGAGAGGATATGGTGAATGATCAAATCTTCCCATGGGAAGATTTGGGGTACCTTTTTATCAAATAATTTCAATTTACTGTGAAATCAGTTGAAATTGATACAATTAAATAGCATTGACAGGTCCTTGCATAATGCATTGGGTGTAAATTTGATTTATGACTAACATTCTTCTAAATAAAACAAAATGGCATAGACAAAATCATTGCATGTATTCTTTGTAGCTTTTAAACCTACTGTAAGGACCCACCCCACTTTGCATCTTAAGAAGACAGAACTCTTGGAATAATTCTTCCAACAGGAATCCTTTATTAAGAAGTGGTTGCAGGCATGCTAGACAGGACTTGGTGTCCAAGCTCTCCCATTCAAGGTTTTAAGGGGTTCCCCAGCAGTCCCACCCAATCACCCCCCCCTTCCAGTGATAGTTTCAGGCATCACAATTCCACCCCTTTGTTTCTTTCTTCCTTCTGGATGGAGACTTCAGATAAACTACATGAAAGGTAAATAGTTCTCTTTGTTATGGTAAGGTTCTTTGGTGCTAGTTACATTCAAAGTCTTTGAGGTTGCAATAAACACATTCAACTCCTTAGAAGTATACTGAAGGAAGTGAGGGCCATAAAGCCCCTTTGTTCTCCCCCTTCTCTCCCTCTTATGGCAGAATCCAGAGAAGGCAGAATTGGGGTTTTCTATATTTGATGATTAAAGATGAAATATAATTGGATTCTGACACCTACATTTGAGAGAAATCTTGATGAATGTGGAGAATACAGTAGAAAAGGATGTTGTTTTTTCTCATTCAGCATTTGTATGAAAGGTGCTAACCAACCTGGTACTGTTCAGGGCTGTATTTAGACCTCCACCCTCTTTAAGTAGCACCTCCACTCCTTGACAGCTCATCTGACCCTCTCCTGCTTACACTTGCCTCAATCCCTGGGCCCTACTTCTCCTCGTCTATGCTGAGGATCTGGATCGTATCTCACAAAGCTTTGTTGGTCTTAGAGAATCTCCTGTTTTTGCTAAGAAGCTTTCAAGACAAGGGGACCATTGAGAGCGTCCGATGTACAAGAGTTTCAGATATCTGGGGATGGTCTTAGATGGCACTGACCTTTGGAAAACCCAATTAGATTATATCAAAGAATGACAGGGAGGAGCTCGGTCACATCCCCAACAATGAAGGCCAAATTAGCCCCAGTGTCAGGTCCTGCCAGTTCCTACTATCTCATTAATAACCAAGAGTGCAGTTTCTTCTCTGTGTGGAAGGAGGGAGTGGGCCAAAAGGTACAGAAGGGACGAGAGTCTTATTTCAAGGGAAGAATTAACCCAGGACAGAGCGCTCTGATTTCCAGGCCCATGGAAGGAACCGTGGGGACAATGGAAATTGGAAAGTTTCTCCAGAACATTCCAATAGCAGCTTCTGGATCTCAAGATGAAATCTCACCAATCAGAAGAAATTGTGATACGAGTTTGTGGAATTGAATACACGTGTACTCATAAGATTATGTACCCCTTGAAAAGTGTAAAATTATTCAAATTCAACTATTAGGCATGACAGAACAGCAGAATCATTAAACAGAGAGTAGCAATAAAGGGAAGAGTAAAATGGTGGTGTCTGTAAGTTTACTTACTCTTGAGTGTTTTGGATGAGAATACACTCATGTTGACACACAAAGGATGAGATGACAATGAAGGGTAAGTGTTCATACCTTTCAAATTCCAGACATTTGGTTTTTTCTCCTGTGTGGATCCTTTGATTATACAGAGTTCCTGCCCTGTTGAAGCTCCTTCCACATTCCAGGTATTCATAGGGTTTCTCCTTTGTGAATTCTTTGATGTTTACGGAGACTTCCACTTTCAGTAAAGCTCTTTCCACACTGGAAGCATTTATACGGTTTTTCTCCTGAGTGGATCCTTTGATGTACATAAAGGCTGCTACTCTGACTGAAGCTATTTCCACACTCCAGGCATTTATGCGGTTTCTCTCCTGAGTGGATCCTTTGATGTGTATAAAGGTGTCCCCTTTGATCGAAGCTTCTTCCACACTCCAGACATTTATAAGGGTTCTGTCCTGTGTGGATTCTTAGATGGCTTTCAAGATTTTCATCTGATCTGAAGGATTTTTCACATTCCAGGCATTTATGTGGTTTTTCTCCTGAGTGGATCCTTTGATGTACATAAAGGTGTCCCCTCTGACTGAAACTCTTTCCACACTCCAGGCATTTATGCGGTTTTTCTCCTGTGTGGATCCTTTGATGCCTTTCAAGATGGTGATTTCTTTTGAAGGATTTTCCACATTCCGGGCACTGATATTTCTTTCCTGCCTCCTGGATTCTTTGGGGATTCCTGAGTCTTCCCTCTGTTCTCCTCTCTCTGAAGTTCTTTCCACACGTCAGGCGTTTATTCCATTTCTTGCCTAAGTGGATGCTTTGATGTACATAAAGGTTTCCCCTCAGACTGAAGCTCTTTCCACACTCCAGGCATTTATGCGGTTTTTCTCCTGAGTGGATCCTTTGATGTACATAAAGGTTCCCCCTCTGACTGAAACTCTTTCCACACTCCAGGCATTTATGCGGTTTTTCTCCTGAGTGGATCCTTTGATGGGTATAAAGGTGTCCCCTCCGACTGAAACTCTTTCCACACTCCAGGCATTTATGCGGTTTCTCTCCAGTGTGGATCCTTTGATGGGTATAAAGGTGTCCCCTCTGACTGAAGCATTTTCCACACTCCAGACATTTATGTGGTTTCTCTCCTGTGTGGATTCTTTGATGGATTTTAAGATCTGCATTTCTTTTGAAGGATCTTCCACATTCCGGGCACTGATATTTCTCTCCTCCCTCCTGGATTCTCTGGGGATTCCCGGGTCTTCCGCCTGTCCCGAAGGACCCTCCGCCCTCAAGGACCGTCTCGGGGTCTCCGCCCGTTTCCTGCTCCCCGCTTCTCCCTTCGGGCGGCCTCCTTTCCCGGAGTCCCCCTCGGCTCATCCCTGCCGGGCCTTCCCCGCCGTCTCCTCCCGGGGCTGCTCCGCGGGGCCTCCTCTCCTCTCGGGCGGCGCCTCCTTCCTTCCTGCCTTCCTTCCTCCGCCGGGCTCGCCCGTCCTCCTGCAGGGGCGAAGGGGGGGAGGAGAGGCGGCTCACGGCTTCGTCCCTTCCCGGAGGGGAGTCCCAGGCCCGCCCGGGGAGGAAGGCCGAAGCCTCGGCCTCTCCATGGGACTTTCCGGGCAGGCCTCCCTCCCAGCGCCCGTCCCGCCAGACCAGGCCTCGGCCTCCCCCCTCCCCCCTCCCTCCGCAAGAGAGCCCCTCGGACTGCCACTCCCAGCATCCCTTGCGCCCCACCTGGATCCGAGCCCGTCCGCGGCAGAGTCAATATGGCGCCTCAGTTTCGTTTCATCCCGGAAGTGGAGGCGGGACTTCGCTGCGTGGCCTTTTCCTGGATGCTCTTCCTCTTTCGCTCGAAGGGACCGCCCCCAGGAGTCTTCCTGCCAATCGCCGCCCTCGCCAGAGCGACCAATCGGCGTCCTCCTTCCCTCCAGGAGCCAGATGGCGCCTGCGCAGTAGCGAATGTTGTCTCCGTGCGGCGAGGGCTCCTTTGGGGTCCTTTCTTTCCCCCTCCGTCCCGCATCCAGGCAGGCGGAGCTGAGGGACTTCCGGGGCTGCGTCTCCGCCCCTCCCTCCCCCCCGATCCTGGGGTCTCCTCCCCCCTCCCCCTCCCGGGGGCTCCGGCCAGGCTCCCCCCGCGGCCCCCAGGCAGCCCCTCCCGCCTCTCAGGGCCGATCCCTGCCCCCCCCGCTCCCCTGCGCCCCCCCGGAGCCCCTCCTCGCACGGGGGGGGGAGGGGGCGAGGGGGTCCCAGGCCGGGCTGGATTGGGAGGATTTCTGTTCCCGCCTTTCCTGTTTGGAAAGGTTGCTCCCCCCCCCGTTCTGCCCAGCCAGAGAGGGAGGGGGAGGGGGGGAGGGAGACCCTTCCCAGCCTCCCTCGGGGGGCTTCGGACTGGGGGAGGTTGGGGGAGCCCTGTAACCTCCAAGGCTGCCCCCCCTTTTGAGGCCTTGCCTTGAGAGGAGGGTCCCTCCAGCCCCCCCCCCCCCCCGAGGGTGGCAGGGGTGCCTCTTCCATCGCAGGCCGGAGAGATGGAGGCTTCTACGCAGGATCTGGGCCCTTCCTGGCAGCACCTTCCTCTGGGGAGAGGGAGCTGGGAGTCGGTTCCTGGGGTCCCCTGGAGCCCCTCGGCCAGCTTGGGACCCCCAGCCCTGAGTGATGGGACTGGGACTACTTCCACACACAGTAAAATCCATCTTTTACTTTTGCAATATTTTTATGCTTTTTCATACACCTAACTCCACATTCCCGTCTTTGAGCCTAATAAAGGTTTGATTAAAAAGCAGTTGAGTATTTCCAGGGCAGGAGATTCCTCAGTGGGGTGAGATGCTCAGTTTGGATTCAGCAGTTCCCACTTTTATCTCCCGAATTTGCAAGACTTTAACAGACCGAATATAACTTTAGGGTGATCCAAAAATACAAATGGTGTCATTTTCTTTCCTTGAAAAGCCAGACCGTGTCCACGAGGGGGAAGTTTGGGGACTGAGTTGAAATGCTGGCTGGCCGTTGAGCAATTTTTCTACCCAGTTGGGCTAGTTTTGGAGATGGGTTGCAGGACAACTTTGACCTTGGTAGTTTCCCTATTTTTAGGGAGTCCTTGACTTGCAGCCATTTGTTTAGTGATTGAAGTTACAGCAGCTCTGAAAAAAAGTGACATATGATTACTTTGCACAATTCTGAGCATTCCATGGTCATGCAATCAAAATTCAGGCAATTAGCATGGATTCCTGATAGTCGAACAGTGCCCGGCTCACGTGTTCACCCTCATAACCTCCTCAGCTAGCGTCAGACAAGCAAAGTCAGCAGACAAAGGCACATTCACTTAACAACGGTGTGATTCACTTAGCAGCTGCACTAATTGGCTTAAAAACTGGGGGAGGTGACCTGAAAACTATAGCAAAAAAGGTAGTAAAATAGATTGAAAGTCACTTAACAACGGCTAGCAACATAAACCTTTGGCTCAATTCTGGTCATAGGTGTACAGTTTGGGGTCAATATATCAATCTGTCATGAACAATAACTGCAAAATACGGGTAGCAAACAGGGTTGGGTCAGTCAGCCTCCTCCCCTCTAGCTGCATCACCAGCCCCTCCCTCCCCAGATCCAGCATCTCCTCTCTCCCCCCTTCTCTCCCAAGGCCCCCTTGCAAAACTGTAGCTGGGGGGAGGGGAAATCCCCTGCAACGCCTCTCCCCTTAATATGTGGATTTTACAACCTGTGAACACAGGCACACACTTTTCTCCTATCTACCCTTTGGAATGGGCTCCTGTTGCTCCCCGGGCCAGCGTGGCCTGAGACAGCCCTCCATCCCTGGGCTGTTTCCTCTCTCCCCCCTTCTCTCCCAAGGCCCCCTTTGCAAAACTGCAGCTGAGGGGGAGAATCCCCTGCAACGCCTCTCCCCTTAATACTTGGATTTTTCAACCTAGACGTAGCCCTCCAACCCTGAGCTGGCACCTGTCTCATTTCCTCTTCTTCCTGCAACTGACTGGCAAAACAATGCACCTGCTTATCTGCCAGCACATTTGCAAGTTAACTCCTCTGCCTCCACTTACCTGTCCACTTCCATGAGCATCTGTAATCGCCCACCTGCTTAGACTTTCGGAAAAGTGCAAAGAAGAGCAACTAAGATGTTTAAAGTATGAAGAACGGTTGCAGGATTTGGGTTTGGCCAGTCTAGAGAAAAGGAGAACTAGGGGTGATATGATAGCCGTATTCCAGTATTTCAGAGGCTGCCACAAAGAGGAGGGGGTCAGTTTATTTTCCCAAGATACAACAATAGTAGCCCTTATTCAAGATGACAATGAGGTGCTTACCCCAAGGAGGTTGACAATTTGGTGAACTGGTGTAAGAAAAACAGCCTAATTTTAATCACTGGAAAAACCGGAGAGATCATTGTCGATTTCAGAAAAGGCAGGCACAGCCCACACTTCTCTGTGCATTAATGATTCCCCTGTGGAGATGGTCACCAGGATGAAATTCCTGGGTGTGCAGCTAATGAGTAGACTAGCCTGGCCACTCAACAGTGAGACGCTGGTGAAGCAGGCACAGCAGTGACTGCCTTTTCTGCATCACATGAGAAAAGCACATCTCCCTTCCCCTGTCCTGACCATTTTCTACAGAGGGACGATCGAGAGCAGCCTCTCGTACAGCATCACAGTCTGGTTTGGAAGCATCCCTGCTTCAGACAGGAAGGCGATGCAGGGAGTGGTGAAGATGGCAGAACAGATTATTGGCAGTTCACTCCCTTCTATCCAAGACATGGCATGTAAGCATTGCTTGAGTAGGGTCCGTAAGATTGTCTGGGACGCCACACATCCTCTGCACAACTGTTTATCTTGTTACCTTCTGGGAGGAGGCTTGGTGGTATCTGTAGGAGAACATCCAGGTTTAATCACAGTTTTGTTCCATACAATATGAGTCTTTCTATTATGTATTCAAGATGGACAGTGATTAATATTTGTATGTTATTTATATGTAAGGGTGCAGGTTTATACATATGCTGTATATAGCATGTTTAAATGTGTGTTATGTATATGTACACTTTGAGGGCAGGTGTACCATTGTGCCCACAGTGTTGGTTATGTGAATGAACCAATTATCTCCCAGTTAATTTTCAGGTTTGTAGCCTCAATGTAAGAGACGACCAGGCTGGGCCCGAGGGTGGGGTCAAATGCCTCATTAGTTTGGAGTCTCCACACCAGTGTTTCCCAAACTTGACAATTTTAAGGCATGTGGACTTCAACTCCCAGAATTCCACAGCCAGCATTGCTGGCTGTGGAATTCTGGGAGTTGAAGTCCACATGCCTTAAAATTGTCAAGTTTGGGAAACACTGCTCTACACCTCCATAACAGACCTAAGTCCATCCCTCCTCCCCCCTTGAAGTCTTCACCTTGACCATTTAGGCAGGAAAAAAAATGAAATACAGATTAGGGGGGACCTGGCTTAAAAACAGTAACTGTGAGAAGGACCTTGGAGTCGTACTGAACGATCACTTCACCATGAGCCAGCAGTGTACAGCAGCAGCAGCCAAAAAAGCTAATACAATCCTGGGTTACATAAACAGAGGCATAGAATCAAGATCAAGGGAAGTATTACTACTGCTTTATAAAACCCTAGTGAGACCACACCTGGAATACTGCAACCAATTTTGGTCCTCATACTACAAAAAAACATGTTGAGACCTTGGAAAAAGTTCAGAGAAGAGCAACTAAGATGATCAAAGGCCTGGAGACTAAAACATACGAAAAAAAAAGCTGCAGCAATTGGATTTGGGTAGTCTAAAGAAAAGAAATAGGGGTGACATGATAGCAGTACTCCATGGGATCTAGCACCCACATTCACACGTGCTAAGTGTGGCAGTGTTGAGAAGGGCTGGATTTCCGGGGCTTTGCCTGTCGTCCAAGTCCAGCCTTCCTTACTTCCTGCTTGAGTTCCAGCCGGCCTCTCAGCTGCCCCTTTTCTGGGCAATCCTGGCTGCAGCTGAAACCCATCCTGAAGGAGAAGGAGGAGCCAGAACCTCTCCTAAGAATGCAGATCAGGCCCATGAAACAGAGACCAAGATTCTTCCGGCCGGTTCTGCTTTGCTCAACCTGCATTGTAAATATTGTGTCCGGTTTGGGCCCTCAAATTCTCTGCAGGAGAGTCAGAGAAGGACACGGTAAATGATCGAATCCTCCCCTTGCAGCAAAAAGTATTTAAAGGTACCCTTTTATCAAATAATTTCAATTTACTGTGAAATCCGCTGAAACTGATTCAATTAAAGAGTGTGGACAGTTCCTTGCATAATACATTGGATGTAAATTTTGATTTATGACTTTCTTCTAAATAAAAAAAATAACATGGAAAATCAGCTGCTTCCTTTGACCAGGCAGCTTAGGAGGAACGAGAGCTTTGAATTTGGAAGCTTGGTTAGGTCAGCCAGGCTGTTGCTCGGAAGCTGCAGAGCAGGTGGGTGGAACTGGTTTCCTGGGGAAAGAAGGAACTTTTCCAGGGGCTTCCAGCTGTGTGTGTGTGTGTGTGTGTGTGTGTGTGTGTGGAGAGCACTCTTGCATTTGTCTATATGAAAAAAGGAAAAAAAACTCGGAGGACTGGAATACACCACCAGTGTTCCAAGTACGGCTCTCACCTGGCACTTGATAGAAGACAGCGGCAATTGGAGAACAGCATTTCTCTGGCACGGAAAACGTCTTTTCTGCCTAGGAATTTATTATAATTTATGCAAGTAACTTTAGGCAAACAAAGCTATTCTTGGCCAGGAAGCCACAGATGGGGACTCTGGAGCTATTTATCCCACATCAGCCACCCAGCCGGCCCCTGCTTTCCGGCCCCCATGGTCCAAGGGCGCGCTTTGAAGGACCCAACTGCCATCCTTACTGTGGGAGCTGCCAAAGCCTTCTGGGTTCTCGAGATGGAATTAGATCAGGGCAGCAGCTCTACTAATGGCCATCAGGGGGCAGCAAAGGACAGGACTTTGCACCATCTGCTGGCCCTCCCGGAGATTATCAGCCCCAGGTTTTCTCTGCAGGGCCACTCCTAGCCTGCCTTCCTCCAAGGAGGTGGAGCACCGGCTCTTCCCAGATTAGAGCCTCACAACCACCTGCCCAGGTAGTCTGGCCAACATGCTGTGGAGCAGGGGTGTCAAACTCAATTTCATTGAGGGCTGCATTAGCATTGTGGTTGACCTTGGGGGGGGGGGCAGGAGGTGTGGCTAAGGTGGGATAGTGGGGTGGGTGTGGCCACCTCAACATTGCACATGTTGGAGGGGGTGCCTATGGGGGCCCAGGCAGGGCTAGGGGGGGAATCCACTGTGTCCAGATGAGGAAGACGTGGGCGAGCACTATACCCTTGTCCACCAGAGGAGCCTCGCTGTCCCTCTCAGGCCATGCAGAGGACCCCCCCCCCCGTGATGCCAGCTGCTGGGGGGGGCACCTGGCTGCACTTACCTCAAGGCTGCTGCTGATTGGCTCGCTCTCCTTGGCAATTTGACAGGAGACCACCAGGAGCGGCCAGGAGGAGGGGGCAAGGGGATGGTGAAAGGGCAGCATGGCTGCTTGTGGTGAAGTGCTAAGGCAGGACTTCCTCCCTTATAATCTGCCTCCCTTCCCCCTTTTCTTCTTTTTCCTTCCCCTTCCCTTCTTTGTCTTTCCTCCTTCCCTTTCTCCTTCCCTGCCCCTTCTTGGATGCTCAAATGCGAAAGGGGAAACATTGCTCTAGGCCTTCTTGCCTCGTGATCAAAGGCCCCTTTGGCTAGTAGTCTGTGGCCACTTAAAAGACAGAGAACAAACCAGGCCCAGTTTATCCCATGCTTGCATTTAGTGGGGACGTGCACAGACAACACTACAGCAAAACTGTCAAAATGGTGGCTGTGACAGTTGATCAGAGCGCCTCCGTTTTTTATGTGCAACAGCTTTAGCAGCAGTTCTCAACCTATGGGTCGCGACCCCATTTGGGGTCGATCGACCATTTTTCGGGGGTCACCAAAGGTGGCGATCCGCCATTTTTCGCGGCGCTGTGCACGCGCGCCGCGCACGGGGGGCACCGCCGTGCACATGCGTCGCACATGGGGGCGGTGCCATGCACGCGTGTTGCGCGTAGGGGGCCGTCGTGCATGCGCGTCGCACATGGGGGCTCCGCGCATGCGCACCGCGCAGGACGTTTGTGTGACGGGGATCGCCGTCACACAAACGTTGAGAAGCACTGGCTTTAGCATTTAGAAACAGAGGTAAGTTAGTTGCTTTCCTTCCTTCTTCCTCCCTCCCTTTTTCCCTCCCTCCCTCCATTCTTCCTCTCTCCGTTCCTTCCTTCCTTCTCATCTCTTTCCTTCCTCCGCACTCAGGAAGGGGTGATAGGAGGGGGGGGGAGATTGCCAGTGCTGTCGGTCTCCATGCTGCCGCTGGCTGTCGCTATCCCTCACGGGTGGACAGGGCTAGTCCTGGTGAAAGGGAAGCCTCATGGCTGCAAGGCTAGGGCAGCGAGGGAGCCATGGGGGTGGGTGGGCGGTGGGGCTGATCTCCAACCTGGTTGCGTCCATCAAAGCCAGAATGTGCTCAGCCTTCGATCCACAGGGCAGCTCTGGAACCAGTGAGGAGTCACCCCACCACCAGGGTGTGCACCCTGGGTGAAATCAGCCTGCAGGGCAACAAAGCTAGCAGGGACACCAGACTCCGCTTGCGTGTGCGCCCAGGGGACGGGGCATGAGTGCATGTTACTGGTTCCAGGGCTGCCTGTGGATCTAAGGCTGAGCACGTTCTGGCTTTGACGGCTGGCACCAGGTTGTAGATCAGTGTCTGGTTGGTTTGGGCTGCTCCTTTGCTGTTCCAGAGCAGGTCCCCGGACAGACGGATAACATGGCGGGCTGGATGTGGCCTGCGGGCCTTGTGTTTGAGATCTCTGCTCTAGAGCTTGAGACATCCTGGCCTGCCCAGTACGTTTTGATTCGATTCACACAACACTCTCTCCATGGGATCTGACACCACATTCACATTTGCTAAGCGGGGCAGTATTGAGAAAGAGCCGAGGTGGCGCAGCAGTTAAAGTACAGTACTGCAGGCCACTGTAGCTGACTGTGTTCAGCAGATCAGTGGTTCAAATCTCACCGGCTCAAGGTTGACTCAGCCTTCCATCCTTCCGGGGTAGGTAAAATGAGGACCCAGATTGTTGGGGGCAATGTAAATATATATATATATATATATATATATATATATATATATATATATATATATATATATATATATATATATATATATATATATATATATATATATATATATATGTAGGTATTTGGTTTTGGTTCGGGTTTTCTCCCGCGTAAAATTGGAAGTGTCTTGGCAACGTTTCGACGAAGTCACATTCGTCATCTTCAGGCTGGTGTTTTTAGCTTCTTGCTTTGAGCAGCAATGTGTGGTTTGCTGGTGCAGAGGATGTTGGTGATTTTGAGTCTGATTTTGTTAGCGTCATCGGGGTTGATTTTGGTCAGGCTGGTTTCAACTCCACATATAATGGTTTCAGTGGGGATGTGTTTGGGAGCGACTGCAAAGTTGAATCCTTTGGAAAGGACATTGGTTTCGGCTTTGGTGAGGATCCTATCTGAGATGTTATGCACTGTTTGTTTCATGTGTGGCTGTGAGGGAGGAGGGGTTTGTTTCTGGCGTTCTTGTAGTCTTCGGAGTTTGTTGGTGTGTGTATCTGTCTTGAGGGTGGTCTGTGTTTCGGCTCTCCAGACGGCGAGTTGTTTGGATTTGTCCCAAAGTGCGGGGTGGATCTTGTTGCTGAGTTTGAGGTGGAGTGTGCACCAGCAAGCCACCCAAAAGCAACTTACCCAAAGAGGAACAGACAGCACTACGTAACCTGAAAGAAGACACCAGCATAATAATCCTACCAGCAGACAAGGGCAACGCCACGGTGGTTATGAACACATCTGACTACCAAACCAAATTAACCAACCTACTCCAAGACTCCACATACAAACCCCTAAATACAGATCCCACCACCTACCTGGAAAAAACCACCAGAACCAAGATAAAAGCCTCCCCCATTAGCGAAGAGATCCAGCAAAGAATCATTCCCAGAGAGAAATCATCCAGATGCCCTAAACTCTATGGTCTCCCCAAGATACACAAAGAAGGAACCCCACTCAGACCTATAGTCAGCTCCATAGGCTCACCTCTACAAAACCTAGCCAAATTTCTCGCCAAACAACTACAGCCCTATGCAGAATCCATCACCTCACACGTAAAAAACTCATTCCAGTTTATAGAGATCATAAAGAAACAAAACTTACAGCCCAGCGACCTACTAGTGAGCTTCGATGTCATATCCCTCTTCACCCAAGTGCCTATCAAAGAAGCCTTGACAGCTATTCAAAACAAATATAACCCCCCCAAACACATCTTAGATCTGACCAACCACTGCCTATCCAACACATACTTCATCTATAATGGACAAAAATACAAACAAACAGAAGGAGCACCCATGGGATCACCCCTCTCACCTGTCATTGCCAACCTCTACATGGAACACTTTGAAACCCAAGCTCTAGAAAAATCGGATCACAAACCCAAACTCTGGCTCAGATACGTAGACGACACCTTCATAATCTGGCCACATGGGAAAGAAAAACTGGACAACTTCCTCACACACCTCAACAGCCTACACCCCAAAATACAGTTCACCATGGAAACAGAAGCTAACAACCAACTTCCCTTCCTGGATGTCTTAGTCTACAAGAAATCCAATGGCTCCCTAGGACACACCATCTACCAGAAGAAAACACACACAAACCGCTATCTGCACGCTCTCTCACACCACCACCCAGCACAGATCAACTCTGTAGCCAAGACACTCATCTCCAGAACAAAACGCTTAGCTGACGAACAACACCTAAAACCCGAACTACACACTCTCACCAATGTACTAACATCCAATGGATTCCATAGAAATAAGATTACAAACCTAATCCAAAAAGAAACCCCCACTAAAATCCAAGACAAAGAACAAGAAAACGGCAAAGCCCTCCTCCCATACATAAAAGGCACCACAGACAGAATCAGTAAGATCCTCCATAAACACAACATCAAAACAGCATTCTGCACAAACAGAAAAATATCCACCATCCTTAGAAACCCCAAAGATAAAATTGAATTAGAAAATCAAGGAGTATACGAAATCCCATGCACCACTTGTCCCACCACATACATCGGACAAACCAACAGAAGAATAAGTGCACGCATTGAAGAACATAAGAACTCAGTCAAAAAAGAGGAACCAACATCTTCCCTGGTCCAACACCTTAAAGCCACAGGACATGAAATTGACTTTAAAAATACCAGAACCATTGCCAAAAGTGAACATTTTAATAACAGAATAATCAGAGAAGCCATCGAGATAGAAAAACGCCCACACAGCATGAACAAGCGAGATGATACCTCCCGCCTACCAGCCATTTGGAAACCTGCCCTTATTGACAAACGACTCCCTAACCCCAAAATCTTAAACCCCTCTGCAACTCAGACTAACCTGAGCACAACCAAACAGAACACTCCCCCAGCCAATCAGAGCACAGCCAAGCCCCTAACCATTCAGAACACACCTCCACCCAATCAGAACACAGCCAAGCTCCCACCCAATCAGTTCATACCCCACTGGCAGTTAAAAGGAAGAAACAGCTAAAACCACACATTGCTGCTCAAAGCAAGAAGCTAAAAACACCAGCCTGAAGATGACGAATGTGACTTCGTCGAAACGTTGCCAAGACACTTCCAATTTTACGCGGGAGAAAACCCGAACAACCAAAGACCTATATATATATATATATATATATATATATATATATATATATATATATATATATATATATACACACACACACACACACACACACACACACACACACACACACACACATTGCTTACTGGTGTACACCGCTTAGAGAGTGCTTGCACAAATTAGAAGATCGTTTAAAGGCAACTTATTAATCTTACAAGGAGGTTTCTCTTAATGAAAAGATGAGCCCAGGACAAATACAGGAGAAAAAGTACAAAAGAATAGTTGTTTGGATGGAAGAAATCTTGTTACATTCAGAAACATGGACAGTAAGTGAAACATCCCATAGTAACATAACCATTTAAAACCACTGTATTAAAAGGAGAAAGTTCCCATGGGAAAAGGCATCTTGAGCCACTTAAATCTGTTGAGAAAAGATACAATTTTGGCCAGTGAAACCTCTAGCATGTACAATTGAAAAAGTCCTTTGCTATTCAGCCTGAGAGAGTCCCTTGTTTTGCAGCTAGAAAGTTACAAGCACCTGGATGCTAAGGCAGAAACCTTCTATATTACAAGGTTATCGTTATTAAAGTTACAAGAAAGTGCAACACAGAGGTCTTCACTGGAGGCAAAGGTTACGGCTGGCATAACTTGAATTGCTAAGCAGAGAGCAAAGGTAGCACTGAGGATCAGGTGGAAGACAAAAAGGAGAGAAAAGGGAGAATTGGCTCATTAATAACCAAGAGTGCAGTTTGTTCTCTGTGTGGAAGGAGGGACTGGGCCAAAAGGTACAGAAGGGGCGAGAGTCTTATTTCAAGGGAAGAATTAACCCAGGAGAGAGCGCTCTGATTTCCAGGCCCATGGAAAAGAACCGTGGGCACGATGGAAATTAGAAAGTTTCTTCAGAACATTCCAGTAGCAACTTCTGAATCTCAAAATGAAATCTCACTAATTAGAAGAAATTATGATACGAGTTTGTGGAGTTGAATACACTTGTACTCAGGAGATTACGTACCCCTTGAAAAGTGTGTAAAATTATTCAAATTCAACTATTAGGCATGACAGAACAGCAGAATCATTAAACAGAGAGTAGCAATAAAGCGAAGAGTAAAATGGTGCTGTCGGTAAGTTTACTTGCTCTTGAGTGTTTCGGATGAGAATATATTACACACTCATGTTCACACCTTCCAAACTCCAGACATAGGGTTTTTCTCCTAGATGGATCCTTTGATTATAAGTAGTTCCTGGCCTGCTGAAGCTCCTTCCACATTCCAGGCTTTCATAGGGTTTCTCCTGTGTGAATTCTTTGATGTTTATGAAGATTTCCCCTTTCAGTAAAGCTCTTTCCACACTGGAGGCATTTATGCAGTTTTTCTCCTGTGTGGATCTTTTGATGTACATAAAGGCTGCTCCTCCGACTGAAACTCTTTCCACACTGGAGGCATTTATATGGTTTTTCTCCTGTATGGATCCTTTGATGTACATAAAGGTGGCTCCTCTGACTGAAACTCTTTCCACACTCCAGGCATTTATGCATTTTTTCTCCTGTATGGATCCTTTGATGTACATAAAGCTTGCTCCTCTGACGGAAACTCTTTCCACACTCCAGGCATTTATGCAGTTTTTCTCCTGTGTGGATTCTTTGATGAATATTAAAGGTGGTCCTATGACTAAAGCTCTGTCCACACTCAAAGCACTCATAAGGTTTCTCTCCAGTGTGGATCCTTTGATGATTACGGAGGTATCCACCATCAGAAAAGCTCTTTCCACACTCCAGGCATTCATACGGTTTTTCTCCTGAATGGATTCTTTGATGTCTATAAAGGCTGCTCTTCCGACTGAAGCTCTTTCCACACTCCAGGCATTTATATGGTTTTTCTCCTGTGTGAATCATTTGATGTCTACGGAGATGTCCATCCACGGTAAAGCTCTTTCCACACTCCAGGCATTCATATGGTTTTTCTCCAGTGTGGATCCTTTGATGTACATAAAGGTTTCCCTTCTGACTGAAGCTCTTTCCACACTCCAGGCATTTATGTGGTTTTTCTCCTGAGTGGATCCTTTGATGTAAATAAAGCTTGCGCCTGTGACTGAAACTCTTTCCACACTCCAGGCATTCATATGGTTTTTCTCCTGAATGGATTCTTTGATGTACATAAAGGTTGCTGCTCTGACTGAAGCTCTTTCCACACTCCAGGCATTTATACGGTTTTTCTCCTGTGTGGATCCTTTGATGACTATAAAGGCTGCTCCTGACAATAAAGCTTTTTGCACACTGAAGGCATTTATGTGGTTTTTCTCCTGTGTGGATCCTTTGATGTACATAAAGGTTGCTCCTCTGACTGAAACTCTTTCCACATTCAAGGCATTTATGTGGTTTTTCTCCTGTGTGGATTCTTAGATGGTTTTCTAGATTTCCTTTTATTTTGAAGGATTTTCCACATTCCGGGCACTGATATTTCTCTCCTCCCTCCTGGATTCTCTGGGGATTCCCGGGTCTTCCGCCTCTTCTGCAGGACCCTCCGCCCTCCAGGCCCGTCTCGGGGTCTCCGCCCGTTTCCTGCTCCCCGCTTCTCCCTCCGGGCGGCCTCCTTTCCCGGAGTCCCCTTTGGCTCATCCCTGCCGGGCCTTCCCCGCCGTCTCCTCCCGGGGCTGCTCCGCGGGACCTCCTCTCCTCTCCTTCCTTCCTTCCTCCGCCGGGCTCGCCCGTCCTCCTGCAGGGGCGAAGGGGGGGAGGAGAGGCGGGTCACGGCTTCGTCCCTTCCGCGGAGGGGAGTCCCAGGCCCGCCCGGGGAGGAAGGCCGGAGCCTCGGCCTCTCCGTGGGACTTTCCGGGCAGGCCTCCCTCCCAGCGCCCGTCCCGCCAGACCAGGCCTCGGCCTCCCCCCTCCCTCCGCCAGAGCGCCTCTCGGACTGCCACTCCCAGCATCCCTTGCGCCCCACCTGGATCCGAGCCCGTCCGCGGCAGAGTCAATATGGCGCCTCAGTTTCGTTTCATCCCGGAAGTGGAGGCGGGACTTCTCTGCGCGGCCTTTTCCTGGATGCTCTTCCTCCTTCGCCCCCAGGAGTCCTCCTGCCAATCGCCGCCCTCTCCAGAGCGACCAATCGGCGTCCTCCTTCGCTCCATGAGCCAGATGGTGCCTGCGCAGTAGCGAATGTTGTCTCCGTCCGGCGAGGGGGGGTGGTACGAGGGGCCCTTTGACCTTTGGGGTCCCGTCTTCCCCCCCGCCCCGCATCCAGGCAGGCGGAGCTGTTTCCTCCTTTAGGTGGTTCTATGTCGGTCCTTTTTGAACTTCAACTCCCAGAATTCCTGAGCCAGCATGGACAGTATTTGGCTGGCTCAGGATTTCTGGGAGTTGAAGTCCATAAGTCATAAAAGGGCCATTGTTATAATTTAGGCGATTGCCCAGTTCCTTCCTTCCTTTTCCCAGCTTTTCGCCTGAAGAATGCAACAGCCAGCTCAGTTGCGTTTGCTTCCGCCTGCTGCAAAGATGGCTCCCGGAACCACAATCACTTCCGCCCGGCACAAATATGGCGCCCTCCAGCACTTCCACTCAAAGGTCTCTTCCGCTGCGGCTGGGGACGATAAAGGTTGTGCCACTTGCATTGCCCCCCCCCCAAGCATCCCTCCAGCTCCGGACCCCATGACCCCAGCCCCTTCCTTGCACCTGTCCAGGAACTGGCAATGAGGGGCACTTTGAAGCAGCCCACTGCCGTCTTTACTGTTGGAGGCGCCACGGCCTTAACCAGCCCTTAAAGTACATCCGAGCAGCAACTCCACTACCTGCCAGCAGGGGGCAGCAAAGGACTGGTCTTGGTGCCATCTGCTGGCCTTCAGGAACCCTGCAATCCAGAGATGCTCGGCTCCGGATTTTCTTTGGAGGGCAGCTCTTCCTCCCAAGAAGGTTAGGCACTGGCTGGCCCTAGATTGGGCCTCAGAGGCTGAATGGCAAGAAAATTGCCAGTTTATAGTTCACGAACATCTTGTTTCCTTTCAGACAACACAACTCCCTCCATGGGATCTAGCACCCACATTCACACGTGCTAAGTGTGGCAGTGTTGAGAAGGGCTGGATTTCCGGGGCTTTGGCTGTCGTCCAAGTCCAGCCTTCCTTACTTCTTACTTGAGTTCCAGCTGGCCTCTCAGCTGCCCCTTTTCTGGGCAATCCTGGCTGCAGCTGAAACCCTTCCTGAAGGAGAATAAAGGTAGAACCTGTCCTCTCCTAAGAATACAGATCAGAGACCAAGAATTCTTCCGGCCGGTTCTGCTTTGCTCAACCTGCATCGTAAATAGTGTGCCCGGTTTGGGCCCTCAAATTCTGTGCAGGTGTCAGAATCCAAATTGTATTTTATTTCTAGATACCTGCTATGGAAAAACCCCATTTCTGCTCTCTCTGGATTCTGTCATACTACGAAGGGGAAGGGGGATGAGCTGGGGGGTTTTATGGCCCGCACTTCCTTCAGTAAACTACAAAAGGACTGGATGTTGATTCCCATCAAGAGGACTGACCATAACAATATGGTCATTGCCTTTCATCTACCCAGCTCTCTGAAGTCTTCCTTTTGCCGGCAGTGAGGGAAAAGGGGGGGGGGACAAGGCAACACCAGGAATCTGGGAAAAGAGGATGAGTGATCCTTGCCGGAAGAACCGTGGGGTGGTTGCTTGGGAACTCTTAAAGGATGGGAGAGAATTCCTCAGAGCCTGTCTAGAACGCCTGCAACCATCTTCTCTTAATAAAGTTGCCTGTTGGAAGAGACATTCCAAAAGTTCTGTCTTCTTAAGATGTAAAGTGGGGTGGGTCCTTACAGCAGGAGAGAGAATTAAAGAGCATTGACAGTTCCTTGCATAAATGCATTGGGTATAAATTTTGATTTATGACTAACATTCTTCAAAATAAAACAAAATGGCATAGACAAAATCACTGCATTTGGCCTTTGTAGATTTTAAACCTACATCTGAGAGAAATCTTGATGAACCTGGAGAATACAGTACAAAGGGATGTTGCTTCTTCTCATTCAGCGTTCGTATGAAATGTGCTAACAACCTGGTACCTGCTCATAAAAGTCTCCCAGGGCTTTAGACCTCCACCCTCTTCAAGTAGCACCTCTGCTCCACGACAGCTCATCTGACCGTCTCCTGCTTACATCTGTCTGAATCCATGAAGCCAGATACACTTCTGTTCCTCTATGCTGAGGATATGGCTAGTATCTCACATAACTTTGTTGGCCTTAGAGAGTCTCCTGTTTCTGCTAAAAAGCTTTAAAGGCAAGGAGACCAGTCGGAGCAGCCAATTTAGTTTGTTATCTGGGGATGGTCTTACATGGGGATGACATTTGGAAAACCCTTATAGATTATATGAAAGAATAACATCGTGGAGCTCTTACACAGCCACAACAATGAGGGCCAAATTAGCCCCCGATTCAGCCATGGCAAACCTGTTCCAATTAGGCACTGAGTGGGAAGATCATTTAAAGGCAATTTATTAGAGTATTGTAGCAAAGAGGTTTTCCGTACTGAAAAGAGGGATTCTAGGACATAGAATCGGGTTTCATTTTATACTCAAAGCACAGAAAAAATACAAGAGTTGACTGGATGGAAGAAATCATCCTGCTCAGTTACATCAGACATGGACAGTACGTTAAACATCCCATAATATTAAGCACGATCATTGAAATGAGCATTGTATTAAAACAGTGGTTCTCAACCTTCCTAATGCCGCGACCCTCTAATACAGTTCCTCATGTGGTGGTGACCTCCAACCATAAAATCATTTTCGTTACTACTTCATAACTGTAATTTTGCTCCTGTTATGAATCACAACGTAAATATCTGATATGCAGGGTGTATTTTCATTGTTACAAATTGAACATAATTAAAGCACTGATTAATCACAAAAACAATATGTAATTATATATTGTGAAATATTTATTTCTAATTACAAATAAATGAAATTTTGTCTTGAAGCCCGGGTGCCGAATCACACCTTTAGCTGCTCCACCTATGGCTCTGAAGGGAGACCTTACCTTTTCTCTTCTCCCCTTGCCCTACAACACACACACACACACATACACACAAACACATTTTCGGGGCTCCGGTGCCAACCCTGCCAGACCTGAGCAGAGGCCCTCAAGGAAACTGCCTACCTGGCTCACCACCCAGGTGGCTGTCGGATCCAAGGCGAAAAGGCTTGGAGGCAGCAGAAGGAGCCCTGCCACCAGCCTAAGCAACTCGCCAGTTGGATGTTTGGCAACTGGTATGCATTTATGATGCTTGCAGCATCCCAGGGTCACGTGATTGCCATTTACGACCTTCCCAGCCAGTTTCCAACAAGCAGAATCAACGGGGAAAGCCAGATTGGCTTAATGACACGATTCACTTAACAACTGCAGTGATTTACTTAATAACTATGGCAAAAAATCGAGTGCAATTCATTTAACCACCTTAGCAATGGAAATTCTGGTCTCAGTTGTCATAAGTTGAGGACTACATATACACGTATGCCTACAGTCAAATCTGTCTCTCTCTGGCTATTTTTATGTAAAGCAAGTTTATTTCACTAACAGGAAACATTACATTCTATTCCTAGTGATTATGTGGAGAGATGCTTGCCATTCCGAGCATTAAAACATTTAAAGATGCTCTGGTTCCTTTGGAATAGGCTCCATGGGCTCTTAAAATGGCTGGTCTTCAGTCTCCCTTTCATTAGAACAGGAAACACTGTTTTTTCCTGAAGGCCCCTAACCTCAGGTATAATATATTACAGCCGAACGATAGGTAGGAGAGAAGCAAAGGAACAGTGGGATCAGAGGCAAAAACAAATCTTTTTTGGATTGTGGACTGGGATTTAGAAATTAGGATGAAAGTTTCCCATTTCCCATCCTCATGTTAGCAAAACTAGGGCATACATATATCTTTCAAGAGTATTTCAGGTTGCAGGGAGCAAGGGTAAGAGTGACTTTAATTTCTCTTGTGCATCAGTTCACCTTTAATAGATGTTCCTGTGGTGGTTTAGCTGTTGGTATCCATCCTTAGTCCTAGAGAAATTAAGAAAATTAAGGAATTCTCTTAATCCTGGAATTCCCATTAAAGTCTTCACGTGTCTTCTCCAAAGTGAGTCTCAAGTCATGTTTAGCAGAGACAATACAACGCTTTTTCCATAATTTAGCTAAATCATGTCCATAGGGCAAAACTTGCAGATGATAGAAGCCTGTTATCACATGAGCCAGCCAAGGAGCTACGCCAGATCCTAACTCCCCCATGCCTTGCCTGCCTGGAAAACAAGAGCGTTTTCTGGAGTTGAACAAGCAAAAAAATAAACCAGCCGCAGCAGGAAAGCTCACCCACATAGCCTGGAATTAAGGAAACTGGGTTGGGGAGGCTTCAGAGCCTTTTGCCGAGCCTTGCTTCAGAAAGCAGGTGAAGTCGCTATCGAGAACACGACGCTGCCTCCTGGAAGCACAAACCTTTTTGCAGAGCTCGGTGGCCGAGGAGTCGGCAAGCACACACACGCGCTCTTTCTCTCTCCTCTCTCACATATACACACACATACGCCTGCAGGAGAAGGGGGGGTCCGTGGAGATCGGCCCCTTTCTAGTTATTCTTGCTCATTTGGGAGAGACAATAAGAGGGTAGCCAAGACAAACGTATAGTGTTAGAATAAAATATAGATGATAGACAAAGGTATATTTAAAAGATAAATAAATATACAGAAATAAGGGAAAAAGTCTTCATATTATATTATAAATAGCAAGCAAAGCTCAAGAACTTTATGTCTACATGAGTGCTAATATTGCTGTAAAGTGTCGGAAGATGTATGGAACCAATGACATCATATCTATGTCCAATGTGTTTTAATTTTGTATTATTAATTTTTTTTTTTAAAAAAAAATTGCAATGCCTGGCAACTGACTCTATTTATGATGGTCGCAGTGCCTGGGGAGGGTCACGTGATCGGCTTTTGTGATCTTCTGACGAGGAAAGTCAATGGGGAAGCCAGGGTCACTTAACAACTGTGTTACCGACTTAACGACTGCAGGGATTCACTTAGCAACAGTGGCAAGAAAGGTCGTAAAATGGGGCAAAATTCACTTAACAAATGTCTAATTTTGCAACAGAAGTTGACCATTGGTCGATCATGTGACCCTGCCTCCTACATCCATGCCAGTTGCCAAGTGCCTGAAATTTTGATTGTGATCTGTGAGGATGTTGTGATGGTCATAGCTGTAAGGACTGGCTAGAAGTCCCTTTTTTCTCAGTCGAGCATTACCTGCGGCAGGTAAAACAAACCTGGCACGCTTTGGTACGCTGGCTCACTACCCCAATGGCCACCCAGAAGTACCCCCAAGCCCAGCCCCAAGTCCAAGCCCAGTCCAGCGGCAGCCAATGTGATGCTGAAAGGTTGTTTTGAGAACCTCTGAGGTGCCGGGAGATAGCAGTTCACCCTGAGGAAATGACGGCCTTGAAGTCTGGCAAAAACCGACTGGGAGAGAGTCCGCTCTGTCTCCACCAATATCTCCCTGCCTAAATTACCAAGCAGTTACAGCAAAGGAAAAAGCAAGCAAAAATTCCAGATAGCCTCCCCCCTCTTCCCAAGAAGGGCAGGACACGATGGTGGACCTGAGGGGGTTTGTGCATTCAGTAATAGTGAAGGTCCCATCTAGATGTAAAAGAGCCTTGACGTTAATTCTGTGTCATTCTGAAGAAAGGCTTAAACTTTTTGGCCTCTTTCCTTAATCTGTGATCCTACTTGAGATGCAAACAGCCAATCCAGAGCTGGAGTAACCTTCAGAAAGATTGGGGTACAATATTTTATTATTGTAATTGGGGTAAATACAGTAACCCCACCCCAGTGCAAAGATTAACCTTTTCCTTGCCTATCTGGGGAGCTCATATCAATGATCACAGTTTACTTATTTTATTTGATCTGGCACATTGATATAATATCCTTATGATTTAACGCCTCCAAAAGGTTGTGGGAGGAGAATGCATTTTTTCTTCCAGCAAATTAATCCTTTTGATAGTTTTGCCATCTGAATTCGACCTCCTGCAGACCTCCTGTTTTATGTATCGCCAAGGGGACAAAAGGGTGAGGTGAAGAAATGTGCATCTGAGCAAAAATAAAGTGATTTATAGTCTTGCATCTGGCATTAGGAAGTGAGCACAATAGGTTAGACTTTACATCAGGACATTGCAATGTTTAATTATTTGCTTCTGGGCCTGCCCTTGGAAACAGCCTCACCCCAAGATCCCCATGAGGGGAAATGGCAGCCTTTGAACCCATCTCAGAAAGTATCCCAGAACCCACCCATTGTTGACACTTGGCTGATGCCTCCTGGAAGACTTCCTTCTCAAATCCTCAGTCCTTGACGCTTCCTTTTTTTCCTCTTTCCCTCTTAAAGCGACCTTCACCAGGTGGGGCTTGGGCTACTTCCTGTTCCTGCCTGATTCATGGAAAATCAGCTGCTTCCTTTGATCAGGCAGCTTGGAAGACACCAGAGCTGTGAATTTGGAAGCTTGGTCAGGTCAGCCAGGCTGTTGCTCGGAAGCTGCAGAGCAGGTGGGTGGAACTGGTTTCCTGGGGAAAGAAGGAACTTTCAGCGTTGAGGCATTTATAGGGTTTCTCCTGTGTGAATTCTTTGATGTTTACAGAGACCTCCACTTTCAGTAAAGCTCTTTCCACACTGGAGGCATTTATATGGTTTCTCTCCTGAATGGATTCTTTGATGTACATAAAGGCTGGACCTCCGATCAAAGCTCTTTCCACATTCCAGACATTTATAAGATTTTTTCTCCTGAGTGGATCCTTTGAAGTTTCCATCAACAATAAACCTTTTTCAACACTCCAGGTATTTATACAGTCTCTCTCCTGAGTGGATCCTTTGATGTACATAAAGGTTGCTGCTCTGACTGAAACTCTTTCCACACTCCAGGCATTTATGCGGTTTTTCTCCTGTGTGGATCCTTTGATGTACATAAAGGTTGCTGCTCTGACTGAAACTCTTTCCGCACTCCAGGCATTTATGCAGTTTTTCTCCTGTGTGGATCCTTTGATGTACATAAAGGTTGCTCCTATGTCTGAAGCTCTTTCCACACTCCAGGCATTTAAGAGGTTTTTCTCCTGTGTGGATCCTTTGATGTACATAAAGGGTGTTCCTCCGATTGAAACTCTTTCCACACTCCAGGCATTTATGCGGTTTTTCTCCTGTGTGGATCCTTTGATGTACATAAAGGCTGCTATGTCTGAAGCTCTTTCCACACTCCAGGCATTTATACAGTTTTTCTCCTGTGTGGATCCTTTGATGTACATAAAGGGTGTTCCTCTGATTGAAACTCTTTCCACACTCCAGGCATTTATGTGGTTTTTCTCCTGTGTGGATCCTTTGATGTACATAAAGGCTGCTCCTATGTCTGAAGCTCTTTCCACACTCCAGGCATTTAAGAGGTTTTTCTCCTGTGTGGATCCTCTGATGTACATAAAGGTTGCTCCTATGTCTGAAGCTCTTTCCACACTCCAGGCATTTATACAGTTTTTCTCCTGTGTGGATCCTTTGATGTACATAAAGGGTGTTCCTCCGATTGAAACTCTTTCCACACTCCAGGCATTTATGCAGTTTTTCTCCTGTATGGATCCTTTGATGTACATAAATGCTGCTCGTCTGACTGAAGCTCTTTCCACATTCCAAGCATTTATGTGGTTTCTCTCCAGTGTGGATTCTTAGATGCCTTTCAAGATGTTCACCCACAGTAAAGCTCTTTCCGCATTCCAGGCATTCAAATGGTTTCTCTCCTGAATGGATTCTTTGATGTACATAAAGGTTGCTCCTCTGACTGAAGCTCTTTCCGCACTCCGGGCATTTATACGGTTTCTCTCCAGTGTGAATTCTTTGATGTCTATAAAGGCTTCCCCTCTGACTGAAGCTCTTTCCGCACTCCAGGCATTTATGCAGCTTTTCTCCTGTGTGGATCCTTTGATGTTTATAAAGGTTTCCCCTCAGGCTGAAGCTCTTTCCACACTCCAGGCATTTATGTGGTTTTTCTCCAGTGTGGATTCTTAGATGCTTTTTAAGATCTCCATTTGCTTTGAAGCATTTTCCACATTCCGGGCATTCATATTTCTTTCCTCCCTCCAGGATTATGTGGTGTTTCCAAAGTCTTCCGCCTGTCTCGAAGGACCCTCCGCCCTCCTGGCCCGTCTCGGGGTCTCCGCCCGTTTCCTGCTCCCCGCTTCTCCCTCCGGGCGGCCTCCTTTCCCGGAGTCCCCCACGGCTCATCCCTGCCGGGCCTTCCCCGCCGTCTCCTCCCGGGGCTGCTCCGCGGGGCCTCCTCTCCTCTCGGGCGGCGCCTCCTTCCTTCCTTCCTTCCTTCCTTCCTTCCTTCCTCCGCCGGGCTCGCCCGTCCTCCTGCAGGGGCGAAGGGGGGGAGCAGAGGCGGGTCACGGCTTCGTCCCTTCCCCGGAGGGGAGTCCCAGGCCCGCCCGGGGAGGAAGGCCGAAGCCTCGGCCTCTCCGTGGGACTTTCCGGGCAGGCCTCCCTCCCAGCGCCCGTCCCGCCAGACCAGGCCTCGGCCTCCCCCCTCCCCCTCCCTCCGCCAGAGCGCCTCTCGGACTGCCACTCCCAGCATCCCTTGCGCCCCACCTGGATCCGAGCCCGTCCGCGGCAGAGTCAATATGGCGCCTCAGTTTCGTTTCATCCCGGAAGTGGAGGCAGGACTTCCCTGCGCGGCCTGCCCGTGGATGAATCAATTAGGGCGCCTCAGTTCTATTCCTTCACGGAAGTGGAGGCGGGACTTCGCTGCGAGGCCTTTTCCTGGATGGTCTTCCTCTTTCGCTCGAAGGGACCGCCCCCAGGAGTCCTCTTGCCAATCGCCGCCCTCGCCAGAGCGACCAATCGGCGTCCTCCTTCGCTCCATGAGCCAGATGGCGCCTGCGCAGTAGTGAATGTTTCTCTGTCCGGTGACGGGGTGGGACGAGGGGACCTTTGACCTTTGGCAGGCGGAGGTGATGGACTTCCGGGGCTGCGTCGCCGCCCCTCCCTCCCCCCCCCCGATCCTGGGGTCTCTTCCCCCCTCCCCCTTCCGGGGGCTCCGGCCAGGCTCCCCCCGCGGCCCCCAGGCAGCCCCTCCCGCCTCTCAGGGCCGATCCCTGCCCCCCCCGCTCCTCTGCGCCCCCCCCGGAGCCCCTCCTCGCACGGGGGGGGGAAAGGGGGGCGAGGGGGTCCCAGGCCGGGCTGGATTGGGAGGATTTCTGTTCCCGTCTTTCCTGTTTGGAAAGGATTCTCCCCCCCCCGTTCTGCCCAGCCAGAGAGGAAGGGGGAGGGGGGAGGGGGGAGACCCTTCCCAGCCTCCCTCGGGGGGCTTCGGACTGGGGGAGGTTGGGGGAGCCCTGTAACCTCCAAGGCTGCCCCCCCCTTTGAGGCCTTGCCTTGAGAGGAGGGTCCCTCCAACCTCCCCCCCCCCCGAGGGTGGCAGGGGTGCCTCTTCCATCGCAGGCCGGAGAGATGGAGGCTTCTGCGCAGGATCGGGGCCCTTCCTGGGGAGAGGGAGCTGGGAGTCGGTTCCTGGGGTCCCCTGGAGCCCCTCGGCCAGCTTGGGACCCCCAGCCCTGAGTGATGGGACTGGGACTACTTCCACACACAGTAAAATCCATCTTTTACTTTTGCAATATTTTTATGCCTTTTCACACACCTAACTCCACCCTCCCGTCTTTGAGCCTAATAAAGGTTTGATTAGAAAGCAGTTGAGTATTTCCAGGGCAGGAGATTCTTCAGTGGGGTGAGATGCTCAGTTTGGATTCAGCAGTTCCCCCATTTATCTCCCGAGTTTGCAAGACTTTAGCAGACCGAATATAACTTTAGGGTGATCCAAAAATACAAACGGTGTCATTTTCTGTCCTTGAAAAGCCAGACCGTGTCCACGAGGGGGAAGTTTGGGGACTGAGTGGAAATACTGGCTGGGAACAGTTATGACCGTTGAACAGTTTTTCTACCCAATTGGGCTAGTTTTGGAGATTAGTTGCAGGACAATTTTGACCTCGGTGGTTTCCAGTTTGGGGGCTATTATGGGCTATTTTTAAAGGGCTGTAGAGAGTCCTTGACTTGCAACCATTTGTTTAGTGGTTGAAGTTACAACAGCTCTGAAAAAAGTGACATATGATCACTTTGCAGAATCCTGAGCATTGTAGATCCCCATGGTCATGCAATCAAAATTCAGGCAACTAGTGTGGATTCCTGACAGTCACACAGTACCAGGCTCACGTGTTCACCCTCATAACCTCCTCAGCTAGCGTCAGACAAGCAAAGTCAGCAGACGAAGCCACATTCACTTAACAATGGTGTGATTCACTTACCAGCTGCACTAATTGGCTTAAAAACTGGGGGAGATGACCTGAAAACTAGCAAAAAAGGTAGTAAAATGGATTGAAACTCACTTAACAACGGCCGGCAACATAAACCTTTGGCTCAATTCTGGTCATAGGTGTACAGTTTGGGGTCAATATATCAATCTATCAATCTGTCACGAACGATAACTGCAAAATATATTATTGGTAGCAAACAGGGTTGAGTCAGTCAGCCCCCTCCCCTCTAGCTGCATCACCAGCCCCTCCCTCCCCAGATCCAGCATCTCCTCTCTCCCCCCTTCTCTCCCAAGGCCCCCTTTGCAAAACTGCAGCTGAGGGGGAGAATCCCCTGCAACGCATCTCCCCTTAATACTTGGATTTTTCAACCTGAGACATAGCCCTCCAACCCTGTCTCATTTCCTCTTCTTCCTGCAGCTGACTGGCAAAACAATGCACCTGCTTATCTGCCAGCATATTTTCAAGTTAACTCTCCCCCCCTTCACTTACCTGTCCACTTCCATGGGCATTTGTAACCTGCTGAGACTTTGGGAAAAGTGCAAAAAAGAGCAACTAAGATGTTAAAGTATGAAGAACTGTTGCAGGATTTGGGTTTGGCCAGTCTAGACAAAAGAAGGACTAGGGGTGATATGATAGCTGTATTCCAGTATTTTAGAGACTGCCACAAAGAGGAGGGGGTCAGTTTATTTTCCCAAGATACAACAAGATGACAATGAGGTGCTTATTCAAGATGACAATGAGGTGCTTACCCCAAGGAGGTTGAGGGTTTGAAGAACTGGTGTAAGAAAAACAGCCCAATTTTAACCACTGGAAAAAACAAAGAGATCATTGTCGATTTCAGAAAAGGCAGGCACAGCCACACTTCTCTGTGCATTAATGATCACCTGTGAAGATGGTTACCAGCATCAAATTCCTGGGTGTGCAGCTAACGAGTAGACTAGCCTGGTCGCTCAACAGTGAGACCCTGGTGAAGCGGGCACAGAAGCGCCTGAATTTTCTGCATCGCATGAGAAAAGCACATCTCCCTTCCCCTGTCCTGACCACTTTCTACAGGGGGACGATTGAGAGCAGCCTGTCATACAGCATCACAGTCTGGTTTGGAAGCATCACTGCTTCAGACAGGAAGGTGGTGTAGAGAGTGGTGAGGACGCAGAAAAGATTATTGGCAGTTCCCTCCCTTCCATCCAAGACAAGGCATGTAAGCGTGGCTTGACCAGGGTCCATAAAATTGTCTGGGACGCCACATGTCCTCTCCACAACTGTTTTCCTTGTTACCTTCTGGGAGGAGTGGGCTTTGTGGTGTCCAAAGTGGAACATCCAGATTCAGTCACTTGGTGTTTTGTTTTCAACTTACCAAGAAAGCTTTTTATGTAGCTTCATCATCTACTTCAATTTTTTTTTCTTTTTGGAATTGTTTGAAGGTCTGAATCTTCAATTATTTCAGATTTTCCCAATCCCCCCTGACCCCTTTTTTCCCATCTGGATTTCCATCCGCAAATCCTTCCTAATTTTTCCCTCAGTTCAGTAGTCGAACAGTTGAATTACCCAAGAGTGACAGTCAACAGAGTCTCCTGGTCCAGAAATGATCACAAATGGTGCACAATTTGAATCAGTGTGAAAGCCTTTCCTGGCTTTGGCCTCCTCCTGCTCTTCCAATAGGAGCTGGGAATCAAGGGGGGGGGGGCTTCTCTCCTGCTCTTTGGCAGAGAACTTATGGTTCTTATGGATTCTTATGGTTAGCTCTTTTGGCGATGCACACAACCAGTTCCTTTGAAGTGTACCGAAGGAAGTGAAGGCCATAAAGCCCCTTTGTTCACCCCCTTCCATAGAAGGCAGAAATGGGTTTTTTTATAATTGATAACTAGAGATGAAATATAATTGGATTCTGACACACGCCCACACTCAGAAGGCTCTCCGACTCCCAGCGCCACAGGATCTGAGGAAAACTCCAGCAAAATCCCAATTAGAAATGTCAGGAATTCCAAGTACAAGTGACTGACCAGCAGGGAGACGAATAGATGTCTGCCACACCTATTCCTCTCTGCCCTTGCCTTTTACCCACAGCTGAAGGTGGTGCTCCGTTAGCAGTGGTGACTCTTCCAGCCCATAGCCTCTCGCTGTTCTCCTCTCCTCAGTCTATGCCACACCTGCGCATCGATCACTGGTCCTGTGGGATCCTCCTCTCCTGACTCACTTGCCTCAAGGCATGGAGGTCTCAGCCTTTCCATCTGGGGGCTAGCAGACGGCCCAGGCTGCGCCTCTGTCCCTGGCTGCGACATTCTTTCGTCGGAGTGTTCAGATGGCCCTGACGCTGGGCCTGATGCCAACTCCTGTGGTTCCTCTGGTGGCTGAGAAGCCACAACAGTTATCCATCTGGGTTAACAAGATGAAATATAAAGACTCAGGGAGGCCGATGAGATTTTTGGAAATGGGTACTCACCTTTCTCATCCTGAGGTTTTGTGGTTGGTTGGATAATGGCTGCTGTTGTGTCCTCTTGGCTGGCAAGCTGTCTCAAATTTTGTGTGCTCAGTTATGTCATTTCAGTTAATTTTGTCCTGACCCCACCAGCTTCTGTTCGGAGCATCATCTCCAGCAAGCCAGCCAGGGCCAAGGGCTTGACCCTCCTTCAGCTTGGAGTCTGCCCCTTCCTGCACCAACATGGAGGGTTGGACTAGATGACCTACCACAGGGGTGTCAAACTGCCGGCCCGCGGGCTGGACGCGTCCTGAGGAAACCACGCCCGCCCCATTGCCGGCAATAGGGAAAAAGTTCCGATACGTCGTGCGACCTCACGTGACATCGCGAGTTTGACATGTCTGACCTACAAAGTCCCTTCCAACTGTTAACGCTTGAGCCTCCTTTGCTTGGGTGCCTGGCGCTGGCTGCCTTTTTTGCCAGACATCTCTGCTTCTTGCAGGGTCTCTTCTGGCCACTTGATGTCAGCCCTTTCACATCCAAACAGTCTGGTACTCCCAGCATGATCTTGCCTAGTCCTCTGAGAAGGAAGGTGAGCTGGTAGCCAAGGACTGTGATGCATTGGCTTGAAGAGCAGCCATCCCAGAAGGAGGGATCAAACAGAATTAGCCTGGACTCCTTATGTAAACCCAAGGGGGCAAGATCTGACCTCTGGACTAGAAGACCTCCAAGGTCCCTTCCAGCTCTGGTCTGATTGATTGATTGATTGATTGACCCCCCCTTTGAATGCCTTTGAGCCGTATCTTAGCATTTCATGGGTGAAAGCTGCTACTCTGGGGAGATTCGTGTGGAATGAGCATAGAACAATAAAGTAGCTAGTTTCACTCTACACTCATGGGTCTGGTCTCTCAGAGCTGAAAGAGGAAACTAATTCGCTGGCTCTGAGTAGCCCTGCCCCAATCCCCCATGGCCCACCAAGATTTTCTGTGGAAGAGGTCATCACTCACTGGGCAAGGGGTCAAAGGGTCTCTGCTAAAGAAGGGCGAAGTCTATGCTGGTTTTCACATTCCGGCAGCACCAAAATCCAGCTGGGCTCTGGGTCACATGATCAGGAGAGAGGCGGGCTTAGAACAATGTCTTTCAACCTTGGGAGCTGGTGGACTTCAACCTTGCTGGCTGGGGAATTCTGGGACTTGTAGTCCACACATCTTAAAATTCCCAAGGTTGAAAAACGCTGATCCATAAGATTGTTCTGCTCCCCCTCCCTGCATTGGATCTGGCCTGTTTCCAAACTCCAGCACTTTGGGAGTAGTAGCAGTGTTAAATCCTCAATTCGTTCCCATCAAGGTGTGGAAAGAATAAAAATGGGGTATTCACACTTATGGGTTTGAGCCCAAGCGACTGGATGAAAGCACACTGTCAAGTTCTGTCCTACAAAGTCAAGTTCTGCCCTACAAAGGCACATGGCAAGGAAACATGTCTTATTTAGCACAGCTCTATGGCTGTCGTACTTGTGTGACTGAATTATCATAGCCACAAGCAATGGAGTAGGGCAGTGATGGCGAACCTTTTAGAGACTGAGTGCCCAAACTGCAACCCAAAACCCACTTATACATTGTCGGGTGCTGGGTGGGTGTGGCCTATTGGATGGGTGTGGTCCATTGGGTGGGCATGGCCAATTGAGTGGGCGTGGCTGCAGTGGTAAGGGCAGACTGGGTGGGACTAAACAGTTCAATCAATTCCAACTTTGTGAGATCTTATTTTTTCCCCGCGAGAAGTTGAAATTGACTCATTGATTGAATCTTTCTTTTTTTTTTGCACACGGTGGCGGAGGCCTAAAGCGGAAAGGTTTTATAAAACCGAGCTGAAGGCCTAGGACTGGGGCAATGGTGCGCGTGCTCACAGAGAGGGCTCTGAGTGCCGCCTCTGGCACCTGTGCCATAGGTTCGCCACCACTGGAGTAGGGCCAGATCCAAATGAAACAGCCTGCTTTTCTCCAATAAGGCAGGTTAAAGCTTGTAACCGGTGAGGAAAAATGGCTGGGTTCCCACTACATGCCCAAACCCACAAACCCTGTATGAGTTTAGGCTAGTTTCTTTGGAAAACAAGCAGCAGATTTTGAGCGCAGACACTAGGTTTGATTCCTGGGGGGGGGGGGAAGGGGAGGGGGGTCTCTACAATTAAGCCCACCAAAGGGTACAGTACTGCATCTTGGTGCATTTGGTGATGATGCACTCTTTAATCAAAGGACCCTCTTGACAGAATTCCAGCATCCCCAGGAAGATCTTTATTATCCTGAATAAAGTGAGAAACGAATTGGCTAACGGAGAGGACTAGTTTTAGTTGCAGCTTCTTAGCTGGACCGCCCTAATTTATCTGAATGTCACCAGCACATCTGTTCGAAGGAACGCAGTACCAGTTGAGCAATAAAACTGCATTTGGGGCTGGTTTATTTGCTAGAAGAGATATAGAATTTGCATAAAAATTCTGATTCCGAGGGTCAGCTAAAGGGAATGAGAGCAGCAATTGGAAGAAAGCATGCTGGCTGGCAGGAGCAGGAGACGTGGCTCCTTTTGTACTCCTGTCCGCTGGCACCTTCTCCCTCCAGAGATTAGGAAGGCCCTGAAGCTTGTGACCTTCCGTAGTCACACCTGGCTGTGTGCATTGAAGGCCTGGGCCTTGGAGTGTGTGAAGGACCCCGCTATCTGCTTATATCAATTGTCTTCAAACTTGGCCCTTTTATGAGTTGTGGGCTTCAACTCCCAGAATTCCTCAGCCAGCGTGCTGACTGAAGAATTCTGGGAATTGAAGTCCACAAGTCATAAAAGAGCCAAGTTTGAAGACACCTGGCTTATGCGAACATCGGTGGCTGTGATTTTCCTTGGCTACTCTCTGTATTTTATTTTTTGCATTGTGTTTGTATATGGTTTTAACTGGTTTTATGTTTTTTATCATGTACACCACCCAAAGTCATTCGTGGAGAAGGGTGCCTATAGGAATCAAATAAATGAATAAAATTATTGTTGGTTTATTATTCATTAGAAGCCTTTTATTGCAAGGAGGTGTTTGTTTCCCCCTCTGATAAACAGGTCCAAAAATGGCATTCAGGAAAATGTGGATTTTATTTAGTCCCACAGAGTAGTTGGGAAACCTTAGAATACAATAGAGCTGGAAGGGACCTTGGACAGTCCAGTGGCTGTCCAGTCTCTTCTTAAAAATCTCCAGTAACAGAGCACCCACGATTTCTGGTGGCAAGCTGTTCCACTGGTTAACTGTCCTCACTGTTAGGAAGTTTCTCCTTAATTCCAGGTTGCTTCTCTCTTTGATCAGTTTCCTTGTCCTTCCCTTTCTTGTCAAGTCCTAGCTTGACTCCCTCTTCTTTGTGGCAGCCCCTCAAATACTGGAATACTGCTATCATGTCTCCCCTATTTCTTCTTTTCTTTAGACTAGCCAAACCCAAGTCCTGCAGCCGTTCTTCGTATGTTTTAGTCTCCAGGCCTTGGATCATCTTAGTTTCTCTTCTCTGAATTTTTTCCAGACTCTCAACATCTTTTTTGTGATATGGTGACCAAAATTGGGTGCAGTATTCCAGGTGTGGTCTTACTAGGGTTTTATAAAGCGGTACTAATACCTCGTGTGATCTTGATTCTGTGCCTCTGTTTATAACAACCCAGGATTGCATTAGATTTTTTTGGCGGCTGCTGCACACGGCTGGCTCATGGTCAAGGGATCGTCCACTACAACTCCAAGGTCCCTCTCACAGTTGCTGTTTTTGAGCCAGGTCTCACCTAATCTGTACTTATCTCCAAGAACGAAAATTGGGGGAGGGGGAATGTGATAAGAGAAGGGATGTCCCAGAGGAAAATGCCAAGCCAGTTCTCTCCCCTTCCAGAATGAAGGATGTCAATTAACGAAGCAGCTGAAGTATAGAATCCTAGCACTTCAACACCTCATCCCAAGAAAACAGAACTCATGGAAGCAGGCTGTTCCAAAAGGAACTTTTATTAGGAGAAGCTGATGGCAGGCATACTAGACAGGATCTGAGGGACTCCTGTACAGATCGATAGTTTAAAGTATCCCTAAGCAAACCTCACCCCATATTTCATCTGGATGGTTGAAACCGGCCAATCCCCAAGTGTTAACTCCAACTCTTTCTACCATCTCCTCTTGATTTAGCCACCCTCCCTGTTCTGTGGATCCTCTGCAAAATTGCAAAGTGTTCCCTCCATCCAAAACGTGCTGAAGAGCCAGAGACTCAGGAGGGACTAAGCCAGTAGTGGTGAACCATGGCACGGGTGCCAGAGGCGGCACTCAGAGCCCTCTCTGTGGGCATGTGTGTCGTCACCCCAGTCCTAGGCCTTCAGCTGGGTTTTTTTTTTTTGCTTTAGGCCTCCGCTGCCATGTGCAAAAAAAAAAAAAAAAAAAGTTTCCATCAGTCAATTTCAACTTCTCGTGGGAAAAAAAAAGATCTTGCAAAGTTGGAATTGATTGATTGAACTTTTTAGCCCCACCCAGTCTGCCGTTACCACTGCAGCCTTGCCCACCCAATGGGCACCCACTCAAGGGGCCACGCCCACCCGGCACTTGACGATGCATAAGTGGGTTTTGGGTTGTAGTTTGGGCACTCAGTCTCTAAAAGGTTCGCCATCACTGGACTAAGCTGTTAACGAGACCTCTCAGGGTGGGATCATTCAGGCAACCGAGAGGCCATCAGAGACATGATCAGCTCCATATTTAATTTAGAAGAGGCACGGTGTGAGGCAGAATTTGGTTGAATTTTGGGAAAAATAAACAACACCTCCTTAGTTAACCCATGACTGAGGGAGGCATCTTGATGGTTCAAGGGAAGGTTGAACAGCCAGGTCTCTGGGATTTGCATTCCTGCTTTGATCAGGGGGTGAGCTGGATGGGCTCAAGGATCCCTCCACCTCAGATTCTAAATACTGCCGTATAGTAATGGTGCAGATGATTTTGCTGGAGACCAAAAATGCAAGATGTGCATTCACCCTTGTTTCTAAGACCTGGATGCAAAATTAGAGTGGGAGTTTGGAACTAAATTGTGCAAAGTTCAAATCTACAGAGCCTTAAAATTGACCTAATGCTATTAAGTTAATTGATTAATGAAGATACTCAAGTAAGCAACCAAAAGAAGAAAGAAGTGGGTAGCATATCCACCTGGAGGCTGGGCAGGGGTAAAGATGGCTCAGAAAAGGCAGATTTATTTTCTGGGTCAATATAGCTTTATTTTTTAAAACTTCTTTTCATTTTCTCTCAAAAGTACCCACCTGCAGCACATTGTGCTTAGTCAACAACAGCTTTTGTGCTTTTCCTAACAAATCTGCCTCCCAGGCTATTTCTGGCATAGCTTCTCAGCACAGACTGTCCGGGCAAGCAGTGCTAAGACACTTGCTTCATAAATAGGTGGAACACCTGCCCACAACACATCACTTGTGGAATAAAAGGAAGGTGTTGCGTTTGGCTTAGAAGAAAGATTACTTGCCGAGCTAATCTTTATTTGGGGTAATTCCCAGTTTTGAAGTACTTTCTCTTGAAATCTTACTTTATCATTACCAAAAAATGCATGCGCTTGGAGCTTATTTCCACTTTTCATTACACAAATTTTCCAGAGCAGGCAAGGATTAAAACAAGGGCATCCAAGTAGCAGTGGAAGCATGGGTGGCAGCGGTCCCAGTTTGGGAAAATTAATTGTCCACCCCAACTTAATGGAAAAATTCCAGCTTTTCACCAAACATTAAACCATGCTAATAGTGTGACATTCATGGAGACATCCATGTTTGTTTCTTTTTTCTCGATAAAAGGACTGCCTCACTGCTTCCTGGGATTCTTTCAGCTTGCCCATTGGAGTCTATCACTCTGAAGCCTTCATTGTGGTCTCTTAATCCAGTATTGGGAACCAGTTTTTGTGTAGTGGTTAAATAAGGTGACCAACTTTTTTACAATGAAAAGGAGGACACAAATAAATTGAAGAAAAAATATCGTCAATAAAAGAAACATTTTATTCATTGCAACAATAATACAGACAACTTGCATGTGCAAAGTTTGCCGGCCGGGTGTTTTGGCGCGCCCAGCAGCAATTCCTATTGGCTTTTGAAAGCCAATAGCAGGAGTAGCACAGCTCATGCAACGTTGAAAAAAAAACCATCAAAAAAAGGTGCCGGAACACCGTTCTGAGCATTCTGAGGGATAAAAAAGCCCTGCAGATTAGTCTTCAAATATCGAAAAGGAGGACATGAAGGAGGACACTTTTCGAGGGAGGACAGAACTCACAAAAGGAGGACTGTCCTCCCTATAGGAGGACGGTTGGTCACCTTAGGTTAAAGCCTGTCTAGAAATCAGGAGATGGTGAGTTCTAATCCTGTCTTATTCACAAAGTGAATGGGTGACCTTGGGCCAGCCACTCTCTCTCAGCCCTAGGAAGAAGGCAATGACCAATCACTTCTAAACACCTGTCCAGGCAGTCATCAAGATTGACTCAAAGGCACAAAAACAAGACAAAGAAAACTCACTGTTAACCAGGTTTGGCCTGCTTAGGATTTTCTGATCTGGTACTGCCACCTGTTGTCATATCTCGGTGAATGCCTTGTGCCTTCTCTTCACTGGGGATGCTGATTTTCTCATCTCCACACAGCTTCCTTGGCTTCTCTTGGTTCCTATCCTGAAAAAGCTGTGTGGGAGTATCTCTTCCTGGAGTCTTCCTCCGGGGTAAAGTAGAACCTGGGAAAGCAGGAAAGCTGGTGGGGAGAGGATGGGGCCACGAAAGGCAACAGGCTTCAGAAGAGCAGTTATGATGATTAAAGGTCTGAAGACTAAAACATATGAGGAATGGTTACAGGATTTGCGTTTGGCTAGCCCAGAGTGGGGGTCCCTAATCCCTGCTCTCTGGACTGGCCCGGGTCTGCGGCATGCCAGAAACTTAAAGTCCGGGTCTGCGGCACGCCAGAAACTTAAGGTGACCCACCGTCCTCCTTTAGGGAGGACAGTCCTCCTTTTGTGAGTTCTGTCCTCCCTCAAAAAGTGTCCTCCTACATGTCCTCCTTTTCAATATTTGAAGACTAATCTGCAGGACTTTTTTTTTCTCATAGAACGCTCAGAACAGCGTTCCGGCATCTTTTTTTGATGGTTTTTTTTCAACTTTTGCATGAGCTGTGCTACTCCCCCTACTGGCTTTCGAAAGCTAATAGGAATTGCTGCTGAGCGCGCCAAAACACCAGGCCGGCAAACTTTGCACACGTAAGTTGTCTGCAGCGAAGGTGAATTGGCAGGAACTTTGCACCCCTCCCTGCTACCCAACTACACTATCTCATAGTCAGTCCCGTAGATACCTGGAGGAGACTGGAGTGGCGATGCCACGGTAACTTTCTCTTGATCTTCGGCCCTGCTAGGGCAATAATGGCTGCGAGCAGGGCATGCTGTGGGAGCTGCAGGGCCTGCTCTACAAGGGGCTGCACAGGGTGGGCGGTGTTGTTGGCGGGGTGTGTTGACAGTGGGCTGCCCCTCAGGGCTGGAGGCGGCACAGCTGGGGCTTTGGGAACCACAGGGCCCGCTCTCCATGGCAGGTCAGCAGTGCTGGCGGGGCGGCTGCGGGCGGGGGCGCGGCATGTAAGCATAATTACAATATAAAAGGTTATTGTTACAAATGTTTTTTATTATGCATTTATCATATGATAGTGTATTCTGTATTATTGTTGCAATGAATAAAATGTTTCTTTTATTTACGATGTTTTTTTCTTCAATTTATTTGTGTCCTCCTTTTCATTGTAAAAAAGTTAAGAAACTGGGCCACGTAAACAAGTGAAGGGCCATCCGCGAGATGCAAAACCAGGGCCCCCTCCGGTTGGGAAAACCCTCTCTCCACGGACCTGGTCCCTGGTGCCCAAAAGATCTGCTGGTCTAGAGAAAAGAAGGACTGGGGGAGGGCATGATAACAGTGTTTGAGGGGCTGCAACAAAGAAGCGGGGGGGGGGGGGTCAAAGCACCAGAGGGCAGGAAAAGAAGCAACGGATGGAAACCAATCAAGGAGAGATTCAGTCTAGAATTGAGAAATTTCCCGACAGTGAGAACAATTAACCGGTGGAACAGCTTGCCTCCAGAAGTTGTGGGTGCTCCGTCATTGAAGAAGAGACTGGACAGCTACCTGTCTGAAACAGTATAGGGTCTCCTGCTTGAGCAGGGGGTTGGACAAGAGCAGTGGTTCTCAACCTGTGGGTTGGGACCCCATTTGGGGTCGAACGACCATTTCACGGGGGTCGCCAAACAACGCAGTCCGACATTTTTTCCCCTTTTCCTTAGCTGTGCTGCTCCCTTTTATTCTATTGGTTTTTGAAAGCCAATAGAGTAGACTCTCTTGAATAGAGTCTAATTCTATTGGCTTTCAAAAGCCAATAGGAATTGTCCAGTCTGTCTCTGCCCTGCTGAGCCCGCCAAAAGTCCCATTCTGCAAACGGTGCTGCACCAGTTGAGTAGTCCTCGACTTACGACCGGTTGAGTAGTCTTCAACTTACGACCAGTTGGGGGTCGCAGCATTAAAAAGGTTGAGAACCATTGGACTAGAAGATCTCCAAGGTCCCTTCCGGCTTCTATTTCTATTTCTATATTTCTCTTTCTATTGATTTGACTGAAAGATGCAACAAGACTAAAATGCGGGAGTAGCACGGGGCAGGGCATTTCTCAGCAGGGGTGGGATGTTCTCTGTCCCTGTTCCCTGGAATGATGTCCAGAGTAATCCAGGATTTAGGGCAGGGGAAACTTTTCCAGATGGGCAGGGCTGTCAGCCAGGTAGGCCTTGTCACTCAAACAAGAATGAATCACTCTAATCTGAAACTGAGTCACAAGATCTCTTTGCAGGTCTGGATGAGTTTTTATTGCCTGTGGGTTAGCACGGAGTCCATCTTGCTCGTTTGTTAAAGATTTTTTTTTCTCCTCCCTCCCTCCCTCTGTCTCTCTTTCTCCAGTCTCCAGAGAAGCTGAGCTAGGAAGAGTTGCTTCTGTTCTTTTGCTTCCTGACAAAGTGAGGACTGAACTGACAGCTGGCTTTTGTCTGACAGCCCCCTGCTTTTTTTGTGTAAGAGAAGAATTTAAGATGAACTTTGCAGAGAGGAAAAACGAGAAAAAAGACCTGATATTCTTGGAGTCTAGAGCTGGATTTTCCCTGCTTTCCAGATGCAATGCCTTACCTCCTTGTGAAGACTGGGGAAAGAGACACTTAGAAAAACATGGACACTTATTGTATATTAGAGCAATCATTTTCCTGGCGAATAATCATTTACTGTTCCTTTCCTATCCTACAATTCAGCCTTTGCAATCTGCTCATTGTCAGATTTGTTGGACTAACAACTCTATTTGGGAATTCCATTTGAGAACGTTTGGGGTTGGACTAGAAGACCTCCAAAGTCCCCTTTAACACTGTTATTCTGTTATTTTGAGGATATCAGGTTCAGGCAGGCTACAGCAGTTAATATTCATTAGGCTGGAAAAGTCACTGCCAAATTATATTTCATAGCTGAAGTGTTACTTGTCTTTGATACTCCAAAGTGCTGCCATTTCCTTTCTTCCTTTCCTTTAAACGTTTAAATTTACTAGAGATTCAAAGAGTGCATTTGAAAGGATAAGTATCAGATTTTTTTTTCCTAGGGTTAAAAAAAAGGATGTAAGACATTTTGAGAGTTCATTGATTCGTAAAATTTGGTCCTTGAATCACTGACATGTTTTGGGACTAGATGAATAGATGAATGGATTTTTTCCACCCCCACCCACCCGCCTGCAGGGCCACCTACCGCCTCCAGGGCCCACCGCATATCGTCCAGGCGGCCCTGCAGCACCATGGCAGCCACACCCTCCACCCGCGCCCTGCAGCATCATTTGCGCGCGATGGGGCGTGAGGGTGGAGTTTTGTCTGGATGACATGTCCTTGGCTGGATGATATGTACTTGGCTGCGCTGCTCTGCGCGGGCTGCGCCCAGGGGCGACTCTCCTCTGGGGGGGGCTGCTGGTGAGGAGGGGGCCACAGGGGGAGGCGGGGCTGGGGCCATGAAGCACGTGCCCACAGAGAGATCTCTGAGTGCCGGCTCTGCTATAGGTTTTCCTGCTTGAGCAGGGGGCTGGACTAGAAGACCTCCAAGGTCCCTTCCAGCTCTGTTCTATTCTGGAATGAAAGTACTGTCACTACCTAGAATACTCTTGATGGCTCAGGACCTGGCTATCTTAGAGACAGTTTTTCCCACCTTACTTGAGCAACTGCTTCCCGCTTACCAGAAGACACACCCTGAGGGGCCTGACCCTGGTCATTCCTGGCGCTAGTTCTTCTCCTCTGGAATGTGGATTCCCCCCTTGTCTTCTGGAACCAGGTGAAAAGGGCTCTCCTTTTAGAGCCTTTAGGGTTTACTTGTGTGTAGCAAAGCAGTTTTTTAAAATTGTATAATTTCTAGTCTTTGCATTCTGGTTTTGCACCTTAGCTCTGTAAGCTGCCTAGATCTCTATTAATTTCGGGCCATGAGATTAATTGTATGAATACATTTATTCATACATGCTGTACCTGCCTATGTTGTTCGTGGCACCAGCAGCCCCCTCCCTTGTCCTCCAGCTGCAGCTCCACATCTGTAATTCTTTTTTGAGCAACACTAGCTGGATGCAGCACCACTGGAGCCAATTTGCATCTATGTCTTAGCCCTGCTGTCTGTTCATTAGCAGGGAAAAAGCCGAAAGGCTTCTTGATCAAAAAGAGGGAAGAGATGGGGATTCAAAGTGGTTCATGAGTGGAGTCTGATTTCCAATTATCCCTCTCTAATGAGCACCCAGTCTCAGAAGCCCCTTTGGGGATAAATGCTTATCCAGGAACCTTTAAACACTCCGTGTACTGCCATCTTCCTTCTGCGTTTCCCTTCTATTTGTCCCACCAACGTTTTTTGCAAAGGAGCAAGGAAAATAATTATGCTTCAGACCAGCACCAGAATTTAATTATTTTGCACTTCTCATTTGCAATCAGATCACATCTCTAGTGAAATTAATAAAGCAGATTGTATACCTTAAGAAGTGCATGGTTACAAACCGTGAATGATTACATTTTCGTTCGCAGAAAAAAGCAGACAAATTGGCAGAAGCTGATCAAGGCTGCATCTGAAACAGCCAATCCTGCAGACCTCTCTCTCTGGACTGCATGGGACTGGTTATGTCTACCGCTAAACTGAATTTTAGTTTAGTGTGAGGGAAGTTAGCCCAGAGAAGGAAATATTAAAAAGGGCAGAAAAATATATTTTTCCTCAAAAGAACTTTTTAAAACCAAACCTGGCCCCAAAATCTATCTCTCTGCCCCAAGCAAGAGCTAGCCCCATACAAATGCAGATGTAAAACCATCAGAAAGTTGGAGCCAGAGCACTCAAAGACAAAGAGAAAATCTGCATACCCCACCCAAACTCTAGGAGTCATGAGCCCCATCACCAGGGAAGCAGGATATGATAATAGGATTAAACCACAGATATCAAGGCCTAGACAAACACTCAGAAACAGCCTCAAGGTTCATGCCACAGGAACAGGAAACTATTCCAAACAAGGCTAGAGAGGGTATAAAAAAACCTACTGCCCATGTGCTCTCTCTCTTTCCTCTCCTCTGCTCCTTCCTGCAAGGACCATCTTTCTGCTTCTTCAATAAACTGTAACCTTCTTCCCAAAGCAGTCTCCATATTGCTTATTTATTCCCGGCTTGGATGAACCAGGATGAAGACTTACTTCTCACAAGTGAGAGTGTTTGGTCTCATGGTGCCAGGCTAGAAAGCCAGCTTTTGTAGGAAGTCAGCACCCCCCCCCCAGAGAATGAAATATTTTGGGGACTATTAAAAGAGGCAGGTTAGAATATTTTGCCTAAAGGAGAAATGGAAAAAAAAAAATAACAAAGGCAGAAACAGCCTCAGTCTTCCTGCCTCAAGCAAAATCTACATTCCCCATCCAGCGCCAAGGACAGGGCTTGACCAGAAAGTCAGGCAACAATAATTAGAATACTAAAAGGGCACAATCAAGCACAGGCCAAAGTACATTTCACAAGGAACAGGCATCTCAAACACAAAGCCTCAAAATAATGTATAAAAACCCACCTAATCTCAACTCAACTCATCACCCTGCCAACAAAAGTGCGTATAGTCCAGGCCATGGTTTTCCCAGTTGCAATGTATGGTTGTGAAAGTTGGACCACAAGAAAGGCTGAGTGCCAAAGAATGGAGGCCTTTGAACTCTGGTGCTGGAGAAGACTCCTGCGAATCCCTTGGACTGCAAGGCGTTCAAACTGGTCAGTCCTAGAAGAGATCAACCCCGACTGCTCTTTAAAAGGCCAGATCCTGAAGTTAAAACTCAAATACTTTGGCACCTAATGAGAAGGAAGGACTTACTGGAGAAGGGCCTAATGCTGGGGAAGATTGAGGGCAGTAGAAGAAGGGGACGACAGAGAATGAGATGGCTGGATGGAGTCACTGAAGCAGTAGGTGTGAACTTAAATGGACTCCAGAAGATGGTAGAGGACAGGAAGACCTGGAGGAACATTGTCCATGGGGTCGCTATGGGTCGGACGTGACTTTGCAATTAACAACAACAACAACAACAATCTCAACTCCATTTTGTCAGCTGTCCCAGAACTGCACGCTGTGGCTCGTTCTGCTCATCACTAAACAGACCTTCTTTCCTAAGCGGCTAGCCTCCATTTTATTTCCAGTGCCTTTCTCCCAGCTTGGAACTGGACCTGATTTTTCTTCCAATACTTTGGACCAGTCACTCTCTCTTAGCCTAGCTCACCTCAAAGGGTTGTTGTTTGGGGGAAAATAGGCGGACGAAGGTATTGTTGAGATATTTGCCATCTTGAGTTATTTGTAAAAATAATAAAGGTGGGACACCAATGAATAATTAAATATATCCTACATACTACGGCCCAAATGAAGAAAATGAAGGCATCCACTGAGGTTCAAAATGTCTAGATGGCACCTATGCAGCCACGGGTAGTGATATGCCTAAAAAAGAGGCAGACCTTCCAGCTACAAGGTTCCGGTCACCAAGTTGACTTTCTTGGCATCTCCTGCAGATGCCCCCATCCTGATGGCTTTGTTCATGGAACAGTGATGCCAGAGCTGACTTCCCACAATGCACTGAGCCAGAAACTGCCCAACTCCGTTTGAGCCTAGTCTCCCCTTCTGTGAGAACACAACTGTTCTGTTCTGGGCGTTGGTAAGACATTGAGACGAGGCAGGTGTAACAACAGTTGCTTCTTTATTCAAGCTTCACCAGAACAACACAAAATGGCTCGGATCCCTTTTATACCCTTTTGCAGGGAACAGCGTCAGCCAATAAATGCAACGTATTTTCCCGCTTTGCGTGTGCGCAATAGGCTGGAGACAGCCTGTCTGGCCCGGGCAGCCACATGGTCTGCACGGGGTCTCTCTGCAGCTTCCTGCACCTGCTCTGTAAATTACAGGCACAGGACATGACACAACCACAATATTCTGCAGGGTTTTTCTTTCATGGTGCTGGTGAACTGGGCCCTGTACTGCTACAATGCACCACAGGGGCACCCTGTACCACAGAATATGTTCTCTCATTCCAATGTTCACTAAACACCCACTGAAATTAAGAATTTCTCCTCCCATCTTCTCAGTTCAGACACTACATTGTGCTACAGACTAGCCAAACAATCTGGATTCACAAGAACAGGTTAAACAACCTTGTGTAATTGCAGCCATTAGAACTTCTGTTAACCAGGCTGTGGAGGTTGTGCATTTTTTTTTCTCTTTATACAGACCTGTATAAAGAGAAAATGGAGCCCAAAATTTATGTTGTTAAGTGAGACATTTGTTGAATGAGTTTTGCCCCATTTTACGACCTTTCTTGCCACAGTTGTTAAATAAATCATCGCAGTTAATGAGATAGCATGGTCGTTAAGTGAATCCGGCTTCCCCATTGACTTTGCTTGTCAGCAGATCACAAAAGGAGATCATGTGACTCCCCGGGGTGATGCAGCAATCATAAATATGAACCAGTTGCCAAGTATCTGAATTTCAATTACGGGGCTGCTGCAAATGTTGTAACTGGGAAAAATGGTCATAAGTGCCGTTGTAACTTTTTTTTCATTTTTTTTCTTTTTTTTATTATAAATTTTTACAATTTTACAATAAAAACCCCTTCCCCAATCCCTCCCAACCCACCCCAAAACCCTCCCCCATTCTTCCCAGAGCTGAATACAGGGTTAACTATAACTTATAAGAAAAAACTTTTAAACCCAAATAAACCTCAAGCAAGTATAATCACATTCAGTAAACAAATTATTAAATACTTTAACTCCATTATATATAAAAAAACAGAAAGAGAAAAAGAAGAAGAAAAAATAATAATAATAAAAAACAAAACAAAAACAAAACTATTCTACACTTCTAAATAATATCTTAAACTTTAAATATAAATTATTCAAAAGCTAAATGATATTTTTTTACATCATAATTATATTGTATAAAATTTACCCATCTTTTCCACACCAAGAGATACTTCTCTTGCGATTGATCTTTCAAACAAGCCGAAATTTTTGCCATTTCAGCTAAATAAGAAACTTTAAAAAACCATTCCTGCAAAGTAGGCAAAGGTTCCTTCTTCCAATATTGCCCTATTAACAACCTTGCCGCTGTAATTAAATTTAACATTAAAATAATCTCTTTGTCATAGTGCCGTTGTAACTTTGAACGGTCACCAAACAAACTGTTGTAAATTCAGGATTTCCTGTATCATTTTTTTTGTTCAATGAAACCAAATGTTGGAAGAGCGGTTTAAAAAGATTTCTTTGCGGATTAATTTTCAAATAGTCTTTGTTCGTTGAAACAGAAGAAAGCTATTGCCGTGTTGCCTAATTTTGTAATTGTCTGTTTCAGATATAAACCCTTTGGTGTTATATTCTGTTCATTTCCTAAGTCTTATCTAGGACAGGGCTTTTCAACCGGTGGTACGTGTACCACTTGTGGTACATTAACGAGTGGCAGGTGGTACGCAGCCCTGCCTAGCCCGGTGTAGTGGGGGAGGGAAAGAGCTAGCGCAGGCAAGGACTTGCAGTGATAGAGTGGCTTGGGCGAGGCAAAGGCCCCAGGCTCACTTCTGGCTCATCCTCCCCCATGAGAAAGGAGGAAGAGGGGGCCGGAGACAGGACAGGCTATAAAACAGTGGTTCTCAACCTTTTTAATGCCGCGACCCTCAACCGGTCGTAAATTGAGGACTACTCAACCGGTCGTAAGTCGAGGATACTCAATTGGTGCAGCACCGTTTGCAGAATGGGACTTTTGGCGGGCTCAGCAGGGCTGAGACAGCCTGGACAATTCCTATTGGCTTTTGAAAGCCAATAGAATTAGACTCTATTCAAGAGAGTCTATTCTATTGGCTTTCAAAAGCCAATAGAATAAAAGGGAGTAGTACAGCTAAGGAAAAGGGGAAACAATGGCGGACTGCGTTGTTTGGCGACCCCCGTGAAATGGTCGTTCTGCCCCAAATGGGGTCCCGACCCACAGGTTGAGAACCACTGCTATAAAAGGAGGCAGTTTGGGCGGGAGAGAGAGAAAAAAGCAGCAGCCTTGGAGGAGGGGGAGTCAGCTCTAGCTGCACGTAAGGGAAAGAAGAAGAAGAAGAAGAAGAAGAAGAAGAAGAAGAAGAAGAAGAAGGAGGAGGAGGAGGAGGAGGAGGAGGAGGAGGAGGGGGAGGGGGAGGGGGAGGGGAGGGGAGGGGGAGGGGAGGGGGAGGGGGAGGGGGAGGGTGGGGGGAGAGGAAAGGAGATCAAGCAGGCCAGCCATGAGCCGATCTACAACTGGTGTGGCAGCCACCTGTGCTGGCAGCAGCAAATAGGCAAGAAATGCAGTGGGGGAGGGGGTCACCGTCCAAGAGGAATGAAAAAAAAAGCAGCAATGGCTGGAGGTGAGGCATGAGGGAGGGAGATGGAGAGTGGAAGGATTCTTGTGTGCTTTTGTGACTTTGGAATTCTGGGATTGGTGCAATGTGGGCTTTGTGTTCTTAAGGAGTGTTTGGCAATTTCTATTTGGCTGATGGCTGGTGTTAGCTTCTATTGCTCTGCTGTTGTTAGCTGTAAGTTTTGCTGCAAGGGATTTTGAAGTATTTTTCTCCTGAATGGATTTTGCCTATAGCATTCCTTTACTTATGAATGGGGCCATTTGGGGAGGCTGCCTTAGCCGGTAGCCAATACTTATTACATTTTTTTTCTTCCTTAAGTGCTGGCTGCCAGATCCTTAACTTTCCTTTCTAGCCAGTAGCTAATTCTTAAAGGGGAATGTTCCTTTTTAAGCTAGTTCACTCAGCAGTTTGTCTTTTCTGTCTCTGGAAGCTTTTCCTTGTTTGATGAATATATGGAAGAGAGAAAATATGGGGGGGGTTTTTTTCAAATTCTTCCTTCAGAAGGAGGTGGGCACGAGAAAGAGGGAGGGAGGGAAGTCCCGCCTTAGCACTTGGCCATCAGCAGCTCTGCCATTGACTTTGCTTGTCAAAAGGTTGCAAAAGGGGATCACATGACCCTGAGACACTGTGACCATCATAAATATGAATCAGTTGCCAAGCATCCAAATATAAATCACATGACCCTGGGCATGCTGCAATGGTCATAAGTGTGAAAAATGGTCATAAGTCATTTCAGTGCAATTGCAACTTTGAACAGGGGCTGTTTTTTTGGGTCATCAAGTTTTTGACACCTTGCTAGGCGATACTTGAATATTGCCATATCCTAAAAGTGGTACAATCGGTGAAAAGGTTGAAAAGCCCTGTCATAGAGGTTTCTCAATTTTGCTAAGGGTTGTAATGAATCCATGAACGTTGCTATACAAGATGTGTTATTGAATTATCATTTTCTCACACTTGGCAGCTTCAGCATGGATGGACTTCTAGAATTCTAGGAGTTGATGTCCAAACAACTTAAAGTTGCCAAATTCGAGAAACATTCATATTTTGTGCTACTGATAAATCCCTGGTGAATTCGGTGTCTGCATAGGAACGTATTTTTTCCTGGAATGACAACTTTCCTCCTTCGCTTCTTCTCTGGTTGGGTTAGATCCCCTCGTTAGATTATTTCCAAAATGGGATGAGATCCAGCTCTTCACCAACTAAATTACAGCTCAGAGTTGTGGAAAAGCGAGGCTGCCTGAGCCCTGTTTATGCCCACCGCCAAGGGCAAGCCTCACACAGATTTTGTTGTGTTTGTCTTGCTCTCTCGAGCTGTGCAATTGGCACATTAAGAAAATGTTGCTGATTGATTGCTTCATTCTGAACTGCCTGCCTGCCAAGAAGGGAGCTCCACAGAAATGGATTGCAGAAAAACAGACATCAGGTTAAAGTTTTCAGGCTGCTGGCTATTTTACAGCTTCTTTAGATACACTGTGAGGAATAAAATTCAGCTCCAAGGGTGTTGGAAAACCAAACAAGTTTTATTGAAACGTTTGCAAAGGCTAGTGGATGCTTCTACCTGCAAATAAAGGGCCACACTTGAATCATTTCAGCATAAACTTTTATATCCTGTCCCGTAGAATACGCCACACCCTTCTTTTCCAGACCCAGTTGATAGGTCCAGTCTGGTCAAATTCTTGTGGAAATTGAAGGACTCTCACGAATTCCAGAAGGCTTTTTAGCAGAGAGGTTTATTGCGCAGGTTCAGAAGCAATAGTGTTGTGATTCCGTGCCAGCCTGTGCTTCCAACAGCTGAGTCGGAGGAATCTGAGGAGGAGGTGGAAGAGGCATTTGAAGGGCCATCAGAGGCAGAGGGAGGCTCTGAACTACAGGACTCACAGTTGGATGCAGAGCCTGGGCCCTCCAGTCGTGTTTCTGATGAAGCTCAGCTGTGTGAGGAGCATGAGTCAGACTTGGAAGAATCACAACAGATGGACTTGCTAATTGACGCATGCAGACGGCGTCAATTAGCAAGAGTAAGTCAACAGAGGTCAATGAGGCACCTCCAAAGTAAGAAGAAATGGCAAGGAGAGGCACCGCCTTAGGACTACTAAATAAAGAGAGGAGGTGTGGGTGGTGCTGGTTGCTGAAGGCAACCATTTGAAAACTGCGTTTTGGAATCTTGGTCTGTGACTTCTCCTGTGACTTCGTGTCTGCTTTTCATCATGTTCTTTTGGACTTGAGTTTGCTGTATTGGACAGGTTTGTCAACAAAATTCAAGGGGTTTTTGTTTTTGTTTGCAAGTCTCCAGCCTATTGTAGTAGAAGGGGTTTTGTCCTTGTGCAGTTAACAAGGACGGCAATAGGCTGGGATAGAACAAATAGCAACAAAGCAATTCTGAACCCCGAGGGCGGGTTCAGACTTCAGTTTTATACATTTCTTTTTTCTCAGGAACAAAGGATTACACATTGGAATACACATTGTAATATATTAGGTTAGTTTCTCACGGGTATACAAGGGAGAGTTTTGCTACATACATTGTATCCGAGTGCAATGCGCATTAGGTTAGTCACATACTGCTAACACAGCACTATTCCAGTAATTATGCAGGCACATCATTATTCTTTAGTGATTGTTCATTTTTCCACATTAACATGCTTTCCAACCACCTAGTAACCAGACCCTCCATTAGAGCAAAAGCCCCTTTTGTTTCTATCTTATCTCTCCTTCCTTCTGTGGCTTAATTTGTAACATCCTGTTAACTCAGGGTGTGCCTGTCTACCTAAACTGGATAATTGCAATTACAAAGGATTTATATCTTCCCTTGTTTATCTATCTGCAAACAGCTAGAAGCAAAGTTATAACTAATAGCCAGCACAGGTTTGTTAAAAACAGATCATGGGCCTGGAGACTAAAACATATGAAGAAGAATGGCTGCAGGACTTAGGTCTGGCTAGTCTAAAGAGGTTGCTGTAAAGAAAAGGGGGTCAGACTATTCTCCAAAGCACCAGAGGGCAAGACAAGAAACAATGGTTGGAAACCAACCTGGAATTAAGGAGAAACCTCCTGACAGCGAGGACAATTAACCAGTGGAACTCCTTGCCCCCAGAAATCATGGGTGCTCCATCACTGGAGACTCTTAAAAAGAGGCTACCAGTGTTTCTCAACCTTGACAATTTTTAGGCATGTGGACTTCAACTCCCAAAATTCCACAGCCAGCATCACTGGCTGTGGAATTCTGGGAGTTGAAGTCCACATGCGTTAAAATTGTCAAGGTTGAGAAACACTGGGCTAGACAGTCACTTGTTTGAGATGGTATAGGTTCTCCTGCTTGAGCAGGGGGCTGGACTAGAAGACCTTCAAGGTCCCTTCCAGCTCTATTCTGTTCTATAAGAATGCCTGCTTTTCATCTGGAAGCTATGTATGTAACAGAGTTTATGCTTTGATTAAACATGGCTGTTCTTTGGCTATAGGATTATGCTTTAAAATGCTAACTTTAGGTAGTTTGAATAAAGAATAAACCCTATATGTTGAATAATATATATTCATAAACTATATGCTGTTCTACAATAGTGTGCAGTATTCTAAAAGTATGCTCTGACTCAGTGTATATAGTCCCTCTCAGTTCCTCCAGCTTACTACATCTCCTTTCTAAAAGTACCTTAGCTAAGTGTCTCTTTGTATACCTATATAAATGGAAAATCACAACATGTACATTTATTGTGTATCTCACAGACACATAACATCCGTGTTATCTTGAAGAACTTCCCATAGAATCCTTGGTGCGCAGCTAGGCCTGAAAGTGGGATTGCTTCCAGTCAGACTCACATGGGAAAAGTCACACTGTCTTTTTTTCTAACACTGTTGTCAAGCAAATGTAGCAAAGACAATTAAATGCCTTTGATGGGCCCATATGCAAACTGTTAAACTTAGCAGCAGCAACATTGGTCCATATGCTAATTAAGTGAAATGCTGGATTTCTTTATTCTGGGCATTGCGTATGGTTCCTTCAGAATCATGCAATATTATGTTATTACCCGATGAGTAATTAAAGAAATCAGTCTGTCAGAAATTAAGCAGCAATAAATGCTCAGACACAAGAAACATTGCTTTGAGTAAGACAAAACTGGATTTTTAAATGGTGTGCAATTGGTCAGATGCCCCAGGCTTGGTGGGAGGGTGCCCCAAAGACTGTAAGAGCCATCCCTCACGTGCCAATGCCACATCATCCCAGACATACACACCCTCCACTACCATGTCTCTAAATAAGGGGCAAGTAACACGCTCTCCCTCCAGGAAGAAATATATTTCTATAAATCATTTAAAGAAACAGATTCCTCTCCTGGTGGCAATGCACGAGGCTCCACATTGGAGGAACTTAAATAGTATTTTCAGTTTGGACAATCTGGAATCTGCCAGCTGGATTTGTCACCGTAGCATTGCAAGAGAACAAATGGCAGTTTCTTTCATCCGTCTGCCTGTTGGACAGAGCCTGGACCAGATGTCCATTCTGGGCTCCACAGAAAATCTGCCTCTCATGCCAAAAAAAATCTTTGGATGGACTTTCCTTTGTCAGAATGAGGCATTTTTAAAAAATTCTTTTACCACAGCAGAGGCATTTTTAAAAAACTCTTTTACCATAGCAGAGGCATTTTTAAAAAATTCTTTTACCACACCCAATTGTGAACAGCCTCTTGCAAGCAATCCAAAAACTGGGATCTCACAAATTACCATTTTAACAAAAAGCAGATAATTCAGTTAGCTGTGTGTGGCTGTACAGTTAATTCACTTTTCCTTCTGGGCTAGTGAGATCTGGCTTTTACTAATTAGGTGACCAACTTTTTTACAGTGAAAAGGAGGACACAAATAAATTAAAGAAAAAAATATCGTAAATAAAAGAAACATTTTATTCATTGCAACAATAAAACAGAATACGCTATAATATGATAAATGCAGAGTGGGCCACGTGGCTCCCAAAGCACCGGCCGTGCCAGCTCCGGCCCCGGGGGGCAGCCCGCCATTGACACACCCACCTGCAGCCGCCCTGCCAGCACCACCGCCCACCCTGCACAGTCCCGTGTAGAGTGGGCCTCGCAGCTCCCACAGCATGGGGGGCAGTTGGCCGCTGGTGGCCCTCACACCCCTACCCACAGTAGCCCCACTGCCCCTGCCTCTTGTGCCCGCAGCCATTATTGCCCTAGCAGGGCTGAAGATCAAGAGAAACTTACCATGGCGTCACTGCTCCAGTCTCCTCCAGGTATCTTTGGGACTAACTAGGAGATGGTGTAGTTGGGTAGCAGGGAGGGGTGCAAAGTTCCTGCCAATTCGCCTTCACTGCAGACAACTTGCATGTGCAAAGTTTGCCGGTCATGCTCAGCAGCAATTTGGCGCGCTCAGCAGCAATTCCTATTGGCTTTCGAAAGCCAATAGGGGGAGTAGCACAGCTCATGCAAAAGTTGAAAAAAAAAACATCAAAAAAAGGTGCCGGAACGCCATTCTGAGTGTTCTATGAGAAAAAAAAAGTCCTGCAGATTAGTCTTCAAATATTGAAAAGGAGGACATGTAGGAGGACACTTTTCGAGGGAGGACAGAATTTACAAAAGGAGGACTGTCCTCCCTAAAGGAGGACGGTTGGTCACCTTATTACTGAGCATAGATGACAGAAATATTTTATCAGCCTTAGAAAATTACATTGGGGGCTTCCACAGGCAATTGGCTTAAACCTTGTTCAGACACAGCAGCCAATTGGATGATGAACATGTGATATTTCTTTTTAAAGCAAAACGCTCTTGATGCTGCCTCATTAATTGGGCCTCATTATTCTGGGGGAGTCAGATGAATCTTTCTTCTTCTGCAGAAAAACCAATTGGGAGCTTTTTGAAGCCCCCCCCCCCAAAACAGGCCTTTTCATTACACACACATGCTGATTATGAAATCACTTCATGGAGTGTATGATGGGGTTCAGAGATTTTAAAGGCTGTGTTTTTATCACACACACACACACACACACACAAACACACACAAACACACACATACACACACTGTATATGTGTATGTATGGCCTAGAGTGTTTATTTGAGTATGTGTATCTGCCCAGAACAGATACAGGAAGAAAAGGAGCTAAACGCTTTAAATGGATAAAACTATGGTTTCTTAAATAAAGCCAGTAAAAATGCAGAGAAAAAATAAAATAAAATAAAATAAAATAAAAAAGGTATATAAAGAAATTACTTCTCGCTTCATCAGGGCAAGTGCAATTTCATTAACTTAATTAACTGTTGAACTGATAGTTCAACAAAAGATCACTTCTTCCCATCTCATATCTATAAACAAATTATATAGCCACACCATTCAATACTAGTCAGCAAAAGTCCAGAAATATTGCTATTAAAATATTGTAGTTTCTGGTAACAGAAAGTTCTGTTATCAGAAATAACAATATTTTTAATAGCTATGTTTTAACCTTAATCAAAGGAATCAGTTTCATGTTCATTTACTTTTAACACAGTAACTTATCACTTTTCCTAAAAATGCAACAAAACTCTAACCATCTATGAATCTTAGACCAATATTTTTTTGCAATAGAACATGTGCACCAGGTGTGATAATAAGTACCCGTTTTTTGCTTACATTTCCAACATGTATCTGATAAATTTTTAAACATTTTCGCTAAGCGAACTGGTGTCATATGCCATCTATAAAACATTTTATATAAGTTTTCTTTGTATGTTACTGTTTTAGTAAGTTTAATATTTTTATCCCACAGTTTTTGCCAGTCTTCTAATTCTATAGAATATCCAAAGTTCTTTGCCCATACTATCATTGTCTCTTTTACTTGTTCTTCTTCCATCTTCCAATTTATCTACAAACAAAACTTTAAAGACTTGTCAGTTGGACCTAGAGAAGAAAGCCACTGTAAACAACAGCACAGATACAGTTTTTTAACCTTGCTCAAATAAATCCACTTTGTATTCCTTCTGTTTACTTTTAAGAATCTTGATCTTTAATTCCTTTAAATAGTATCCCACCAGATGATTTTTTTTCATTTTCTCATTTGTCTGTTTCCTCAGAAATCCCTTCAGAGACCTAAAGCTCCAACTTCAGAGATTTTTGTTAGAGTTTTACAGCTCACCCAGCACAAAAATAAGCCCAAAAAATAAGCATACGTTCAAAATGAGCAAGAGGCATGGTTTAGAAAAACTTTTATCTATAAAATATATATAAACATAATACATACAGCTTCATTCAGCTCTGGGGAACATCAACAACTTTTGACTTGGAGATCAGAAAAAAACAACACAGAGAAGACTAAGATACACCCAGACCTAGGCTGGATTGCTTGCCTCACACAGCCAAACCGTGTCTTAATCAAAAACAAATAAATTTTATAGATGGTGGGGAAAAAAATGGAGGTCATTGTAATGAGATAAGTCAAGATTGAGATTAGAATGATGTTACTGTAAAGAGATTTATTTGTAATTAATGTAAATATGGACTGAAATGTCTGTCAAATGTTGATTTATCATGTTCAAAGTTTTTAATTCCTTTTTTTATTCAATAAAATTTATAAAAAAAACCAGTTCTCATTGGTTGGTTTGTTGCAATGGTTGTTCCAGTCCACAAAATTTCTTACACAGTGACACTTTTGGCTTTGGAAAGCTACCCTAGGACCAAATGTTCCTCTTCTTTTCTTTAAAACCAGAAAGAAATTGGAAACATGGACTGCCAAATTTCATTGTTTTTCCACATTGGTCCAAACCTGCTTCATGGGCTGTAGAATGTCTTACAGAGATTCAAGTGGGAAAGTAACCCACTAAAGAAAATGGCCTGAGAGAAAATTCAACCTCCCCCCCCCCATGGCTTCCCCTTTGTCTTACTTGGCTGGGTCCACTGAGTGAGAGCTTTTGCCAAAAGGTCAGCTTAAGCCAGATTTGTTCACTGAAAGTAGTTATGGAGTGAAGAGGAACTCGGAAGCTCTATCTTGACTCTAGAAGTAGAGTCGTTGAAACAATAGTTTCCAAGTTTGATTAAGTACTGAATTTAGGAACAGCACCTAAATTGATAATCCATTGGAAGTCAACCATGTAGCATTTGAAAAGCTGGTGCAGTCTTGGATGTGGTGTCTATATCATGGAAGGCTTAGATCATGGGTGTCCAACCTTTTGACTTATCTGAGTGAAGCACCTGGCTTAGACCATCCTTGGAGGACTAAATCCAGTTCTTTTAATAACTCTTGAAATCCTTCAGAAACTGTGAGCTCTCCATCACTGGAGATTTTTTAAGAAGAGACTAGACCAAACATGTCAAACTCGCAACGTCACGTGACGTCACGCAACATATCGGGACTGTTTTGCCATTGCCAGCAAAGGGGTGGGCGCGGCTTCCGCATGATGCGTCTGGCCCATGGGCCGGTGGTTTGACACCCCTGGACTAGACAGTCACTTGTCTGAGATGGTATAGGTTCTTCTGCTTGAGCAGGGGGCTGGACTAGAAGACCTCTAAAGTCCCTTCCAGATTCTATTCTATTCTATTCTATTCTATTCTATTCTATTCTATTCTGTTCTGTTCTGTTCTGTTCTGTTCTGTTCTGTTCCGTTCCATTCCATTCCATTCCATTCCATTCCATTCTATTCTATTCTATTCTATTCTAGTATGTTCTGTTCTGTTCTGTATTCCAATATCTATTCTATTCTATTCTATTCTATTCTATTCTATCCTATATTCCAATTTCTATTCTATTCTATTCTATTCTATTCTATTCTATTCTATTCTATTCTATTCTATTCTATTCTATTCTATTCTATTCCATTCCATTCCATTCCATTCTATTCTATTCCATTCCATCTCTTCATTCTATTCTATTCTATTCCATTCCATTCCATCTCTTCATTCTATTCTATTCTATTCTATTCTATTCTATTCTATTCTATTCTATTCTATTCTATTCTATTCTATTCTATTCTATTCTATTCTATTCTATTCCATTCCATCTCTTCATTCTATTCTATTCTATTCTATTCTATTCTATTCTATTCTATTCTATTCTATTCTATTCTATTCTATTCCATGAGATGGAGAATGTGGAGATAGTTGAGACAAGGGCTTCCAGGATGCTAAGGGTCTGAAAAGACGCCCCTAGAGGAAAGTTCAAGCTGTTTGTAGATGAGAAGGCGGAAGGTGAAGTATGGCAGCAGTCTACTGCTCTAAAGGGCCATGTATGAGAGAAGCTAGGGCTGGCCTCTTGAAATCCGGGCTGGGCAAATGAAGAAAGGTGATTCTGGCTGACTGTTTAGCAAAACTTTCCTGCAGGCAAAACTAGTCAAGCGCAGAAAGTGAAGTCTGGTGAAACAGCCCAGAACAGAGGGGCTGTTGCCTTAAACATTTTCTCTTCTTTTTCTGCATCTGCTTTAACATGTTGTTTTTTTTTAAAAAAGTTAAGGTTTTAAAAAGATTTGATTCTCTGGTTTCCACATATTTCCACCCTTTTGTGAATGTTTGAACCATTTTTTATTCTTGGCGTTACATTCAAAATCTTCTATCTCCCCCTTCATTTTAATGCCCTCACCAATCACTTTGAAATCATGGCTGCTGCAGGCATAATATTTCTAAATAATTCATGATCAGGGGTTTAATTCTCCTGAGAGCCCGCCAGCATTAGAAGCAGCTACTAATTCAGACCATGTTCCTTAATTAAAAAAAGGACACTTTTGTTCTTGAGAGTGAAGATTTGTCCTCCGAGCTGGTGGGTTGGTTCCAAACATTTCGTTACCAGGCTAAGTAACATCTTCAGCGGCGTTTAGGGGATGTCAGTGGCGGTGTCCTTCTGTTTATAAGGGCTTCAGGTGTGGGCGTGTTGAGTGAGGGTCTTGTGATGGGTCAGGTGTGAGTCATCAGCGAGAGGCTTGTGATGGAGAGGTTATATCAGGTCAAGGGCATTGGGAGGTGAACTTCTGCTGGAAGGGGAAGGTCATGTGGGTTGGTTGAGGGTCAATGCCGTCTCTGGTTGGCTGTGTGGATGATTTGTATTCTGAGGGGTTCATAGGCTGATTGTAGGTCAGTGTGTCTGTGCTTGGAATTGCTTGTTGAGTGCCAGGCTTCAATGAACTCACGAGTGTAGCGGGTGGTAGCGTGGCCGATGATTTTTGCAATTTGGTGTTGGTATGTGGAGAGACTAAGGATTTGGAACCATGGTGTTAATCATGGTAACGAAATGTTCAGAAACCAACCCACAAGCTCGGAGAATGAACTTTCACCCTCATCCTACACCCGAGCTACAGAGATTTGCCACTATTGCACACTTTTCTTGCTTGTGTGAATATTGGTCTGTGGGTGAGGGATTGTTGTGGGTAGACTTCTTTCAATATTTGAATTCTCCCTTTTTGAAATAGTAATTTTTCTCCTCTTTCAACCTCGATCTAACCAAAGTATAATTAATTACTGTCAACTACCTGCCCCATATTGATACCTTCAGTATGTTAAAATGGGGCAGAATTAAAATGTTCCTTATGCATTTCCTTGAGCCCTGTTTATCACCAGCATGCTTCCTTTTCCTTCCAATTATTTTGGAGGAACAGCATTGGCATAAACCTCCACCAACAAAAAAAATGAACCATTAGATTTTATGTGAAGCTATAAATACAGTCATATCTATTTCTGGGCTAAACTATTGCAGTTATATTCCTTTTCTATTGCAAGCGAGCACTCAGCTCAGTTCTCCCATCTGCCCCTTGCTTAAGATCTGGGGAGCCTCAGTTTGCAACCTGTCGCTAATTTTTCAAATATCGTGGTTTTTTTAAATTGTTTATGTGGTTCCCCTTTTCTCCTTAGCTCAGCAAAGCAGCTCTTTAAAGCCTCTTGGATGGCCCTTGAACTTAAACCCAGAGAACAGCATGTGAAGCAATGTGAACGTGATAGCACAGTGGTTAGAATGCAGCATTGCAGGCTTAATCTGCCCACTGTCAGCAGTTCGATTCTGACCAGCTCTAGATTAACTCAGCCTTCCATCCTTCTGAGGTCGGTAAAATGTGCTTGTGTGGCTACTTCCAGTTATCCTAAAAAATTGTAAGGTCATTTTCTATCACCTCAGTTCAGGTTAGTAAGAGCAACAGTCATCCCTTAGCCGAATGCCTCTACAGCGTTCAGGTCTCTCTGCAGGACTCCATCCCACTCAATGCATTCCTGGTATGGACACTAAGCATGTCTTCCAAAGAACTTGCAAACTGGGCTGTGAAAACTGTTTAAAGTACACACTGTGTTGCCTGAATGCAAGATAGAACCATAGGGCTGGGAGGGACTATGGAGGTCATAAAAAAGCAATCTTGGATCACAGGTAAATCTTACCTACTGTAGGAACCCATTGGAAAGTAGAAGTTGACGAGAAAAAGGATAGACACAGCTTTCTCTAGGGTGAGGGACATCCGAGGAGAGGGCAAAGGACAGCCAGTTTGTTCTAGTGATAAGGCTCAATCAATCAATCAATCAATCAATCAGAATAGAGCTGGAAGGGACCTTGGAGGTCTTCTAGTCCAACCCCCTGTTCAAGCAGGAGACCCTATACAATTTGAGACAAGTGGCTGTCCAGTCTCTTCTTAAAAACCTCCAGTGATGAAGCCTTCACAACTTCTGAAGGCTTAATTCTCCTCACTGTTAGGAAGTTTGTAGCCCCAGGCTAGAAAGCAGGTGACCTTGAGTTCAAGTTCCACCTCAGCATGGAAGCTAGATGGATGACTCTGGGCCTGTCCTCTCTTTCAGCCCAACCCACCTCACAGGGTTGTGGTTGTGGGGAAAATAGGAGGAGGAAAGTGTGTTGGAAATGTTTGCTAATTTGAATTATTCTTGTAAATAGTAAAGATGAGATAAAAATAAATTAATAAATGTCAACAGCCTCAACCATGTGACTGTAGCTTGCAGGGAGGAGGGAGAAAAGGTGGCAGACCTTTGCACAGTTACAGCTGACATATTCACACACACACACACACACACACACACACACACACACACACGATGTCAGAATCTAGTTATATCTACTTTCTATCTATCTCCTCTGATCTAAAACCAATTCTCACCCTTCCCTGGATTCTGCCATACTTCCAAGGGGGAGAGGGGAGATGCATGTGGGTTTGTTACTTTCACTTCCTCTATTCAATGCAAAGTAACCTTTTGTTTATTCACCTTCGTGTCTACTAACCATTACAATGTAACAAATTGCCTCCTGCACTGTGCATCTCTCTGAACTTTCTTCTCTCTGGCAGTTAGGAAAAGGTGGTGGTGGTGGGGGGGGAGAAATGCAAACATTTGGGACCTGGTTTATTTCTCCAGTCTCAAAAGGAGGTGTGAAGAGCTGTGGAACATCGTGCTATAAACGGAGCTGGACCGATGTTATCTTCCCTTTCCCACGATGGACTAAACACCTGGGGATTGGCCGGTCTGAATCGTCCGGATGAACTGTGGGGTGGGGTTTGCTTAGGTAAGTATCGATCTGTAAAGAATCCCTCAGATCCTGTCTATTATGCCTGCTATCAACTACTCTTAATAAAAGCTCCTGTTGGAAGAAATTGTTCCCAAGAGTTCTGCTTTCTTAAGATGTGGGTTGAAGTGGGTCCTTACACACACACACACACACACACACACACACACACACACACACACACGTCCCATCACAGTTATTCTTGAGTGGGCTTGGCCAGTCGGGGAAAGACCTTTGCTCAGAAGACAAGACGGCCACCGTGATATTGTCTAGAGAAGCGTATAAAGATTCAGAGGCAAACTTGTAAATGCTGGAGGTGCTTTTGGTCCTTTGGTTTTTAAATCGAAAGAACTGAAGTGAGGTGAGGAAGGAGCTGGCTGTTGGCTGCCCCATTGCTGTGTTCGGGATATTCTCCTTCAAGACATCTACATTACTTCTTCTTGACAGTGAGGATTGGGGTATCAGTTCTTCTCTAAAGAAGACTTCCAGAGCCGGTTAATGGATTTAGAGCTGATGCTGCTGACCTTATTATCTTGCTGATCACTTTCGTCCATTTTGCTTTGTAAACATTAGGTAAAAATTCAAAAGACAAAATAAATACAGTCAAGCAGAAGAGGAAAAATGACTTCATTGCATTATTTTCTAGTTTATGTTTTCTCTTTAAGCTTATTAATAATATTTAATTGCAGTAACTTTTGGATGCTATGCTGTTATTTGTGGGGGAAAACTGCAGGGTTTTCTTCATCAGTGCTGTGGCCCTGTTTCATAACTTCCTGCTGATTAAAAAAAAAGCTGCTTCATTATCATTATTATTTTTGGAACAATCTATTCCAGAAAATCGAAATGGGGGAAAATTTTATTAGTAGTAGAAGAAGCTATGAAAAGAGGTTCTGATTCTCTCTACTAATAAGAAAATACTCTGCAATTCTGTTGGAAAAAGAAATTGCAGACTGAAGTAAGTGAAAAAAAGAGAGGGGCAGGAAAGCAATGGGGGCCGTTATTTAAAAGCTCAACCTGGCTGAGGAATTGCAGAGTTGCAATCCCAGGTGTTGTGAGAACAAAGCTTGCTTAAAGAAGAAATCAAAGAGCTGGGCAATAAATGCAATATATATATATATATATATATATATATATATATATATATATATATATATATATATATATGTATGTATGTCTTTGGTTGTTCGGGTTTTTTCCCGCGTAAAATTGGAAGTGTCTTGGCGACGTTTCGACGAAGTCCCATTCGTCATCTTCAGGCTGGTGTTTTCAGCTTCGTGCTTCGAGCAGCAATGTGTGGTCTTAGCTGTTTCTTCCTTTTAACTGCCAGTGGGGGTATGAACTGATTGGGTGGGAGCTTGGCTGTATATATATATATATATATATATATATATATATATATATATTCTGAGGTTTTTGAGGGTGTTTGTCTGTAGGTCTTTGGTTACTCGGGTTCTCCCCCACGCAAAACTGGAAGTGTCCCGGCGACGCCCCGACGAAGTCTCACTCGTCATCCCCAGGCCGGTGCCTTCGGCCCCGTGCTTCTAGATATATATATATACAGCCAAGCTCCCACCCAATCAGTTCATACCCCCACTGGCAGTTAAAAGGAAGAAACAGCTAAGACCACACATTGCTGCTCAAAGCACGAAGCTGAAAACACCAGCCTGAAGATGACGAATGGGACTTCGTCGAAACGTCGCCAAGACACTTCCAATTTTACGCGGGAGAAAACCCGAACAACCAAAGACCTACATACAAACACCCGCGAAAACCTCAGAAAACATTATATATATATATATATATATATATATATATATATATATATATATACACACTGTATATTTTATGGGCCTGCACAAACTGTGGTGGTCACAGGCTTCGTGTGGAAGAGCAGAGAAGAGCATTGAATAAGCAGTCACAAATTATATACTTGTGATCTATAAGGAAAATATTGCAAATAAAAAGTATGAACTTCTGTAGAAAGGGACCTGGGCCCTCTAAATGCTTCATTCTTACAAAGGCTTCCCTTCTCCTGATACCAACCCCATTGAGCCTAAATAATTATTTGTATTGTCCCTTTGCACCAGACCAAAAGCCACAATCGGGTTTCTGTTAGCTATTCGTCAGATCCAGGCTGCTGGTCTTCCAGGACTGTGTAGCAGACATAATGTCACCTTTTTCATTGCTGAATTAAACCTGAAGATGCTAGGTTGGTATTGTGTGTGTTGTATTAATATATTATAGAGTATATATATTAATATATATTCTATATTATGGGGGTTATAATAGCTATCTCCTCAACCCGGTGCTTCTGGATGTGCTGAGTTGCAAATTTGATGTCCAGACAGCACAGCCTTTAATATAAAGTCTCTCTCTCTCACTCACTCTTTCTTGTTAAAGGAGTTGATAGATGCATCTGGAAAAGATTGCTTGCAACCATTTTAAATTTCTCTTGAAGGGGAAAAGAATGGCTATGAAAGAAAAATATATCCAGAAAAATCAAAATCCTGACAGTTACTGAATGAAATATATTTCGGAATGCTTAAAGCGGCTGCTTTAATGATCCAGAAATACTGAAACAACACAAACGGCTTTATATCTATGGTGTCTATTCCTGGTGGAAAGCTTCAGTAACGGGTGGCTTTGCAGGTTCGCATTCAGCATGTTTATATCTCTTTAGAGGAGGAATCAGAGGTTAAGAGAAAGCCAGGATTAGTATGGATTCCTGAGAGTTCATTTAGTTCAGGGGTAGGCAAGCTTGGCTCTTTTATGACTCGTGGACTTCAACTCCCAGAATTCCTGAGCCAGAGTGGCTCAGCTTGGAAACCTCTCCCTTTTCTCTCAGCATGGCTGCCTCAGGAATTCTGGGAGTTGAAGTCCACGAGTCATGAAAGAGCCACGGTGGCCTACCCCTGATTTAGTCCAACCTCCTGCTCAGTCCAGCTAACTATCATCAGTCATCCAATCTCTTTTTAACACTTCCAGTGAAAGAAAGCCACCACTTTCTATGGGAGTTTCAACAACATTCAGAAATGCCCAACCAACAATCTACTTCCTCACCACTTTAAGCCTCTTGTTTCTTGTCCTGTCTTGTGGAATAACTCTGAACTTCTGCCCTGCCTTCTACACAAAAGTGCTTATGATGATAGCAAGACAACTGTTCTGTCTCCCCAACAGAGACCTACCTCCTTGTCTTCTACCCAATGACTCACGTGTCAAGTTTTATGGGGTTGATGCACGTACATGTTCCTTTGTTCCCTACCGATTTGCAAAATATGGCCACCCTATTTCCTTCCATTCTTGAGGACCCTGGGAAATTTCTTAGAAAACTGGATATTGTTTCCTAAGCGTTTTAATTCACAGGGAGAATCATGTACTATACTGGGTGAGTTTGCCATGACAATAGGAGCTCCAACAGGGATGGTTAATAGATTAAGATGAGATCCACCTCGTCCCTGTGTCCATTCCTTCCTTCCCATCTTGCAATTTTAAACTAATTTTAGTATTATTTATGATCTTAATGTTTCAAGGTTTTGGCTTGTTTTTATGATTGAAAGCTGGCTACAGAGGGGTGGTGTATAAGTTTCTTAAATCAATAAATAACACAAATAAGTTCCTGTTCCTTGGAAAAAAGCTTCAAATTCTTTTCTGGAAAATAGAAACAATATGCATCAAAAAGAGAAATGGTCAACATATAAATGCAACAATACTGAGCTAACAATGTAACCAAATCTGATCTGGTTAAGAATATTTCTTCCAAAAGATCATTAATTGTTTCTAGAAATATAAAACCTCTTTGACTACTTAAGCACAGGAGAATGTTTTTTTGTACCTTTGACCTTTCTTGAGATCCCTTGTGGCTTAATTTCAGATTTATGTTGTTCTCTTTTAATAATCAATAGCAATTACGCTATCATTTATAACTAATAAAGGGTACAGCAGGGGGCTGCATGAATGCCCATGAATAAATTTCCATTGCAAAATGGATTAATAAAGCATTGTGATTAGCTATTTTCTTATTTGCGGGAGAATGAGTCTAAGGTGCTAATTGAAACAATCCAGCAAAATGTCAATGACTTTTTTTTTTAAAAAAAAGGATATGAAATATTCATCAAGATCAGGAAGTTGCATGGGCAACAAATTGTATCTTTTATCTTTTTTATCTTTTATTTTATCTTTGATCATTGGGCTTTGATTCAAGAGTGCTTCTGCCATTGCAGAAAATGTACCACCAGCTTCAAGGAGGATTTGCCTATGGCAGAACTTGGCTGTAGCCTTCAAACTCAACTCTCTTTTCCTCCGGTCTTTCACGAAACGCTGGTTTTTGTGCAGTTCACACAGCCCATTGTTCAAATCCAACCGGTTGTTAAAAAAAAAAAAAAAAAAGGAAGAGCAAGCCTTATGATACTATATCTGTCATCCTTGGCCAAATCACAGAATTCTGCAACTTACCAGCTGGGGAATTGGGATAGCAACATACCACAGGGGATGCTAAGCTGAAGGAGTTTGATCTAGACCAGGGGTAGGCAACCTTGGCTCTTTTATGACTCATGGACTTCAACTCCCAGAATTCCTGAGCCAGCATTCTGGGAGTTGAAGTCCACGAGTCATAAAAGAGCCAAGGTTGATCTAGACCAGAGGTAGGCAACCTCGGCTCTTTTATGACTCGTGGACTTCAACTCCCAGAATTCCTGGGAGGCTTTTAAGAAGAAGAGACTGTACAGTTAGACTAGAAGTCATACAAGGTCTCTTCCAGCTCTATTCTGATTGGTTGATCTTCCAGTCTCGGTCTGTCTTATTGGAAAATATGCCTGTCAAAGCACCAGCCTAACAAGCCATATTTGACCTTCAGCAGTAAGCGCTTCTCCAAGCCATCTGCAGAGCCTGCAAATATGATCTTTAAGATAGAAACACAAGCTCACTGAATAATCTACTCTGTGCATCCCTTACTGAATTGAAAATCTTGGACGCTCAACATGCTGAGCCCCGTTATTTCCAAGACAGCTGTTGGCAAAAACTTTGCTGCCATTGATAAATGCCTTCAATGCTTTGAACTAGTGGGGATGGATGTGCTTGCACAGATCCCCTCTTTTGGGTGGCAACAGCATGACTCATCTGGTAGTTCTTTCTCCCAGGATCCCAGCCTGTATTGAGTTTCCACTGTGGAATCCAATCTATCCTTTCACCAGGTGCCAGAATAGCTTGGCCCAGTTCCCAACAGACTGCAGACCGGGAATTGGGGGCTCCTGGACTAGAGATTTCTGAGGTCCCCTCCAGTCCTATTATTCTATTCCAGTGGTTCTCAACCTTTTTAATGCCATGACCCTCAACTGGTCGTAAGTCGAGGACTACTCAACCGGTCGTAAGTCGAAGACTACTCAACTGGTGCAGCACCGTTTGCAGAATGGGACTTTTGGCGGGCTCAGCAGGGCAGAGACAGCCTGGACAATTCCTATTGGCTTTTGAAAGCCAATAGAATTAGACTCTATTCAAGAGAGTCTATTCTATTGGCTTTCAAAAGCCAATAGAATAAAAGGGAGTAGCACAGCTAAGGAAAAGGGGAAAAAAAATGGCGGACTGCGTTGTTTGACGACCCCCGTGAAATGGTCGTTCGACCCCAAATGGGCTCCCGACCCACAGGTTGAGAACCACTGTTCTATTCTATCTTTTTCTATGAAATATCAGAAAAAGCTGTGAGAATGAGGTCAGGAAGACAAAGGTTCAGGATGAGGCTTGCAATAACCTCCCTAAATAACAAAGAAATGGCTTCTTTGGATCTGTGCAGAAGAAAAGAAAAACTTTCCTGGGCAAAGCCTAAAAAACATCATTAAGCAGTGGATTTGAAAGAATTAAAAAGGAACACAGTGATTACTAGAAGCCTGCAAGGGCTTGTTAAAATGTGCTAGACAAATGAGATGTGTTTGAATATTGGCAGCTTGGGATGGTAGTTGGGCTGTTGGTTTGACCTCCGAGCTTGGCGGTTTGGCTGCAAATGTTTCGTCTCCATTCGGGGGGACATCTTCAGTGTGCTTTAAGCGCATGTGCTAGACAAATATTTCAAGGGTTGTGCACTTAGAGGGGAAAAAACGATCAAATATACATGTGCAAGGCAAGTGGTACCTGGTTCAGTGGTAATACTTGCGGGAAGATCATGAGATCACAAAGAGGGTTATTTATTCTCTGAAATAAAACAAGAGGGATACAAGAAAGCCTACTTATTATTCCCTAGGATAGCATGGTTGTGTGGTTGGTTACTCCCCAAATTACCAGTATGTTGACTTGGGAATTCTAGAAGCTGAAGTCCATACAAAGATGCCAAGTCTGAAAACATTGGGTTGGATTCTTCTACATTTTTTCCTATCCGTTGGGCTCCTAAGAGTTAACAATGATTTGTGACTGCTTCCGTCATTCCCACAAAAGACCAAACGAGTGGCCTCCACCGAAGTTGGATTCTCTGAGGATTTTTGTGACTAAGACTGGCACAGCAGTGGCAGCAGCACACCTACTGCGAATTTGCTTGAGGGCATCTGCGTATTGTCAGACGTGACATCCCATCCCTAAGCCCTTCAAGAAAATTGTCTTGAACAACTAAGCAACTAAGATGATCCAAGGCCTGGAGACTAAAACATATGAAGAAAGGCTGCAGGACTTGGGTTTGGCTAGTCTAGAGAAAAGAAGAAATAGGGGAGACAGGATAGCAGTATTCTAGCATCTGAGGGGCTGCCACAAGGAAGAGAGGGTCACATTGTTCACCAGAGCACCAGAGGGAAGGAGGAGAAACAGTGGTTGGAAACTGACCAAGGAGAGAAGTAACCTGGAATTAAGGAGAAACTTCCTAACATTGAGGATAATTAACCAGTGGAACAGACGTTGTGGGCACTCCATCACTGGAGATTTTAAAGAAGCTAGACAATCACCTGTCTGAGATGGTATAGGTTCTCCTGCTTGAGCAGAGGGCTGGACTAGAAGACCTCCAAGGTCCCTTCCAGATTCTATTCTATTCTATTCTATTCTATTCTATTCTATTCTATTCTATTCTGTTCTGTTCTGTTCTGTTCTGTTCTGTATTCCAATATCTATTCTGTTCTGTATTCTAATATCTATTCTATTCTATTCTATTCTATTCTATTCTATTCTGTTCTGTTCTGTATTCTAATATCTATTCTATTCTATTATATTCTATTCTATTTTCTAGTCTAGTCTAGTCTATATTCCAATTTCTATTCTATTCTATTCTATTCTATTCTATTCTATTCTATTCTATTCTATTCTATTCTATTCTGTTCTGTATTGTAATATCTATTCTATTATATTCTATTCTATTTTCTAGTCTAGTCTAGTCTATATTCCAATTTCTATTCTATTCTATTCTATTCTATTCTATTCTATTCTATTCTATTCTATTCTATTCTATTCTGTTCTGTATTGTAATATCTATTCTATTATATTCTATTCTATTTTCTAGTCTAGTCTAGTCTATATTCCAATTTCTATTCTATTCTATTCTATTCTATTCTATTCTATTCTATTCTATTCTATTCTATTCTATTCTATTCTATTCTATTCTACCTCTTGTTTGGAAGAAATGCTGAATGTAAATTTTCTTTCATGGAACTGAAGGCTTGGCTGAGGGCAAAACACATTTTTCTCTATGGCATTCTTTTTCTGCATCATTTAGGAGAGCGTTCATTTTGCCATGTTTCCAGACTGGGAGGGTGTCCTAGGTCCAAACTAATCTTTGGTCAACTTGGTCATAGGAATGTAAATTTTAAAATGTACTGAGAATTCCAAACTATAACCGGGGATGTCTTATTCTCTTGACTGCATAGTTCATAGTATGATTTTGGTTTTGGATTAAATGGCCCACATAGATTCTCTTTCCTCATGGAGGAAACAGATGGATTAATAAAAGAGTAAATGCACAGCTAGAGATTTCTTCAGCCTTGCTTTGACTTCGTCTCTCTTGCATTTTTTCCTTCAGATGATAATCTACCAATCAACACAAATTGCCCAATTTTGGCAGGTTATACTTTTTGCTCCTTCTGTCTGATTCACCAAATGAAGCCATACAACTGGGAAATTTACCTGCTTAAAGGGAATGTAAGGACCCACCCCACTTTGCATCTTAAGAAGACAGAACTCTTGGAATAATTCTTCCAACAGGCATCCTTTATTAAGAGAAAATGGTTGCAGGCGTTCTAGACAGGACTTGGGGTCCAAGCTCTCCCATTCAAGGTTTTACGGGGTTCCCCAGTAGCCTCACCCAATCACCCCCTTCTTCTAGCGACAATCTGGCATTACACTCCCACCCCCTTTTCCTTACTGCCGGCTGGAGGGAGACTTCAGAGAGAACTACATGAAGGTAATAGCCCCATTGTTATGGTTAGTCCTTTTGGCGATACACACATTCAGTCCATTTGAAGTGTACCGAAGGAAGTGAGGGCCATAAAGCCCCTTTGTTCACCCCCTTCCCTTCCTCGTATGGCAGAATCCATAGAAGGCAGAAATGGGGTTTTCTATAGTTGATAACTAGGGATGAAATATAATTGGATTCTGACAGGGAATTTGTTTAACAGATAGAAAAGAAAAATCAGAATTTCTTTTCCAACTGGGACACATACAGGTAGTCCTCGACTTACAACCGTTCGTTTAGTGACTGTTTGAAGTTATAACAGCACAGAAAAAAGTGACATGTCCTTTTTCACATTAATCACTATTGCAGCATTCCCATGGTCACCTGATCAAAATTCAATTGCTTGCCAACTGACTCATGTTTTTTTTTTTTTATTAAGAATTTTTAAAAAGTTTTTACACAAAACAAAAAAAAAAAAACAACAAAAAATAAAACAACCCTCAACCCCTCCCAAACCACCCCGTCCATCCCCCCCGAGCTTCCCAAAGCTGAATATAGGCTTAACTACAATTATAAAAATCCTAAGAAAGATTAAACAACTTATAAGCTAATTAACAATAAAATATATATAACAAAAAAAGCATAAACATTAAAAAGAAAAAATACTTAAAAAAGAAGAAAAAAGAAAGGAGAAAAGAAATAAAAAAGAAGAAGAAAAAAAAGAAAAGGAATACAATCTATGAAATATCAAAATTTGTATATAAGTTATAAAAAAGCTAAATGATATTTTTTATATCCAATTTATATTGTAACTGACTCATGTTTATGACGGTTGCAGTGTCCTGGGATCATGTGATCCCCTTTTGAGAACTTCTGACAAGCAAAGTCAATGGTGGAGCCAGATTCACTTAATGACCGGGCTATTTATTTAACACATGCAGTGATTTGGTTAACAACTGTGACGAGAAAAGGTCATAAAATGGGGCAAACCTCACTTAACCATTGTAGCAACTGAAATTTTGAGCTCAAACATTTCCCCCCCCTCAGTGTTAGTCTTTTGGTTGCCCTCTAGATATAGTTTGTAATCCACAGGTGTATAAAAATGATGGATAAATATTGCCAAGTCCACCATGTTGGTGTCCTGCCATTCAGTTGGAGGTGGGGGAGGAAAGTTTCTGGCATTCTTCCCATGCTTTTACTTTTGCTGTAACTGCTTGGGAATGAGGGAGGGGGATTGTCTTTGGAGAAGGGACAGACTCATTCCCGGTTCCAGCCTGGTTCCAAGGCCCTTGTGCCCTGAGAATGACCTGTTATCTACCCAGCACCTCAGCGTTCTCAAAACAATCCTGCGGCCTCCAGTGAGGGAGCATCCACAACTTCTGAAGGAAAGCTGTTCCCCTGGTTAATTGTTCTCACTCTTAGGAAGTTTTTCCTTAGTTCTCAGTTCTAATATTCTCTCCCTCTTCTTGTCCTTCACTGCTCTGAATATAAAAATTCCATACTGACTATTTCTTAAAAATAGTTGCAACCTATAATAAGAAGTGATTCAGAGGGAATTTCAAATGCTGCATCAGTTCCACCTGCAATCCCATTTTAATCACAAACGATTTGCAATCTCATTCAGAGTAGCAGTGAAAGCAGATAAAAGGGAGAAAGTGCAACTCAGACAGTCAGGATTCTTTTAATTGATGGGATTCTCCCAGATCCCACAGTAATCATTTAGGACTGCTAAATGGCCTTGGCACTAGTCGAGGAGACAGAGCAGAGGCCAAATTAGCAAGCTGAAGCTGCCAATTGACACATCTTGGCTCCAAGAATCGAGACTGATATTCTCGGTGTCTGAAACGGAATCTCTTTGCTGGAGTTAGGAGGGCAGAAGACAGAAAATCATGGCTTCTGGATCACAAACAAAAGTCTCGTGCTTGAACAGGGGGCTGGACTAGAAGACCTCCAAGGTCCCTTCCAGCTCTGATTCTGAGGGTGGTATACAGATTTCTGTGAGATTTGGTATGCTGCTTCCTTGAATAGAATTGTTTAATAGAACTCTTTCCTTATTAGAAATTTAAAGTTCCTGTCATTTTTTATAAAATTCTGCTTGGGAGGAACAAGAAGGATAATCTAGCTGAAACCGCCGCAAAGTGTAAGAAAATCAATCAAACCATTGTGAGAAATAGCTAGTCGGCCTCCTCTTCAAAGCCACCAAGATGGGTTCCAGTCTGGTGAATAGCAAAATATTAAATATGTAATAAAATATTAAAGGGATGTACCGCAAAGCCTCAGCAGCAATCTGTGAAAGTAGAGGAAGTTTTCCTACTGAAATCAAAAATTACCCTCCTTCATTTCAGCTTTTCTTATCCAAGGGAATGAAGAAAACCAGATTCCTTTCAGAATTATGTCTTCTTTTGCACAAATTTGTGATTGATATTCCAATGACAATTTCATTCCCGTCTCAGAACAAAGAAACAAATTATGGGACATCAAAATGTAAAAAGTATCTTTTGATTTCTCTCAAGCCTTACATCGGACTGTATTTAGCAGATGACAACAGGAGCCTTAAAACACGCATCCACACACCCCAGCAGTGTTGCAGAAGCTGAACAAAATCACTAGGCTGGTAGTTTAAAAACTCAAAGAGGTTTCACCAGTGGCTGCCTCAAAGCTGTGCCCTGATGAACTTTTTAATGTATAAAGTATATATGTCCATAATAATGAGAGTTAAAATTTCCAGATTTAAGGTAAGGAAGAAAAAAGGGGGGGAAAAGGCATTGACTTCCAACTTGGTGCAATAGAGTATCAACTTCAAATCTCAACTTCTTACTTTTACAAAATAATATAAACTAGCCATTTCAATAACATCAAATCTAATTGGTAAAGTCCACAATCAAAATTTAATTTTTTTCCACCTCAAGCACAAAGTCCAGAAGCGGTTTCCACTTAGCAATAAATAAAAGTCTTCATATTCTTTTCTTTAACTAGTGCAGTCAGTTTAGCCATCTCTGCCAGCTCCATCAGGTTTTGTAGCCATTCCACAGTTGTGGGAATCGATGTGGTCTTCCACTTCTGAGCGTAGAGTAATCTTGCTGCAGTCAACATATATAACATCAAAGTTCCGTATTTTTTTCCAGGTCTTTTCCCATTAGCCCCAAGAGAAAAGTCTCTGGTTTCCTTCTTATATTTAGTTTAAGAATTTTCTGTATTAACATGAATATTTTCCTGCTTTATCACACGCCCACCATAAATGGTAAAACTTTGCCTTTACATTTCCAACATTCATTTGAAATACCTTTATACATTTTTGTTCACTTGTCTGGTGCTAAGTACCAACAGTACATCATCTTGTAAAAGTTTTGTTTTAGATTATAATTTAATGTAAATTTTAATCCTTTATTCCACAGATTTTCCCATTGTTCAAGCATATATTATAATATATATACCCAAAATTCCTTGCCCGCTAAATAGTACAGTGTTTTACTTGTTCATTTTCCAGATTTAAATTAAATAATATTTTGTAAACTTTAGCAATAATAGGTTCATCACTACCAAACAGTAGGCTTTCCAATTCATTTTTAACAAAATTAAATCCACGATTCTTTTTATCTAACTTGAATCTTTCTTTCAGTTGCATATATGTAAACCAATGGTAGACCTTCTGATTCTAGCTCCTTCTTACATTTGAGGATAGGCTCACCCAGGTTGAAAGATATTATTTTATCATAAGTCCACCAATTTGGCCTCATCACGGTCTCTTTTCTAAAAGTTAATTTTTATAATGATATTGGAAACGCTACTGGAATGTGCACTCGGCTTGGTTTATTCAGAGCAGAGTACCGTGCCCCAATATGGTTTAATAGCCCGTACACAAATAGGATGTTGAGATTTTGGAAAGAGTGCAGAGAAGAGCAACTAGGATGATTAAAAGCCTGAAGATTAAAACATATGAAGAATGGTTGCAGGAACTGGATATGGCAAGTCTAGAGAAAAGAAGGACTAGGGGGGACATGATAGCAATAATCCAGTATTTGAGGGGCTGCCACAAAGAAGAGGGCATCAAGTTATTCTGAAAAACACCAGAGGGCAGGACAAGAAATGAGTGGAAACTAATGAAGGAGAGAAGCAAACTGGAATTAAGGAGAAACTTCCTAACATTGAAGACAATTAACCAGTGGAACAGAAGTTGCCTCCAGAAGTTGTGGGTGCTCCATCACCTGAGGTTTTCAAGAAGAGACTGGACAGCCACTTGTCTGAAATGATATAGGGTCTCCTGCTTGAGCAGGGGGGCTGGACTAGAAGACCTCCAAGGTCCCTTCCAGCTTCTATTCTGATTGATTTTTTTTTAAGAATTGATGGACAATTGCACGAGTCAATGTGCTTTGTTAGTGGGATGTGTTCTGTCCCAGCCTATGCAAGTACTTGCTCAACCGCTTTACTCACGAGGAAAAACCCCTCTTCATAAAACCAGGCAGGACCCGCAAGAAAAACAAACCCCTTTTTATTTTTACACACCTGACTCAATGTCCAAGACTTCGGAGGCAAGCAACACAATCAACAAAAACACAAAGCTGCAGTGTGAACGGTTGCCTTTGGCAACCAGCACCTCCCACACCTCTCCCCCCCTTATAGTCCAGCCAGGGCTTGGCTTCTTAGTGCGTTTTCCTTTGCCTCTGGAGCCACCCCGCTGCCTTCCTCGCCTCTCCTCTCTGTGCATCCGCGCATCTGGGATTGGCCCCAGCAGTTCCTCCTTGTCGCCCACCCCAGGCTCCAAAAACAGCTGTGTGTCTGCCCGAGCGTGAGTAGAGGGGCCAAGCTCCTCATCTGACTGTGAGTCTTGATGCTCCTCAGAGCCTTCCTCTGACTCCAATGTCACTCCAGGCTCCTCCTCCTCATCTGAGTCGTTAGACTCGACTGCCGGATCCACTGGCTGGTGAGAAATCACAACAGGATGATCCAAACTATTCCCACACATTGGCTGCCTATTTTGAGCCACATATCACGCCCAAAAAATAAGACGAAGAAATGCCTTCCTCCAAAAATACCTGAAGACTATTAATAACTCCCAGGTAGCCTGCCTGGGGCGAAAGAGGTTGAGATCCAGACCACCAACTATCCCTATATGATTTTGACATACACAATATGTGGAAACAGCACTGGATAGAAAATTACCCCCCATCATGTCAAAGTTTGCCTTGCATCTTGAAAGAAACACCTGGATTTGGCCAGCCCCATGCAATATGGATAGAATAGAATAGAATAACAGAGTTGGAAGGGGGTTGGACTAGATGACCTCCAAGGTCCCTTCCAATTTTATCATTATCATTATTATTATTATTAGATACTTGTAGGTCATCTAGTCCAACCCCCTGCCCAAGCCGGAGACCCTACACTACGTCTGACAGATGGCAGTCCAGTGGACAACACTAAGCTGAATTCTTGCTGACCACGGTAAATGTGCTGATGCCCTTTGTAAGTGGGGCAAAATACCATCACTGAATTGTAACTTTGGGGCTGAAAAGTGAACTATCCAACGTAAAGCAACAGAGTGCCAAAATAAGAGCTTATCATGGAGATTTTGCTGATTTCCTGGCTGTGACAAACGAAGCAAAAATTATTTCTGTAATCTAGACATATGATTATAATGTTTTCATTTTATCTTTTTATCTCTGGTGTTTTTTAATTGAAAGGTGATATGAGTGTGCCGTATGATAAGTAAATAATAATAATAATAATAATCTGTAGCCCATGAACAGAACTTTTCTGCCTCCCTGTGAGGCTCTTAGATTCTCTCCTGGTTTTAAAAGAGCCCTGAAAAGTCAGGCCAATTTATACAAAGGCTGGTTTTCAGGTCTCCGTCTTAATGAAATAGGTGCCAACTGAGCAGGCAAATTCAGCTTGGCTGCTCTTAGAACCGTTTACTTTCCAGAAACCAATCAGGAAACTGGTTTTTCACATAAGAGTAAACATCACATAATTCATATGTGAGATTAGAAAAAAAGCCTCTCTTTTGGAGCCATCCCTGCTCCAGAGTGGCATACTATTAAATATAGAACTAAAACAAAAGAATACAACAAACTAATAAACCTTAAATCAACAGGGGGACGTTGCATGCATAGCACTATGGCTGCAAATCTTCTACCTTAACACTAGATTATTTCACTCTGGAAGGAATCCCCTGGAGCTTTATTGTAGATCTGTAATTTCATCAGAAAAGATGCTTTTCCTCACTCCATATCTTTGTGTGTGTGTGTGTGTGTGTGTGTGTGTGTGTGTGCATTATTCAAGAATAGAGGCAGATTATGCGGGAAGGATTCTGCTTCAGAACCAAGTAAAAAATTGTGCGGATGTTTCTGTATTGATCTCAAATCCACATGGAGGCTCCTCTCTCTGCACGGGTTGGCCTCAGTTGCTCTACCTTTGGTCATGCAGCGTGGGGCAAAGAGAGGATCTCCCTTGATCACATGGGTCACTGAAGAAGGAAGAAGCCAGTGCTGCCCACGGGCATCGTGGCAGCACACAGAAAAGTCTGCTTGGCCAGTCATGGGATCTGTGCCTGGGCTGGATCTCAACCTCTTTCGCTCCAGGCAGGCAACCTGGGAGTTATCAATAATACTCTGTACTTCCTCAATTATCAATCCCGCCTCCCAAATTCCCACCATAAAAGTATGTAGCTCTATTGCCCAATTGTTCCCCCCTCCCTTGCCCAGCTGATGGCCGAATGCCAGGGAGATGCCAAGCTGAAGGTGGTGGATCTGACAGCTTGGATTCAGGGTTAAGTATAATTCTCTTCTTTCAAACTCTCCTGAATTCTCGAAGATAAATTTCTTTGGGAATTGTTTCTGCTCCTTTGAGGGAAAGGCTATTTAATCTTTGTTCCATGCTTTTCTTCCTCTGTGGGTGCTCCGAGTCTTTTGTTTGCCTTGTGTCCTGGCAAATCCTTGCTTTGGTATGGTTTCTTTGGGGTGTTTTAGGCTTGGACAGTACAGGCAGGGGACAGAACCTGCAGCTCAATATTTAGAATAAAATATTGCTGGAAGGGACCTTGGAGGTCTTCTAGTCCAGCCCCCTGCTCAAGCAGGAGAACCTATACCATCTCAGACAAGTAACTGTCCAGTCTCTTCTTAAAAACCTCCAGGGATGGAACACCCATGATTTCTGAAGGCAAGCTATTCCACTGGTTAACTTGATAAAAGATTTGATAAAAGCTTTGATAAGAATGTTGACGGTTCCTTCTGGCTACTTATATAGATCTGAATACCTTATGTACGGACTTGGATTTGGGATCAGGTTTTGTGTATTATATCCTTTGCACTTGTTTCAGATTTATGATGCTAAAGTTCCTGTGCATATAAATATGCTTGGGATGAGGTGAACTTTGTTTACATTTTTCACAACTTTCTCTTGCTTTCAATTGATAGCTGGACCCCCAATATCTTTAAATCAGCAATGTGCATAATGGAAGGTTATTTGAAGGAAGGGGACAAAACACAGAGAAAACACTTTCTAGGTTCAGTCCAATTGTTACAACATTGAATCAGTGGGATTCATACTTATTTCTTCTCCTCCATCCTGACATGCTAGCAAATAGTCCCCACTTGGCCAAGAAAACAATCCCGTAGGGGCTTCTCCTGATAGGATTCACAAGAGATACCAGGGTCAAAAAGTCAGTGGTCATGCAGGGATGTCATGCTATCCAGTGTTGCCCGGACAACATTTAAGGCAGTAAATTCTACATCAGTGAAAGCAGGAGGGCTGTGTTTCCTTAAATGCAGTGGTTCTCAACCTGTGGGTCGGGACCCCATTTGGGGTCGAACGACCATTTCACGGGGGTCGTCAAACAACGCAGTCCGCCATTTTTTCCCCCTTTTCCTTAGCTGTGCTACTCCCTTTTATTCTATTGGCTTTTGAAAGCCAATAGAATAGACTCTCTTGAATAGAGTCTAATTCTATTGGCTTTCAAAAGCCAATAGGAATTGTCCAGGCTGTCTCTGCCCTGCTGAGTCCCAGTCTGCAAACGGTGCTGCACCCGTTGAGTAGTCCTCGACTTACAACAGATTGAGTAGTCCTCGACTTACGACCGGTTGGGGGTCGCGGCATTAAAAAGGTTGAGAACCACTGCTCAAATGGAATAGTCCACATGGAACTCCCTATATTATTTTTCCGCCCAAGGGGGTTGTTATAAAGGCCACACTTGGATTCTCTTTCTTTAACAGCAGAACAAATGCTGCTTTTGGACACTCTCCTGACTCCTCTTTTGTGGGGTCATTTCCAAAAAGGACCTTAGACATTTTGTAATAGAGCTTCAGGAATATCCCTTGCAGGATAGAAAATAATCAAAGAGGGATCCAACCTAAAGGAAAGAAAAAAAATCCTAACAGTGAGGACCATCAACCAGTGGAACAGCTTTTGCCTTCAGAAGTTGTGGGTGCTCCGTCACTGAAGAAGAGACTAGACAGCCACCTGTCTGAAACGGTGTTGTCAGAATCCAATTACATTTCAATTCTAGCTACCTTCTCTGAAAAAAGATCCATTTCTTACTCTTTGTGGATTCTGTCATACTACGAAAGGGGAGGAGGGAGCAAGGGGGTTTATGACTCTCACTTCCTTCACTTAAACTACAAAGGACTGTGATATGCTCTTTTAATAAAGTGGCACAATGTGAAGACTTGATTGAGTGTCCACGAAGAAAACCTGCTTGTCGTTCTGTCAGAATCCAATTATATTTCATCTCTAGTTATCGACTATGGAAAACCCCATTTCTGCCCTCTCTGGATTCTGTCATACTACGAAGGGGAAGGGGGATGAGCAAAGGGGTTTTATGGTTCTCACTTCCTTCATTTAAACTACAAAGGACTGGAGGTGATTCTCATCAAGAGGACTGACCATAACAATATGGTCATCAGCTTTCAGCTACTACTCTCTGAAGTCTCCCTTCTGCCGGTCGTGAGGAAAAGGGGGTGGAAATGTAACGCCTGGGATCATCGCTGGAAGGACGGTGGGGTGGGGGCTGCTTGGGAACACTTAAAACCTTGAACCATAGGGGTTGGCCCCTCAGATCCTGTCTAGAATGCCTGCAACCATCTTCTCTTAATAAAGATGCCTGTTGGAAGAGATATCCCAAGAGTTCTGTCTTCTTAAGATGCAAAGTGTGGTGGGTCCTTACAGGTATAGGGTCTCCTGCTCAGGTAAGGGGTTAGATTAGAAGCCCTCTAAAAATCCTTTCCAACTCTGATGTTTTTGCACCCTAATTCCAGCCTGATTTGAAGGAAGCCTTTGTAGTGCTGCTTTTTACATGAAGATGAAAAAATAAAAGGGAAGAGCCATCTCAAGTTGTCTTCCAGGGCTACATTCTTCTGCTGTGAGGAGACTGTGAATATATTGGGAGGATGATGTCAGCAGAACACAACTGGGAAAGACAAGCAGAAGGAGGAAAGTTCAATCTAAAATTATAATAGAGCTAATTCTAGCAATTATTCAAAGCTGCCCACTAAATATAAACTTGAACTGAGTCATGGGGAGAAAGGATGGGCAAGGAAGAAAATGGGGCATTTATTCCAGTGTGTCTCCAGCAACCTTCACTGGGTGCTCTCTAAATGTGAGACCTTATTGCATCCCAGATAAATGGTTTTCTAATCTTTTCTTAAAAACCTCCAGCAATGAAGTACTCACAACTCTGGGAGACAAACTGTTCCATTGATTAACTGTTGTCACTATAAGGAAATTTAATAATAACAATAAAGTTGGAAGGGACCTTGGAGGTCATCTAGTCCAACCCCCTGCTCAGGCAGGAAACCCTATACCATTTCGGACAAATGGCTGTCCAGTCTCTTCTTAAAAACTTCCAGTGTTGGAGCATTCACTGCTTCTGGAGGCAGTTGTGGAACAGCTTGCCTCCAGAAATCGTGGGCGCTCCATCACTGGAGGTTTTAAAGAAGAGACTAGACAGTCACTTGTATGAGATTGTATATGTTCTCCTGCTTGAGCGGGGGTGGTGGTGGTGGTGGTGGACTAGAAGACCTCCAAGGTCCCTTCCAGCATCTCTTCTATTCTAATTTAATGGCTGTCCTCAAATAGCTGAAGGGTTCAGAATTATTGTAACTTGTTCCAAAGGATAAGTTTACAACTCGTGATGAAACTTCAAGGATGTAGATAAAGAAGAGCTGTCAATCAGCGGAAAAGTTCACCTGGAAAGGGTTTCTTCCACTTCGTGCAATTTTTCAAACTGAGGCTGCAGAATCATCTATCATTTAAAATGAAAGAAAAGCTGATTTTTTAAAAACATGATCTACTAACAAATGATGAGGCAATCTTGCTAGTCAACCTGTCAAGTGTGTCTGTGTGTTGGGGGGGGGGGACAGTGAAGTATGATGGGAAAACTTTGAGACAAATGCTGAAGGGGGGGCATTCAACATTGGAATTCAAGGCTGCTACAGGCCTGTATTTTCCCCTCCCCTTTAGATAGTGACCAGGCTTGGACTTTTTTTTATTATTGGGGAAGTGTCATAGTGTTCCTTATTTAGTTAAAATATTTTCCTTGACAGAGGTTTGGGCAGCTTACAAGATTTGTTTTTTAGAAACGTTATCCTGAAACAGAGAATTCTAAAGTACAACTGAACAACTCTCAACACCAGAGCAGCAATTTAAACGACATAAAATTAGGCAAGCAACTGATACCCTGTAAGCTCCTTGCTTTGTACAAGGGAAAGTGTAAGGACCCACCCCACTTTGCATCTTAAGAAGACAGAACTCTTGGAATAATTCTTCCAACAGGCATCCTTTATTAAGAGAAAATGGTTGCAGGCGTTCTAGACAGGACTTGGGGTCCAAGCTCTCCCATTCAAGGTTTTAAGGGGTTCCCCAGTAGCCCCACCCAATCACCCCCTTCTTCCAGCGACAGTCTCAGGCATTACACTCCCACCCCCTTTTCCTTACTGCCGGCTGGAGGGAGACTTCAGAGAGGAGTACATGAAGGTAATAGCCCCATTGTTATGTTTAGTCCTTTTCGTGATACACACATCCAGTTCCTTTGAAGTGTACCGAAGAAGGAAGTGAGGGCCATAAAGCCCCCTTGTTCACTCCCTTCCCTTCACTGTATGACAGAATCCATAGAAAGCAGAAATGGGTTTTTTTTATAATTGATAACTAGAGATGAAATATAATTGGATTCTGACAGAAAGCTTTCTTCAGATGCTTCAGGAGAAACTTGGACTCCAGGGTGGCTGCCAAAAGGCTCAGCTTCCCCCAGTCCCAACAGCAGCATCCACGAGGGGGCAGGAGGTTAAAAAAAAAAGATGGTGAGGCTACTTCTTTTTTTGGTCACAATGATATAAAAAAGGTGTTGAGAAAGTGCAGAGAAGAGCAACAAAGATGATTAGAGGCTAGAACATACAATGAATAGTTGTATGAACTGGAAATATCTAGGGGCAGAGTCAAGAGAGGAATCAGTCTGGAGTCCTTACGTGGCCACAAGCGATTCAAGTCCTGCCACACACACCCTTGAACTCCATTGACTTTTATCTAGCACAGTGGTTCTCAACCTGTGGGTTGGGACCCCATTTGGGGTCGAACGACCATTTCACGGGGGTCGCTAAACAATGCAGTCCGCCATTTTTTCCCCTTTTCCTTAGCTGTGCTACTCCCTTTTATTCTATTGGCTTTTCAAAGCCAGTAGAATAGACTCTCTTGAATAGAGTCTAATTCTGTTGGCTTTCAAAAGCCAATAGGAATTGTCCAGGCTGTCTCTGCCCTGCTGAGCCCGCCAAAAGTCCCATTCTGCAAATGGTGCTGCACCAGTTGAGTAGTCCTCGACTTACGACCGGTTGAGTAGTCCTCGACTTATAACCGGTTGGGGGTTGTGGCATTAAAAAGGTTGAGAACCACTGATCTAGTTTAACAAAAAATAGGATCCCCTTTACTGTCTCTCATTGGCCACCCTGGTGTAATCTATCAGGTTCATGCAAGATGTTTTCATAAGGGACAGTCCACGCAGAGGTTGGCATGCAGCTCCTTCCTTCTTCTAGCTGGGTGACCTTGAGGCAGCATCTCCAGAAAGTACAGCTTCTAATTTCTATTTCCCAAGCATTTCCCCCGCCCCTTCCTTCCTCCTCCCCACAGTTCATGGCACCACATAGCAGCGAAGCACAGCAAGCATAAGGTGGCAGCTGGCTCCAACCCGCCTTAGTTTCTGGAAGAACTGGCTCTGCCAGTTGGCTTGGGGCTTCAACGGAGGGATTTCACATTGGGTGTGGTTGATAAATTAACAACTGATCCCACCCCTCCCCTCCTCATCATATTGCCTCTCCCCATCTTTTTAGCTAGATTGATTTCACAGCATTGTATTGTTGAAAAAAAAATCATCAGGGTCCAGTCCAAGCTGGGAATAAACAAAATGGAGACTGCTTTAGAAAGAAGTTGTAGTTTATTGAAGAGCAAAGCCAGGCAGAAGCATGGCTCTGGGAAAGCTGACCACATGTTGGGAGTGGTGGGTTTTTATACCTTCTTGGGCTTTTGAGGTTGTTTCCTGTTTCTTTATATTTTCTGTGTCATGTACTTTGACCTAAGTCTGAGTGTGCTCTTTGGGTATTCTGATGGTGGTGGGTTAATCCTATTATGTCCCAAAAGTCATATCCGGCTTCCTGGGGTTGTGGCTGATGACTGTTGGATTTGTGTGTGTGTAAGATTGTTGATTCTAGGAATCTTTGTCTTTCTAATCCAAGCTTCCTAGCTCCAATCTTTCGGACAAGATTATCACATCTGCATTTAGAATAGAATAGAGCTGGAAGGGACCTTGGAGGTCTTCTAGTCCAGCCCCCTGCTCAAGCAGGAGAACCTATACCATCTCAGACAGGTAAATGTGTAATACCTTCTCAAAAACCTCCAGTGATGGAGCTCCCATGATTTCTGGGGATAAGCTGTTCACTGATTGATTGTCCTCACTGTCAGGAAATTTCTCCTTAATTCCAGGTTGCTTCTCTCTTTGGTCAGTTGCCAACCATTGTTTCTTGTCCTGTCCTCTGGTGCTTTGATGAACAACCTGTCCCCCTCTGCCTTGTGGCAGCCCCTCAGATACTGGGACACTGCTATCATGTCTCCCATATTTCTTCTTTTCTTTAGACTAGCCAGACCCAGGTCCCACAGCCGTTCTTCATATGTTTTAGTCTCCAGGCCTTTGTGGTCTTACTAGGGTTTTATAAAGCGGCACTAATACTTTGCCTGATCTTGATTCTATGCCTCTGTTTATACAGCCCAGGATTGTATTTGCTTTTTTGGCTGCTGCTGCACATGGCTGGCTCATAGTCAAGTGATCGTCCACTAGGACTCCAAGGTCCCTCTCACAGTTACTGTTTTTAAGCCAGGTCTCACCCAATCTGTACTTGTACCTTTGATTTTTCCTCCCTAAATGCAAAACTTTGCTTTTCTCCACACTGAAACTCATTTTGTTGGATTGTTCAAGTTTGTCAAGATCTCAGGTGTTGGCTATTCCTGTCAGTTTGGTGCCATCTGCAGATTTGATGAGTTCCCCTTCAATTCCCCTTCTATTCCCTCATCTAAGTCATTGATGAAGATATTGAAGAGTCCTGGGCCTAAGACGGATCTTTGTGGTACCCCACTGCTTACTTCCCTCTGTGTGAATCATTTCTGTTTGGGGCAGAGAGACTTGGGGGGGGGGGTTGGTTCCTGTCTTTAAGATCCGTTGGGGAAATTTATTCTGCTTTTTTAATATTTCCCAAAATATTTCTTTCTCTGGATTCTTCCCACAGTATTTATATTATAAATTATACAATTGTAGGTGTTAATATTGTATGCTGCCCAAAGTAATGTGGCAATATGGGTGACTAATAAATTTAACAAACAAACAAATAGACCACTGTCATTTGGTGACAACCTCTGGAGGATATGGAGAGGCAGAAAGTGTGACTTGTTGTTCCTCTTTGGACCTCTTGCCTGGACAGTCCCTACGTGCTGCAAGAGACAGAAGCCGTGCGGAGATTCTTCCAGTGTGCACATTACATTACCCTGTGCAACTCCAATACTGCTGATTTTGCTTCACACCTACACAAACACGAAAGGCCCCATGGCAATAACTGTAAATTAATGGCCTTATTTTGGGAATGCTCCTTGGCTCACTGGGTTGGCTGAAGATGCTAGCTGTAAACAAATCCACAGCAAGACAAGTGCTGCTCTCCTGGAGGAGCTGGAAGCCAGCAGCTCATTAGCAAAAAGTTCATGGAGGTAATTTGTTAATCTCCCCTCCTATCATTCCAAGGGAATTACTTAGAATATCCGTTACAGTAAAGGGGGGGGGAGAGAGAGAGGAGGATAATTAAAATGCTTAAGTGTGGAAAGACAAATGCAACAGTGTGTGTTGCTGAGTGAATTTTCTTCCCTCACTTGCTTTTCTTAAGCAGTACACAGGGACACAGCTGCTGCCATCCTAAACAAGCACAACAGCAAGGGAAAGATTTGTTTCTCATTGGATAAAACCGCTCGGGCCCCTGACTTTAGGCAATCAGGCAGACTTTCCCAGAGCTTTTCATCCAAAACTGGCAAGGTCTGCCATGCCAGGCAGTGACAAGAAGCTTGCAAATATTGGGGAAGAGGCAGAACCTGGGGCAGAGTCAAGAGAAGAATCAGTCTGGAGTCCTTACGTGGCCACAAGCGATCCAAGTTCTGCCACACACACCCTTGAACTCCATTGATTTTTATCTAGCACAGCGGTTCTCAACCTTTTTAATGCTGCGACCCCAACCGGTCATACGTCGAGGACTACCCAACCGGTCATAAGTTGAGGACTACCCAACCGGTCATAAGTCAAGGACTTTCCCTGCCCGGTAGCGCCGCGCATGCATGGTGCTGCCCCCTGCGCCGGCCAAGGCGTAGCTGGCAAGCGGCAGAGACGACGCAGGCCAACCACCGGCTGGGCCACCAGCTGGGCCAGCCCAGGGGAGGTAAGGCACCCGCCAGGCCCCACGCGCGCCAGCAACCCTCCCTGCGCCCACCGGCCTCCAACCTCCCACCCCTGGCCCTCTTTTACTTACATTTTTAGTAGTTGCTCAGCAGGGAGGGGTGGAAACTTCCAGACAGCTCACCTTCGCTGCAGACAACTTGCACCACCGTTTGCAAAATGGGACTTTTGGCGGGCTCAGCAGGGCAGAGACAGCCTGGACAATTCCTATTGGCTTTGGAAAGCCAATAGAATTATACTATTCAAGAGAGTCTATTCTATTGGCTTTCAAAAGCCAATAGAATAAAAGGGAGTAGCACAGCTAAGGAAAAGGGGAAAAAAATGGGGGACTGCATTGTTTGGCGACCCCCGTGAAATGGTCGTTCGACCCCAAATGGGGTCCCGACCCACAGGTTGAGAACCACTGATCTAGAACCAATTTACTGCTGACCATTACTTGACCAGATTCTTGTGTATAGCAGCAATAAATCAGCTTGACTGGAACTTTATGTCTTCACACCTGACAGTAAGGCAGTTATGGCCATCTGATTATATAAATGTTCCCTTCCTTTCCTGCTTGGAGAGAGAAAAGAAGGTCGGGGAAGGGTGGACGTCGCCAAGTGGCAAGAAAATAGGAAAAGAGCAACTGGGGTTTATATTACTTTACGACTTCTGCTTGGGTTTGACAAGCTACTCTCTTGGTTTCAGAACTGAGTTAGATGTTCTGCAATCAGCACAGGCAACCATCTGATTATCGTAGGCCGGGCCAAAAAACGGGAACAGAAAGAACAACAACAAAATTATGGGGAAACTGCATTGGTTGGTTAACTTGCAGATGATCAGTGAAGATGGAGGAAGTAACGAGAGGGAGAACAGCTGGGCAACTCAGCAGGAAGCCTTATGGAGACGCTCTTGTCCCGCACCTACCCCCAGATTTTTAAAGCAATTGATAAATGGGCCATGGCGAGCGGGTGGCTGTTCTGGAAAAAAATGCGTAACTATGGTGACCTGCTTTTTTCTTCTTCTCCTGGTTGAGCAGGAGGGGGGCTAATCAGCTGTCTGTGGGATTAATTTGCTCCCCAAAGCCCTCCAGATCTCAGCCCCTTAGCACCCCAAGGCCAAGGTCAACACAGGGGTGAGAAGGACCAGCGAGCCATTTGAGAAAGAGGAAATGGGACACAGCCAATTGGTCAGCCTAACCCCAGATTCCAGAGGGTTACGAAAGGCACCTGACATGATCACAAGGCCGATCAATCTTCGATAAACACCTACGGGTGGCAGCTGTGGTGGGGGAGGGGAGGGTTTTGTGTGTACAACCTAATCCTGCATATATACAAATAGAATAGAATAGAGTAGAGTAGAGTAGAGTAGAGTAGAGTAGAGTAGAGTAGAGTAGAGTAGAATAGAATAGAATAGAGAAAGAATAGAATAGAATAGAATAAGGAATAGAATAGAATTAGAATAGAATAGAATAGAATAGAATAGAATAGAATAGAATTTTTATTGAGAAAGAATAGAACAGAGTAGAGTAGAGTAGAGTAGAATAGAATAGAATCTTGATTGAGAATAGAATAGAATAGAATTTATGCATCGTCGGGTGCCGGGTGGGTGTGGCCCATTGGGTGGGCGTGGCTGCAGGCTGGGTGGAACTAAAAAGTTCAATCAATCAATTCCAACTTTGCAAGATCTTTTTTTTCCCTGTGAGAAGTTGAAATTGACTGATTGATTGAACCTTTTTTTTTGTATACAGCGGCGGAAGCCTAAAGTGAAAAGGTTTTATAAAACCCAGTTGAAGACCTAGGACTGGGGTGATGGCGGCGTGCCCACAGAGAGGGCTCTAAGTGCTGCCTCTGGCACCCGTGCCATAGGTTCGCCCCCACTGGTCTAGTCCCTTCTTAAAAACCTCCAGTGATGGAGCGCCCAAGATTTCTGGAGGCAACTTCTGTTGCACTGGTTAATTGTCCTCACTGTTAGGAAGTTTCTCCTTAGTTCCAAATTGCCTCTCTGTTTGGTCAGTTTCCAACCATTGTTTCTCGTCCTGCTCTCTGGTGCTTTGGAGAATAGTTTGATGGAGCTTCATGCGCTCATCCTCCACTTATGCAGCCCTCTTCCCAACAGGCTGCAGACCAGTAGGAGGCTGTGGACCAGGGGTTGCGGGCCCCCTGGTTACTCCTTGTTCTTTTTACCCAAGAGAAAAAATAATAAGCAGGAGACTGTCCTGTTGAGAAATCAAGCACCATGTTTTAGGAATGTTTCTACCTGGGGTGTGAAGCACATTTTGTTTGTTTGTATCTCACTTTTATTGTTTTTATGAATAGCTCAAGGCAGCAAACATATCCAACACTCTCTCCAGCAACCGCCCTGCAAGCGAATTGGGCTGAGGCACAGTGACTGGGTCAAGGTCACCGAGCCTGCTTTCATGGCTAAGGCAAGACCTGAACTCAGGGTCTCCTGCTTCCTAGCCTGCTGCCTTAACCACTAAACCAAACGGGCTCTTATCCAGGATTCTACCCTCAAAGCTCCATCTCTGCTGATGCAGTGAGGTCACAAGGAAGTGGGGCAAACACGTCCATTTTTTGTTCATGAACCATTGAACCTGGGTGTTTTGTTGCCAGATGTTATGAATGCTCTGAGGTCAGGGTGGCTACAAAAACGACATAAACCCTCTTTCTTTCAATAAATGAATTTTTGTCTAGCTGTAGCCGTTGAAGCAATTTTTGTGAAAGCATCCATGAAATTCCAAATATAGCCAGAAGAAAATATGCTTTCTGAAACATAATGACTCCTTTGAGTTTAATGCTGAAAGAGGACTAAAGATGTGGAAAAGCAGTCCAAGATGAAATTCCATTTATCAGATTCTAGGTTTCTTCCCTCCCATTTTGTAATTGTTTCACATGGATTACTTGCCATATTTTTTTTCCCTCCCTTTCCAATTACTTACTGGGAATGAGGTCTAATACCGGTAGCTCCCATGTTCCACTGCCATGATTTCACAATTCTATAGTTCCACCATTATATGTTGTGGGAAGAATCCAGAGAAAGAAATATTTTGGGAAATATTAAATAGGCAGAATATATTTCCCCAAAGGAATAATGGAAAAGGTCTTAAAAAAGACAGAACCAGCCCCCAGAAACCAGCCCCAGCCTCTCTCCCCCAAGCAAAGAAACTAGGCAAGGGCCAGCTTTTAGAAATGCAAATGTAATAATCCATTAAGGAAGGTTGGAGCCAGGAAGAGATTAGGAAAACAAAGACACCTAAAATCTACATATCCCCACCCAAACTCCAAAGACAGGAGACATAATAGGATTAACCCACCAATACCAAAAGGGCACACTCAGACTCAGGTCAAAGTACATGACATAGGAAATACAAAGCCTCAAACAGGAAGAACTCCAAACAAAAGCTCAAAAAGGTATAAAACCCACCACTCAATACTACATGTGGCCAGTTTTTCCAGAGCCATCTTTCTGTCTGGCTCTCCTCTTCAATAAACTACAACCTTCTTTCTAAAGCAGTCTCAATTTTGACTGTTCCCGGCTTGGACTGGACCCTGATGAAGATTTTTCTTTCGACAATATAAACTCCCTGAGTGCTCTACTTTTGATCTACTCTTTGGCATTTGACCAACTTGTGACCCTCAACTTTTCTGCCTTCTCTCCCCTCTTCTATTGCTGTTGCTGATCCATAGGAGGTGCCGAGAAGAAACAATCTTACAGTAACATTCAAAGTGCCCCAAATGGACCTCTTGTAAGAGCTCACTTTAGCTCAGCACCTGCCAAAGTGACTAGCAAGAAATGCTTTATATCACATTGCAAGGGGAATAGCAGATATGAGGTGACCACTAAGGTCAGGACCTCTGTCTGGCAACAATCTGCAGTTTTCTTGGCAAAACAATGTGCAGTTTTCTTGGTTCCCGGGGAGAGAGAGAGAGAGAGAGAGAGAGAGAGAGAGAGAGAAATTGGCTTTGTGCTTAAGTCAGAACTACAACTCAAACTCTCTGTCAGCTCTGCCATCTTCGCTACGCATTGCTAAGCTTGTTGGCATTCTGCCATAAACAGGGAGGCAGGCAGAGGAAGTTAGGGAAGTTGTGCAGATGGAGAGAAGAAGGGTGTAAGGGGAGGGGGAGGGAGGACATTGACAGGAACCAGAGGTGCTAAGTGGCCAGATTCAACTGCCTCAAGGATGTCTGGCCTGGGAAAGAATGCGAAACCCCTTCAAGACGGCCTACAATCATCAAAGCATTTCCCAAAACATCAGACTGAGATGCTATTGAATACTGATGGTACCATTGGAGGAAGGGTCACAAACGAGGGGGAAAACTTTGTACCTTTGCATGGAAATATTCAGACCTAGCTTTGCTTTCACTGCAACCACTAACCCTTAGTAAAAGAACCTATCACGTCAACCAGATGGAGCTGAAAGCCTTTCTTTCTTAGGGACTTAGCTGGGGCAGGTCTGACACTCTCCCAGTTCCAGCCTGATGCTTTTAACTATCACACCTAATTGCACTTTAAAGAAAGGAGTAGTAGAATCAAACCCTATCTGTTCTAGAGGGCATCCACAATGGCCTGATGGAATAATACTGTCTTCATTTGCTTCTAGAAAGCAAAGATGGCTTAGCTGCTCTTAACTCGGAGGTAGTGGTGGTGGTGGGGAGATTCCATAGTGCAGGAACTTTCCAGATCCAATAGCAGTAGATCACATTGTCAGACTGTATTGGATGCCTCTGAATTTTCAGTGATTCAGGACTTACAATACAAGCCTTCTTCAAAATCAGATTGAATACCTGGCAAGGCTTTGATCTGAAGCATTCAAATTATCAGGAATTTTGGGGAGCCTGGGACCTCAGTTTAGATGGTCAGAAACTTGGGCAGAAATTTCAAAACATTCTCAGCACCTTCACTTCAATGAACTTCCTAATGAAGGACAGCGGGAAATTTACCTTGCAGTTTTCATGCGCCTGTATTGATCCCAACATTAGCATTGAAGACAAACTGCAAAACTGCAAAAAACAAAAAACAAAAAAACAAACCCTGCAAAACTGCAAATTGCAAACTGCAAAACATATTGCATTTATCAGCAGAGGGAAACTGAATAGAACAGAACAGAACAGAATAGAATAGAATAACGAATAACAAATAATGAATAGAATAGAATAGAATAGCATAGCATAGCGTAGAATAGAATAGAATAGAATAGAATAGAATAGAATAGAATAGAATAGAATAGAATATGGAATGGAATAGAATAGAATAGAATAGAATAGAATAGAATAGAATAGAATAGAATAAAGAAATGGAATGGAATGGACTATAGAATAGAATAGAATAGAATAGAATAGAATAGAATAGAATATGGAATAGAATAGAATAGAATAGAATAGAATAGAATAGAATAGAATAGAATAGAATCTTGGAGGTCATCTAGTCCAATGTCCCTCCTCCACCCAAGCAGGAGACCTGACACCTTAATTAACTAAGCTTCATTAAACTGTCATAAAATGACTTCAGAAAGAGAAGTTTTATAAGTGGCAGAAGCATGGCTTGGAAGGTGCACCACCTGTTCCCTAGATTTGGTGAAATGGGTAATCCTTGGCTTATGGCTGGAATAATGGAATAATGGTTATAAGATTGCCAGTTGCTAGGTGGGTCATCACATAACCAACCTGATTTTACACTTTTTGTAGCAATTGTTAAGCCGATCATCATGGTCGTTAAATGAACTCATTGTTTGCCATGGGTGGTTTTTTGCCAAAACTTGGAAACAGACACCACTTTCTGGCAAAAAAATATCATAAATTTTGATCATGTGATTGTGGGACCCAGCCAATGGCCATAAGTGCGGGCCATTTGTCATATATCCAAAATGCAATCATGTGATCAGGGGAAAGGGTGGGTCAGCCATCAGAACTGTGAATCTGGGTCACAAGTATCTTTTTGGGGGGGGGGCATTGTAACTTTGAACAGTTGCTAAGCGACCTGCAATCTTTATGCAGTCTGCTTCAAGCCCCTGTAAGTTTGGGGCAGAAGCTGTTCCCAGGTCAAGACCCTGATCCATTCTTATGTCTAGATAGATTGTAGTAGGTCAGTGTTTCCCAAACTTGACAATTTTAAGGCATGTGGACTTCAACTCCCAGAATTCCACAGCCAGCATTGCTGGCTGTGGAATTCTGAGAGTTGAAGTCCACATGCCTTAAAATTGTCAAGTTTGGGAAACACTGTAGTAGGTTGTGGGCATTGATCAGGATCTCTTTGGTGTGTGAGCCCAGAAGAGCAGCTGATTCTGAAGCAGCCCAGTTCTCAGCCTTTTTTTTTATGTTCCTTTGATTGACTCTATTTGAATCTCATTGACTGGGGCTAATTTCTACTGAGCTTCAAGAGCCCTGGGATTCTTTGAACAAAGCTTACTGACCAGACTGCTGGGTAATTGAATGGCTTGTCATCCAGTCAGCTCACTTGTTTTTTTTCACAGGCTGAGTAAACTAGCCAAATTTAATGAAGCTCAAAGGAGTGTATTGCTTCCAATGGTTTTTTAATTGGAAATCACCCTGCTTAACAGCACAATGCAGCTGTGAATGAGGGAGAAAAAATCCTGAGCAATAACCAAGACGTTGGAGGGCACTCTGCCAGTGAAAATCCTTGGTGAGATACAGTCTGCGTCAAAGTACGTGGAGAGGGAGGACCTACAAGGAAGGCCATCCAGCGGATGTTTGATTGGCACTCCCATAATTCCTGAGCAGTAACCGTGAGGTGCATCAGAGGCCACTCTGCCTACGCTTCCTTCCCCATCCTTCCAGGATCATTAATTGTTTAATGTTTCCCTCATTGGTCAGTTGCCTTGATTAACTTGCTGGATGGAGAAGTGTGGATTAATGAAAGGCAAAAAGTGTCCCTTGATAAGGAATCACAGTCAAGAGAGGTGGGAAAGGTGGTCAGTTCAGGTCGTGGTGATCTGATCTGACCCAGAACAGAATGAACTGAAAGCTGGAGGGGGACACTGATTGCTGCTTCTACTGCTGTGTGCTGTCCCACACACACACACAACACACACACCACAGGTGTTAGGAGTCTTTATTAAGGCTTCCAAGCCTGAATTAATATTCTCCAGCAATTCCCGGTGGAAGCACCAGATCACCCCTAATGAGTTCAACAGGTTACTCAAAAGAAGGTAAGTCCACAGGTGAAAAGACACAATCCAAAATTCAAGGCAAGAACACACAGCAAGGAAATGGACACGTTGTTACCAGCATCTTTCACTTGTCCACCCTAGATGAGTTCAAAGATCCAGGACCAGATGGATTACATCCCAAGGTTCTGAATGAATTGGCAAATTTTACCTCGGAACCACTGAATTATATCTTTCAAAGATCCTGGAGCACTGGGGAGGTACCAGAGGACTGGAAAAGACCTGATGTAGTTCACATCTTCAAAAAAGGAAAAAAATGGATCCCGGAAACTACAGACCTATCACCCTGACCTCAGTACCTGGGTGTAAGGTCCTGCCTCAGCTAGCACTCCCAAGAAAGCAGAACTCTTGAAACAGGTATTGTTTCAAACAGGAACTTTTATTGAGAGTCAGTGAAAGCAGAAAGGCAAAGTAAGATCTGGGCAATTCCCATGTAAACCATTACATTAAAGATTCCCTTCACAAATCCCTCTCCGGTGTCCAGTGCACCTCCAGCCAATCCACAGGTATGAAGTTGTTATGGGAACGAGAATGATAAGGGACAGCTCCCAGGTGCTATATCTTCCTTTTACAAGCCTTGGAGATAAGGCAGAAGACTCCTAGCACATTCCTCCCCCTCTTCACACTCAAAGCAATACATCAAAGGCAGAGAGAACTAAGTAAAGGAAATACATCCATGACCCCCCTCCCAATAGAATGAAACCTCCCCCTCCCATCAGAATGGCAGGGCCCCAAAAATAGGATTTTGAAGGGGTCCTGACACTGGGAAGATTCTGGAAAAGATAATCAAGCAACGAATCAACAAACACCTAAAGGCAACCAAAGTCATTACTAAAAGCCAACAGGGGTTTGTCAAAAACAGTTCATGCCAGACAAATCTTATTGCATTCTTTGACCAGGTGACAAAATTAGTGGGCTAGAGGAATGCTGTGGATATAATTTACTTGGACTTCAGTAAGGCATTTGATAAAGTAGACCACAACCTGCTACTTGATAAGATAGAAAAATAGACAGCATCACCACCAGATGGATTCGTAGCTGGCTGACTGGCCGTACTCAGCATGTGGTCCTCAATGGAACTGCATCTAAATGGAGGGAAGTGTGTAGTGGGGTGCGCCAAGGTTCTGTTCTGGGCCCGGTGCTCTTCAACATCTTCATCAATGATTTGGATGAGGGGATAGATGGGGAACTCATCAGATTTGCAGACGACACCAAGCTGGCAGGAATAGCCAACACTCCAAAAGATAGGCTTAAGATACAGGAGGACCTGGACAGACTTGAACACTGGGCGCTATCTAACAAAATGAAATTCAATGGTGAAAAAAGTAAGGTTCTACATTTAGGCAAGAAAAACCAAATCCACAGGTACAGTATAGGTGGTACCTTGCCTAATAATCGTAACTGTGAGAGGAATCTCGGAGACCTAGTGGACAATCCCTTAAATAGGAGCCAGCGGTATGCTGCAGCTGCCAAAAAAACCAACACAGTGCTAGGCTGCAGTAACAGAGGGATGGAATGAAGATCACATGAAGTGTTAATACCACCTTACAATGCCTTGGTAAGGCCACACTTGGAATACTGCATCCAGTTTTGGTCACCACAATGTAAAAAAGATGTTGAGACTCTAGAAAGAGTACAGAGAAGAGCAGCAAAGATGATCAGGGGACTGGAGGCTAAAACATATAAGGAACGGTTGCTGGAATTGGGTATGTCTAGTTTAATAAAGAGAAGGACCAGGGAGGACATGATAGCAGTCTTCCAATATTTCAGGGGTTGCCACAAAGTCAAGCTAATCTCCAAAGCATCTGAAGACAGGACAAGAAGCAATGGATGGAAACTAATCAAAGAGAAAAGAAACCTAGAACTAAGAACAGTGGAACAACCTGCCTCCAGAAGTTGTGAATGCTCCAACACTGGAAGTTTTGAAGAAGAGATTGACAACCATTTGTCTGAAATGGGCTTCCTGCCTGAGCAGGGGGTTGGACTAGAAGACTTCCAAGGTCTCTTCCAACTTTATTATTATTTATTTTTATTATTTTTATTATTGCTATTGTTATTATTATTATCTTCCCTTTCTGAGCTAAATAACTGGTTCCAGGTGCAGCCCATCCAGAGGAGCGGGGCTGCCTCTTCGCAAGTTGCCTGGCTGACCTTTGTGCCTGCCTCCTCTCAGCCCTTGCCTGCTCTGAGATCTGGAGGAGGAGGCAGTTCTTCTCTATCTCCACTGACCAGCTGCAGCTGTGTGCCCTCTCCACCTGAAGCCTCTGGGCCTCCCAGCTGCAGCTGTGCCTCTCCTGTCTCTAGCTCAGCAGGCTGCTTATCTGGTGGCTCCCCTGTGCTCAGCCCTCCAATCCTGGTTTGTAGCACTAGGCTGCCGGCTGATCCTCCTCTGAATTAGCATCTGAAGAGGCGTCTGGGGGAGTCATCACATGCTGTGGCAAAGATACCATGAAGACTGTGGCATTTACGGTCTAAAATAAGTAGTTCTATTAGGAATCTGGGCGTGCTGGAAGGGGGCCTTTCTGGTCAGGGCAGGAATCCAGGTTAAGGCCTCCCTGACCAGCCTCTGCCACCCCCTCCCGGCCCCTCCTTTGGTTTGGCTGTCCAGCTGCTCTTATCCTGAGGAAGCTTCTCTAACATTAGCCTGAATCGGCTTCCACTTCATCATTCCTGCACTTCAGAATGAGGAAAAACAGATTTTTTTCCCTTCTTCTCTGTGGCATGCTTTCAGGTATGTGAAGGCAGCTATCCGCTCTCCTGGGGGCTTCTTGTTTCTTAGCCCCAGATCCTCTCCTCCCTCTTCATGGGGCTTCCTTTCCAGTTCTGCCTCAACCTCCTGCTTTTCTCCAAAATGACGCTGGTTTGTCTTGTCAGAATGTGAGCTTAGTGGAGATGAGACCACCCAATCACATGTGTATGTGTATGTATATATGTATATGTACTGTATATGTACATGACTTTTATTTATCATATTTAAGATCTGTCCATCTCCCTCACAGAGGAGCACCGGACAGTGTACAATAAAATATTAAAAGCATCAAAACAGTATGTAAAATTTAAAAGAGGCAAGCCCTGTTAAAAATCAACTGAAAAGGCAAAGGGAGGGCTTTCAAGGGACTAACAAGCCCCACGGCCACCTGCTCATCTGCCCACCCCAAGTAAGGCCGCAGAGCCAGGCTGTCACCCCTTTCCTGAAGGCTAAATGGGGGGGGGAGGAGGAATATTCCACAAGATGGGGTAACGGTTGAGAAGGCTCTCTTCCTGGACCTTCTTAACAACCCTGCCTGACTATTTGGAATGGGCCGATGTAACAGGAGGAAGCTGGTTCCATGGTAGCCTGGCCCTAGGCCATATAGGGCTTTATAGGTCATAACCAGCACCTGAAATTGCACCCATAAACACACCAGCACCCAGTGCAGTTCATGCAGCAGAGGTGTGACATGTGCCATTCTTTAGATGCCAAAAATTGCTCACTTGGCGACTTTTTTTTACCAGCTGAAGCTCCTGGCTACTTTTCAAGGGTAGCCCCATGCAGAGTATGTTGCAGTAGTCCAGTGGTCCCCATCCTTTGCAACTGGGTGGCCCAATGGGGGGGGGAGAGAACTGGGGAACTGGGCTGCATAAGTGGGGGGCCAGCAGGAACGTGTTCAACATGTGCAAGTTGAGCTGTGCACCCGTGTGCATGCACACCAACCCGCTGCTCACATGAGTTGAGCTGCGCACGTGCATGCTGGTCCACTGCTCACACGATCTGGTTCCAAATAGGCCAGGACTTGGTAGTGGGCTGTGCCCAGGGGTTGGGGACCCCTACAATAGATGGCCAGGCAGTGTATCCTAGTGTACCTCCAAATCCTCCTGTCTCTTTTACAGTCATGTCACATTGCTGGCTATTTTTCTCGGAGTAGTCTTAATTATCTGATCGGATGGAGAGGCATGATAGAAAGTTGGGCACAGCAGTTTGAGGAGGGATTTTCCTAATCCTGGACACAGTTTCATGTGCAAAGGGGAAAACTGGGTTGGAGGAGAGTCAGAGAAAAAAGTAGGGAGGTTGAGTTCTAGCGGCCTCTGATTTTTCTGAGATTTGGAAGTTATCCATGGTGCATACCAGTATATTGTCAGAAGCTCTAGAATGTGCTTCATGAATCATTCACATGGTTCCCTCCCACTCAAGAGTCTTTTCTGTCCTCAAAAATCTTCAGTTTGTGATTCATGCAACTCTTGGTCAAGTGCAAACTTTCCCCCGAAGACGCAGGAGATTCAGGGAGGCAGCACAGAAATTAAACAAGTCGCTTTGCAGCAGATTTTGGGCATGGAGAAGACATCTGACTGGGCCAGAGTGTCAACTCTGCAACGGACCTGGCTGAAGCGATCTTGCTCATTTTTGGTTGCCACAAGAATGGGAGGAGGGGTTATGGAGTTTTTATGCTAGTCTAAACAATTCTCTGTCCCCTGGGAACCAAGGTCATTTCTGTTCATTAGACTGGGGGGTTGAGCCTTATGTTAGAAAGCCCGCCAAACTATTCTATTGGGAAATGTAGTTGATTGCATAGTACTGGGGTGGGAAGTTTAACTTTGTAATAATGCAACTTTGGGGAGGGAAGTTTAGTCTTGGTTTCACTTTTGACTGTGCTGATATTTTGTAACCAATAAACATGTTCTTAGAGGAAAACTCAAGTCTATCAGAAACATGACACAGAGGGTGCCTTTATAGTCATTTAAGGAAGGGCTTTTTGCAATTACAATTTTTGAAAAACATTCATGCTAAAATATGCATTTTGCTGCATACTGCTACCACCAGGTGTTTTTGGTCCCCAACTTTTCCTAATATGCAGTACATATTTTTAAGGCAGTTCCCCCACTGTGCTTTTGTACATTATAGTTATGGATATCTAAGTTGTAAATTATGGCAAGATTCTTAGCCCAGTGTGCCTCTGCCAAAATAGGATCTGAGCTGGAAAGGTACCGTAAATGCCAGCGTATAAGGCGACTTCCGCGAGCGCTGAAATCGGCGCCAAAGACAGGGGTCGTCTTATACGCCGAGTCGTCTTATACGCTGGAAATACTGGTAGTTTCCGGCATATAAGACGACGTTCTAGGAATGCAGCCTGGCAATAAAGACGGGGGTCGTCTTATACACCGAGTTGCCTTGTACGCCGGCATATACGGTAGATTCATATCTTTTACTTATGCATAAGTAAGAAGATAGGTCTTCCACAGGTGCAAGGTGGGAAGTCCCTTAAAAAGGGGGAGGACTCACTTTATATACAGTTCAAACATATTGGGTCTGGCCTGTCTTCTCTCATTGCCTAGCATAATGTGACTCATTCTTGCTTCCTTACTTCAAAGAAACTAGAAATATGAATCAAAGGTGCTCTTTGTTACTGAAAATAGTTATTCAAACTCCCTTGCTCTCATCAGAAAGAGCAATTTCCTTCAGCCTTTTTTTAGTACTGTTTTTGCTGAACTGTCTTACAAGATTAGGAAATGTGTAAAAATTTGGTTCAGAAATGTGAATTTAGGCAAGTTTGCCTTTAACTGCAAAGTAAAGCATTTCTCTCCAATCTACTATATTCTTGACATCTGAACTAATCTTGGTTCACCTTGACACAGACTCTTGTTTTGTGGAGATATGAACACCTCTGCAAACAAAAGAATAATGTTTATATCTGCTTTAAACACTGCTTTTATGTTTTTATTTTTTTTGTCATTTTATTGTTGTGAACTGCCCAGAGTTGTGCCCTATCCTTTGAATGAATGACTGTCTGCTCCATCCAGAGTCATATTGAATTGCACAGCCGTACCAATTTAATACATTAAATAAAAATTAAAATAAGCAAGAAAATGGTAAGAGAACACCTGTCTGATCTTGATGAATATAAATCACCGGGACCTGATGGATTACATCCCAGAGTTCTGAAGGAGCTGGCAGATGTTAGAACCATTGTACTATATCTTTAAAAAATCCTGGTGCACTGGGAAACTACCAGAGGATTGGAAAAGAACTGATGTGGTTCCCATCTTAAAAAAAAAAAAGGGGGGGGGGAACAGACCCAGGAAACTACAGACCAGGAAACTGGGAAGATACTGGAAAAGATAATCAAAAAACAACTGTGAACATCTAGAAAGGAGTAAAGTAATAAGTAAAAGCATGGGTTTGTTAAAAACAGATCATGCCAAACCAATTTTATTTCATTCTTTGACAAAGTGACTAAATTAGTAGACCAGCGAAATGCTATGGATATAGTATACTTAGATTTCAGTAAGGCATTTGATAAATTAGATCACAACCTACTTCTTGGTGAGCTAAAAAAATGTGAGATAGACAACATCATCACCAGATGGATTGTAACTGGCTCACAAACCATACTCAATGAGGCATCCGTAATGGTACTACACCAGATGGAAGGAAATAAGCACGTACCCCACGTACCACAAGGCTCTGTCTTAAGCCCATTACTCTTCAATATCTTCATAAGTGACTCAGAGGAGGGAATAGAAAGGGAACTCATCAAATTTTCAGATGACATTAAGGTGGCAGGAATAGCCAACATCCCAGAAGACAAGTTCAGGATACAAAAAGATGTTAACAGAATTAAACAATGGGTCCTATCCAATAGCACAGTGTTTCCCAAACTTGACAATTTTAAGGCATGTGGACTTCAACTCCCAGAATTCCACAGCCAGCAACGCTGGCTGTGGAATTCTGGGAGTTGAAATCCACATGCCTTAAAATTGTCAAGTTTGGGAAACACTGCAATAGCATAATATTTAAAGTGGAGAAAAGCAAGGTTTTACACCTAGGCAGGAAAAACCAAAGTTACATATACAGATTAGGTGACACCTGGCTCAAAAAGAGTAACTGTGAGAGGGACCTTGGAGTCTTAGTGGACAATCACTTAAACACGAGCCAGCAGTGTGCAGCAGCAGCCAAAAAAGCTAATACAATCCTTGTTTGTGTAAACAGAGGCATAGAATCTCCAAAGCACCAGAAGGTAGGACAAGAAAAAAACGGATGGAAAGTAACCAAGGAGAGAAGCAACCTGGAATTAAGGAGAAACTTCCTAACAGCGAGGACAATTAACCAGGGGAACAGCTGGCCACCAGACGTTGTGGGTGCTTCATCCCTGGACGTTTTTAAAAAGAGACTGGACAGCCACTTGTCTGGAATGTATAAGGTCTCCTGCTTGAGCAGGGGGTTGGACTAGATCTCCAAGGTCGCATCTAGCTCTGTTCTGATTGATTGAAATTAATTACTTGTTATTTCTTTGGGCCATTCCTTGCAGCTATCTGTGAATTGGCATAGATTGTGCTGCTGCTTTGGGCGGGAGAGTGGACTAGAAGACCTCCAGGTCTTTACAGCCCTGTGATTGCTTACTGCTTGCTGCTCTGCCACAACAATGAGGAGGCAGGACTGTCTTTACTTATTGCAGGCCAAAGTAGAGAGAACAATTGGTTCAGTGTCCCCTCACTAAACAAGAGTTCCTTGCAGGAAAGCAGCCCCTTACTCACTGGTCAGTGAAGCATGCCCGAGCAGGACAAAGCAAGTTGAAATAGCTGAAGATGACTTGGAGCAGCTTCCTGTGTAGGACCATCACGAAGGTGTGACAGGCTGTTCCTCCAATGTTGGAGGGAAGAGAGGAAGCGCATGGCTCCATAGGCTGCCTTCCCCGTGGGTGCGGCTAGGAAGAGGACATGGGAAGGGGATTCCTGCAGGGACAGAGGAAGGCTATATTTTACCCTTTTGTTTATATGTGGTTCTCGATCCTGCTTTTCCACTCACAGACGGAAGGTGGAAGGATGGCTGGTGCAAGCTTCCCATTTCATCCTGAGAACAGGATGCTGCGTGTTCCATCTGTTGTGGAGCTTGTGAAGTGGGTATAACAGAACAACAGAACAACAGACTTGGAGGTCTTCTAGTCCAACCCCCTGCTCAGGCAGGAAACCCTATACCATTTCAGACAAATGGTTGTCCAGTCTCTTCTTAAAAACCTCCAGAATTGGAACACCCATGACTTCTGGAGGAAAGTTGTTCCGCTGATTAATTGTCCTCACTATCAGGAAGTTTCTCCTTAATTCCAGGTTGCTTCGCTCCTTGATGAGTTTCCATCCGTTGCTTCTTGTCCTGCCTTCAGGCGCTTTGGAGAATAGCTTGACTCTTCTTTGTAGCAACCCCTGAGATATCAGAACACTGCTAATATGTCACCCCTCGTCCTTCTCTTCGTTAAACCAGAGCCTCCTGGATAGATGAAGAGGAACTGGCTTCCTTCATAAATTAAGCAAATGAAGGCTTTAAGGTGGCCACGAGGGGGAGGGCAAGGGGGGGAGCCAACAGCCTGACTGAGCTGTGAAAAGTTCTCACTAGGCTGTGAGCTCTCATCACCACCAATTGGCACCTGCAGCCAAAGTGATTTTTACACTTGGATACATGCAAACTCTGCGTCAGGAGGGAAGAGAGGTAAGCAGCAGAGATGCCCGACCCTTGGGCCATCCAGGGCTTGGGCTCCCCACATAGGCATGGCCAGTAACCTGCCAGGCTAGACTCTGGCAGGGCCGCAAGGGTGGCCTCTGCTCACCCAGACGAGAAACAGAGAGCGGGGATCCCAGGGGGCAGGAGCACAAGGGCAAAAGCTGCAGAAAGGGCAGATTGCTGGGAAGACAACGAACTGTTGGTTCTTAATGCAAACTGATGATATAGAAAGGGCTGCCCATTCTCCGTTTGGCTCTATGAGTTCATGGTGACCTAACCCTAACCCTAAATGGAATTTTCCGCCAATGCGATTTCCCCATGTTTCCTGGTAAAATACATGGGAAAATCCCATTGGAGGAAAATTCCATTTAGGGTTAGAGTTAGGTCACAATGAATTCCTAGAGCAAAATGGACATCGCCAACAAATTGGGAGTGCTTGAGTATGGTTAGGAGGGCACTGACCAGGAAACATAGACAGGGCAGCCTAGAAAAGTCAGTGCCCTCCTAACCATACCCAAGCACTCCGAGTTTGTTGGCGATGTCCATTTTGCTCTAGGAGTTCATGGTGACGTAACCCTAACTCTAAGTGGAATTTTCCTCCAATGGGATTTTCCTATGTATTTTACCAGGAAACATGGATAGGGCAGCCTAGAAAAGTCAGTGCCCTCCTAACCATACCCAAGCACTCCGAGTTTGTTGGCGATGTCCATTTTGCTCTACGAGTTCATGGTGACCTAACTCTAACCCTAAATGGAATTTTCCTCCAATGGGATTTTCCCATGTATTTTACCAGGAAACATAAACAGGGCAGCCTAGAAAAGTCAGTGCCCTCCTAACCATACTTGAGCACTCCGAGTTTGTTGGCGATGTCCAACGAACTGCTGCTTCTTAATGCAAACTGATGATATAGAAAGGGCTGCCCAGGATTATGCAAAATGGAGGCTACCGCCACATTGGGAGGTGCTCTCTTGGGGAAGACAAGGGCAAAATCTTGTTGGCTGCTTACCCAAGTGATCAAATCATTCTCAGTGAGACAAGCAACTTCTCTCCCTTGAGGTACTCACCAAATAGAATAGAATAGAGCTGGAAGGGACCATGGAGGTCCTAGTCCAGCCACCTGCCCAAGCAGGAGAACTTATACCGTTTCGGACAGGTGACTGTCCAATCTCTTCTTAAAAACCTCCAGTGATGGAGCGCCCATGATTTCTGGAGGCAAGCTGTTCCACCGGTTAATTGTCCTCACTGTCAGGAAATCTAATTAGACAACTTAAAACAGATTGTAAGAGGTTCCCCTCTATTGCAATATATCTAACCAGCCTTCCTTGATGCTCCCACTTCTAATCCTGCCATTGGGACTGGGGAGATTTTCTGACATCCAGATTCTACCTCGACTAAAGTTCAACCTTGACTTACCACCATAATTGAGTCCAAAATTTCTGTTGCTAAGCGAGACCTTTGTTAAGGGAGTTTTGCCCCATTTTAGACCTTTCTTGCCACAGTTTAGTGAATTACTGCAGTTGTTAAATGAGTAACACGGTTGTTAAGTGAATTTGGTTTCTTCCCCATTGACTTTGCTTGTCAGAAGTTCACAAAAGGGGATCACGTGATTCCAGGACCCTGCAATCTGAATTATGATCACGTGACCACGGGGATGCTGCAATGGTTGTGTGAAAAACAATCATAAGTCACTTTTTTCAGGACCTGGGTCATGGAGCGAAACATGAAACTTAAATGCGTGTATTACAGTCATAAGACAAGACATGAGTTATAAAGCGGAACATGAGTTTTAAATACGTGTATTAGTTAGAAAAAGAACAAAAGGAAGTGAAAGATGTCAAAACCACAGGTTCATTTGTCGGTCGCACAGAAGGGCTAAAGTTTGAAGCTCTGCTACAGCTAACCGTATATGTCACTATGTCTCATCTGTAGCTAACCACAAGTACGTTACAGGAAATTTAGACAGAAGTTTAAGCAAGATATGTTAGCTACGGAAAGGTAACTTCAAACGGTCACTAAATGAATGATTGTAAGTTGAGGATTACCTGCTCTGACCTCTGCAGAAAGATTACACAATCCATTAGCTGTAGTCAGTGCCAATCTTAAGACAGGCTTATTTATTTATTTATGAGACGTATATACCGCTTTAAGTGCAAGCACTCTCTAAGCGGTGTACACCAGTAAGCAATGTATATATATATATTTACATTGCCCCCAACAATCTGGGTCCTCATTTACCTACCTCGGAAGGATGGAAGGCTGAGTCAACCTTGAGCCGGTGAGATTTGAACCGCTGACCTGCTGAACACAGTCAGCTAAAGTGGCCTGCAGTACTACACTCTAACTGCTGCGCCACCTCGGCTTAAGATACAGGAGGACCTGGACAGACTTGAACACTGGGCGTTATCTAACAAAATGAAATTCAATGGTGAAAAAAGTAAGATTCTACATTTAGGCAAGAAAAACCAAATGTGCAGGTTTAGTATAGGGGGTACCTTGCTCAATAGTAGTAACTGTGAGAGGGACCTCTGAGTCCTAGTGGACAATCACTTAAACATGAGCCACCCCTGTGCTGCAGCTGCCAAAAAGGCCAACACAGTGCTGGGCTGCATTAACAGAGGGATAGAATCAAGATCACGTGAAGTATTAATGTCCTTTTGGTAAGGCCACACTTGGAATACTGCATCCAGTTTTGGTCACCATGATGTAAAAAAGATGTTGAGACTCTGGAAAGAGTACAGAGAAGAGCAACAAAGATGATTAGGGGACTGGAGGCTAAAACCATTGTCCAACTAGCGAAGAGAATGGTTCACTTCTCTGTCATGACCGTGGCTCTCGTGGTCCGTGGACGCCATCTTAGAATCCCACTTCCCATGCCTTCTACCCCTCCCCCCTGTTTCTATGGCAAGTTGAGTAGCAATAGAAGTTAGCAGGCAGCTTAACTTTTCAACCTTGATACAAATGCATTTTCAGAAGTTTGCATAATATATGAAATTTGAAATAAACTCACTAGGCTGGTTTCAAACAACATGCAGAGTTACATGAAAACGAACCGAGATTAACCCTATCCAAGATAAGCATATTGGGTGAATTTGATTCCTAAGATTATAAGTGAGCTGGATAAGCTACGCTTTTTCCATCCCCCGTGCTACGGAGGGGGGCTGCCAACCTCTCTTAGAGGCCTGGGGCTGCCGTCCCAGGACAGGGACAGGATTGGCTTTGTGCTTTGGTTTTAAGGCAGTCGACCCTTCCCCTTCAAAAACCCTCGTCATTGCCATATCAACAAATCAATGTTAAAGAAACTATCTTAATGTTGAATTTAATAACAGCAGCAAGATTACTGGTGGGTCAATATTGGAAGAAGGATACTCTGCCTTCTTTAGAAGAATGGGTATTTAAGGTTTCTAATTTAGCAGAAATGGCTAAAATTTCTGCTTATTTAAGGACCATTCACAACAGAGATATTTTAATGTATGGAGAAGATGGATAGAATATGTTCAGAAGAAATATGGAACTACAAAGTTTCACTTATTCTATTGAGTAATGATTTTGTTTATAAACTTATGATGTCAAAGTTTGAAGAGAGTTAAGGGTTTTTATGATTTTGTTCATTGTATAATTAGTAAACTTAAATAGATTATGTTTAATATGTTTGCATAATCCTGTATTTTGCTCTGGGAAGTCAGGGGGGAGGAGGGTGGGGGTAGATGGGTTGAAGTTTAAGTAGTTCAGATAAAGTAGAAATAGTCTTATTGTATATAATATTAATGTTTTAATTTTGAGAGAGGAACTGCTCGGGCATTTCCCCTGGACCGCATCAAGAGGGAGGAGAAGAAGGTGAGAAGTAAGTAGGAAGGTTGAATTGAAGGAGGAGACGGGGTGAGTGAAGAAAAAGAAGGAAAGAAGTAAGTTGGTTTGAGGTGGGATGCGGTTTGGGGGGAAATGAGCGGGCAAGACCGAATGTGGCGTGTATCAATTTGTTTTATTTTTTATCTGAAGTATTTGTAAGATCGTTATGTATTGTAAAGTTGAAAATAAAATTTTTTACAAAAAAACAACAACAAACAAATCGATTGGGGGAAAGAAAATCTTGAGAACTGAGAACAGAAACTCCTTTCTTGGAACGAGAAGTGGCAAGGCAGATTTTGGCCCTGCTGAATCCTCCTTTTTTTTCCTTTTTGCTCCCGTTTCTTCCAGATATATATATATATCACACAGGAGAAATAAAATGGAATAATAAAATAGCAATTCTAAATTTGTACTATTCAAACCAGTGCTCAAAATACGGCAAGTGAGGAGCATCACAGATGCAATTTAAGCATCAATTAGTGATGAGGACTTCTTTTTCTAGTGTCAGCATTGCTGTTTCAGCTCTGCTGAAAGCCTGCTGAGGTAGCCTCTGCCCTCTTTTTCTCTGCCACTCCTTCCACGGCAACGTTAGCGTCGCTTTGGTCTCTATTTGTGGGTTGGGGTTTGTTTTTTTTTAGCAGTGCTCAGATGTGGTTGGCATAGCAACAGTCTCACTTCCTGAAGTAGATGTTTGGGAAGGATTTGATTTCCAGCATAAGAAGTCAGCTGGGCTCTTTTCCATGGGGCAGAACAAGCATGGCCGAGATGCTTCATCCATCGCTGGGGACTCATTTTGTGATCAGCAGATTCACCTTCTGTCCCAACAGCCACAGTGGTGGCCCACAGTCCTGTGAGTGCTCTGTCGCTGTGGACGCTCCATTACTGGAGGTTTGCAAGAAGAGGTGGACAGCCATTTATTTATTTATTTATTTATGAGACTTATATACCGCTTTAAGTGCAAGCACTCTCTAAGCGGTGTACACCAGTAAGCAATGTGTATATATATTTACATTGCCCCCAACAATCTGGGTCCTCATTTTACCTACCTCGGAAGGATGGAAGGCTGAGTCAACCTTGAGCCGGTGAGATTTGAACCGCTGACCTGCTGAACACAGTCAGCTAAAGTGGCCTGCAGTATTGCACTCTAACTGCTGCGCCACCTCGGCTCTTTTTGTCTGAAATGATGCAGGGTTTACTGCTGGAACAGGAAGTTAGACTAGAAGACCTCCAAGGTCCCTTCCAACTACATGTGTCAGGGTTCCGGCTAATGAAACACTTCAAAGAACTTCCAGGCATTGATTTTCCTAAAAGTCTTTTATTATGTTACAAAATGTCAGCACGGCATAACGAAGGGATGCTAAGATCTAAAATCCCCACCCACTGAGCAGTTATTTTGCTAGCATTTCCACTCCCTATTTTGCTGTCATGATTTATGTTCTCCAATTAGTGTGAAGGGCAAAGATTGCCTTCCTTTCTCTTTCGCAGGCTTCTCCCTCCTCCCTCCTTCTCCTCTGCATTAACTCTAAAAATACCAGACAGTTCTGCATATTTTGTCAAAGCAAGAATATACAATATCAGCAGCGTTGACAACATGTGACGTTACTAGCTTTCCTGGAGTTAATCATACAGGCAGATGGGCTATGAGTAGAGTACCCAGGGGTCTCACTTGGTTCAGCACAACATATTTCAACATGCAAAAGAAAATTATTTTGTTTTTTCCACACGTAACTGCTATTCAGCAAGACCTAAAGTTTTGCATACTGACAACATCTTCCTTTAGTGAGATAGAATATGAAATGGATATTTTCACAGGACAAAAGAATAGGTGAAATTTCTTTTCACGAGTTCTCTGTCACCTGTGACCGACAAAGTGGCCACTTAAAGCAAAAGGAACCAAAGACAAATCAGTGTTTGGTGGCATAGCTGCTATTTTGCCAGGCTGCTGGTGAACACGGGCCCAGTGGGACATCCTCTATAATCCAGTTGTTTTCAAGCTCCCTTTCTCAGCTTTTGGGCATTGCCCAGACCAAGCCTCTGAACTGCAGAAGAGAGGCAGATGAAGGGATGTAGTTATAGCTGGCACAAAGCTGCAGCAGGTGTGTGCCCAAAAGGAAGACTTATTGGAAGAATGACAGTAAATTGGAGCTGTTGCTGCTGTTGCTGCTACACTTTTGTGGATAAACCATTTGCTGGCAACTGGCAATGGAGTGGTTTTTAAGAGGGCTTGGCAGCAACTTCATAATAGCAAGATTTAGAAGCCTTTGTCTATGAAATAATAATGACTTGATGCAGAATGCTCAAAGTATGTTAACTCTTCTGTAACAGCTGGAACTATGTGGAGAATCAGAAGCAAATTACCTTGACTTTTGAGGTATTTGCACAGCTCTCATGTACAATACTCCTTTTTTGGTAGCTTGTTTTGATGGTCTGTAATTAGTCAGTCAGATAGCTGATAGGAAAGGAGTGTCTCTTTGCTTGTATTCTCTATGGATTTTGCTGATTGGTACAAGTAAAAAGGAGTCTATTTTACTCAAATATTCTCAGTTAATTCTCTTGTGTAATGTTGATGTTAAATATTTCCCTTAATTTTAGAATAATTGACTTCCAGGTGGAGAAATGGCAGACTAACATAGAACATAGAATCATAGGCTGGAAGAGTCTCTTTCTGTGTGTGTGTGGGTCTTCTAGTCCAACCTTCTGCCCATGGCAGGACACTTTATACCATGCTGGTCAAATGGTTGTCCAGTCTATTCTTGAAAATCTCCAGTGATGGAGCACCCACAACTGCAGCTGTTCCACTGGTTAATTGTTCTCATGGCCAGCAAATTTCTTTGGAGAATAAGTCAATACCTTCTTCTCTGGCTCAGCCCCTCAAACACTGGAAGACAGCTATCATGCCCCCCCCCAATCCTGTTCTTTGACAGACTAGGTATACCTGGTTCCTTCAACCATTCATCATAGAACCCTTTATCATCTTTGTTTCTCTTCTCTGCGTACTTTCTAGGTTCTTGACATCTTTTCTGTATCGTAGTGACCGGAACTGGGCAAAGTATTTCAAGTGTGCCCTTACTAGTGTGGTATAAAGTGGTATTATTATTTCTTGTTGTCTTGATGTTGATGCAACCTAAGAACTGCATTGGCTTTTTTGGCTTATACTTAAGTGAGGTCTAGTAGGACACCTAGATCTCTCTCACAGTTACTACTTTTGAGCTAGGTACTGCCTATTCTATATCTATGCATTTGCTCATGTCATGAAACTTTTATTTTATTTTCTTCTGTCTGAAACTTGGCTGAACAGTTGGAGTTCTAATGGACAATCATTTAAATATAAGCCAGCTATATGCTGCAACTGCCAAAAAAGTCAACACAATCAGAGGCTGCATTAACAGAGAGATAGAATCAAGATCACAAGAAGTGATTGTGGGAAGTCAGCCCCCCCCCCAGAGAAGGAAATATTAAAAGGGCAGAATATTATATTTCCTCAAAGGATCTTAAAGAGGCAGAAAAGCATGCCCAGTTTTTTTTCTTAATAGCCCCAAGTCTCCCTCCCTCAAGCAGAAACCAGCTCTGTAGAAATCCAGATGTAAATAATCCATTCAGGAAGGTTGGAGGCCTCCAGCTAGAAACTTAGGAAGACAAAGACACCTAAAATCTACATACCCCACCCAAACTCTAGGACAGGACATAATAGGATTAACCCACAGATGCCAAAGGGGCACAGTCAGATTCAGGTCAAAGTACATGACACAGGAAATGCAAAGCCTCAGACAGGAACAGGAAACAACCTCAAGAGCCCCAGAGAGTATAAAAACCCACTCCCTACATGTGCTCTCTCTCTCTCTCTTCTTCCAGAGCCATCTTTCTGTCTGGCTCTCCTCTTCAATAAACTGCAACCTTCTTTATAAAGCAGTTGCCATATTATTTATTCCCGGCTTGGATGGAGACTTTTCCTTCAACATGATACTACCACTTTATAATGCCTTGGTAAGGCCACACTTGGAATACTGCATCCAATTTTATAATTCTGAGAATCCTCTGGGGCAAAGCAGCTTCCAGACCATGGCAGTTCCCAATTTCTTTTACTATAATCATTTCCAGGAGGAAGGGAAAAATCCTATGTACGATTAAGTGTAAAAAATTACTTAAGAGCATCTGCCTGACTGGGTGTAATTCTAACATGATGACATGAGCTGGTACTTTGGGGATAATGAAATAAAAGAACGAAGAAGGAAGCAAGAAACAAGAAATAAGGGGAAAATAATTGAAAGTGGTAATTCAATTTAAAAGAATTATTTTCCTAATGATTCATGGGTACATTAATGATTTCAATTGAACAAAAGTGCCTTCGGACTCCCCTTTCTGTTTAAAGAGCTCATTGGGTGTTGGCAGGAAGAACCAAACACACAGGTGGAGAACAGGCGGCACCTGGCTCTAAGTAGCGCATAGGAGAGGGATCTGGGACTCCTTTTTGGAGGGTGGTCAGCAGCCCCCAAAGGTGGAGGGAGCACCCAAATGACAGAGCAGAGGAGGCACTGGGGACTCCTCCTTGGGCTCCACTATTTGCAGAAGCTGCAGTTCCTCATGTCCTTTATCGCACACAGCGGCTGGTTCACATAGACCAAGCCATTGTTTATGTAACCATGGAATATTGCGTATATCGCAAATGGTTGAGACAGCCTAACCTAGCCATAAACTGAGAGTTATGGAGCACAATGACTGGGTTCAGACAACATGCAACTACAAGCCAATAAACCACATAGTGATTTACCAGGATGGTTTTCCTTTCTTTCGGCAGCTCCTTGACTCTTGACTGGGCTATTTATCATGTCACCTGAGATTCCTTACTTAGGTTAGAGTTATGCAGAGGTATAGCTGTGGTAGCAAGGCCAACAAATAGATAGTAGACAAGTCATGTTCTCAGGGAGGAATTTATCCAGGGATCATATTGTGCTGCTGAATGGGGCAGCGAAGACATTCTGAAGACAAATGCCATTAAAGGAAAGAGAGTAGCCATTTACAAAACAGTCATTGAAAAGTGACACGGACGTTCTTGGCTTGATTAATTATTTAAACTAATAACATAATTAAAAAAATTAAATATTAATTTTTGCCAATATGATCGCCAACGTCCGATAACGGATATGGCACAAGAAGAAGAAGAAACATTAATTGATTGGTTGATTGATTATTGATTGATATGCAAGAAAAACCAAATGCACACATATAGAATAGGTGGTACTTGCTCCTCATTTTACCCACCTGGGAAAGATGGAAGGCTGAGTCAATCTTGAGCCGGTCAGAATTGAACTGTCAGCAGAAGTAGCCTGCACCTCTCTAACCACTGCACCACCAGTCCTAGGTTGCATCAACAGAGGAATAGTATCAAGATCATGTGAAATGTTAATACCCCTTTATGCTGCACTAGTGAGGCCACGCTTGGAATACTGTGTCTAATTCTAGTCACCAGGATTCAGAAAAGTTGCTGGGACCCTAGAAAAAGTGCAGAGAAGAGCAACAAAGATGATTAGGGGAGGCTAAACATGTAATGGATGGTTGAGGGAATTAGATATATCTAGTAGTCTAACAAATGACATGATAGCAGTATTCCAATATTTGAAGGGCTGCCACAAAGAAGAGGGAGTCAACCTATTCTCCAAAGCACCAGAGGGAAGGACAAGAAGCAACAGTAACAGTAATAATATGGTTCATTACACAATCAGTCAGATGTTCGACTGGATTTGGCATTTTTGTGTACCTATTGAGTCCTTACCAAGGACCTGGGATTGGAAGATGTGGATGTTTGATGGTATTACAGATATCGTCGCAGGATGGAAGCTGTTCCGAGTAAAGCTGCCTTTTGCAATTGATTGATGGTGAATTTGTCAGTGCCGATGGTGTTCAAGTGGTGCTCCAGTTGTTTTGGATTGCACCCAAGGCGCCTATTACTGTTGGGATTACCTTTGCTTGCTTCTGCCACAGTTGTTCTATTTCTATTTGCAGGTCTTTGTATTATGTGATCTTCTCCAGTTCTTTCTTTTCTATTCTGCTGTCTCCAGGTGCTGCCACATCCACTATCCAGACATTTTTGTCTTTCTTAACAGCAGTTGTTAAATCTGGGCTGTTCTGTGACATTTGAATTTTAAATAGCTTCTTTATTTTCTATTACTTTCTTGGTCCTTTGGTCCTATAAGTTCTAACTTGCAGGCAAGTGATATTTCTTGCAAAATAGTTGTTGTTACTTTGTCATGGTATTGTTTGTAGTCATTCTTGCAAGAGCTTACCAGATGGTCCACTGTTTCTTCAGCTTCTTTGCAGAGGTGGCATTTGTTGTCTGTTGCCATCTTCTCAATTTTGGCTTTGCCAAAAAAGGACTCTGCATTTTTATTCACCTATCAAGTCTTTCCAAAGGACCTGGAATAGGCAGATCTTCTTTCTTGATAAAGGTATTTACGCAGGATGTAAGCTGTTCCGACTAAAGCTGCCAAAAATAAAAATGCCAAATCAAGTCTAAACATGTGACCAACTAGGCAACCACCCCTAATAGTCATCCCCCAGTGAGGCATTACCTTGGTGTGGTTGTGGGGCTTATATACTGCCTGATTCTCTACAATTCTGAATAGTAGATATGCCCTTTCAAGGCATATCTTGGACTAGAAAGAAGGCCCATTAAAGTGAATGTTGAAATCCCTTTAAGCCAGCAAGTCTCCCACTGCAGAAAAGCATCAAATTGGAAAAAGAGACAAATAATCTTTCACCTGGCCTGGGGAAGGCAGTAAACCATGTATTTCCAGGATCAACTCCTTGTCTGTGGAATTAGTCCAAGGCATGGCTTGGACTTGAAACCAGGTCCATTAGTGTGAATGCCAAACTCCCTTTCAAGCACCCAGTGTCCCTGTAAGGCCTGCCTCAGCTAGTCCTCCCAAGAAAGCAGAACTCTTGAAACAGGCATTGTTTCAAAAAGAACTTTTATTGAGAGTCAGTGATAGCAGAAGAGCAAAGCAAAATCTAACGTTTCCCCACACGAAAGATTACATTAAGGCATCCCTTTCAAAACCCCACACCAATGGCCAAATGTCAATTTGATTTCATCCAGTCCTCAAGTGCGAAGTTGTTATGGGAACCGAGGTAATACACACAGATCCCAGGCACTGTTCTCAGGGTTTCATTTCCTCCCATCAGACAGATGACCCAGAGCCCATTCCTCTCCCGTTCACACACCAAGGTATCAAAGGGGTGAGGAACAAAGCAGAGGAAACACTGACCAACCTCCTCCCTCCCAACAGCATGGCCAAACAGTCTCCCCCCCTCCCAGCAAAATGGGAAAAAAAGAGAATAGAAAAGTTGAGGGTCTGACCATCCCACTCTCTAGACAGGCATTCAATTGGAAACAGGAGTCACATATTCACCTTTGCCCTGGCCTGGGGAAGCTGGAAAATCATGTGTTTTCAGGATCTGCTCCTGGTCTGTGGAGTTAATCAAAAGGATAGATTATATTTTAAAGTAGGTCCACTAAAGCAGAGGTCCCCAACCCCCGGTCCGTCAACTAGTACTGGGCCGTGGCATGCCAGCAACTGGTCCGCACAAACAAGCAAAGCCCCATTTGCGGGATGCAGGCAGCACACAAAACTACACCCCCTCCAGTCCGCAGAAAAACTCTCTCCACAGAACCAGCCCCTGGTGTCCAAAAGGTTGGTGACCTCTGCACTAAGTGAATGCCTGAATCCCTTTTTAGCTAGCAAGTGTCCTGCTCCAATCAGGGGTCAGATTGGAAAAGGAGTCATATACTTATCTTTTCCCTGGCCCAGGGAAGGCAGAAAACCACGTGTTTTCAGGATCCACTCCTTGTCTGCAGAGTCAGTCCAAGGCATAGCCTTGACTTGTCAGGAAGGTCCTTTTAGTGAATGCCAAAATGCCTTTCAGCCAGCAAGTGTCCCGTTCTAGACAAGCATCGAATTGGAAAAGAACTCACATGTGAATCTTTGTCCTGGCCTGGAGAAGCCAGAAAACCAGGATCCGTTCCTAGTCTGAAGAGTGACCAACTGCTTGGTTGGCAGGAGCTGGGGAGAGACCAGGAGTCACCCCGTTTTGTGGCCCTTGGCTCTCAAAACGTGGCCTCCAGGTTTCCAGATGACAAACCCAGCATCTTAATCACTGTGTTAGATTCCTGTCTTTGCTTTCTTTGATGCTCACTAGTAACTGCCATAACTGAGGGGGAGGGGGCATTTGGAAGGTATGAAAGAATGCTGTGGGAATTTGGGGAGCATGGACACTAATAGGAACCAGAGGTGTCAAACGAACCATTTTCCCGCCTTCAAGGATGCCATGGGAAAAGAATACACAGTGGCCTGAGGCACCAAGTTCCCAAAACATCGGAATAGAGCCTGATTGGACTACTGTCCCTGGGGGGAGGGTTTTGGACATTGGGGATTCCTTTAAATATACCGTATTTTCTGGCGTATAAGACAACTTTCTAAACCCTGAAAATCTTCTCAAAAGTCGGGGGTCGTCTTATACGCAGGAATATACGGGTAGCTGTTCTCTGAATTTAAAACCAATCTGCCCCCTAGTGGCCAGCCCTATTTTTTTTACAGAAATAAGCACTAACAGGACAAAGCTTTCTAGCAGCAAAGGAATGGAGCTCCTATTGTGCTCATCTATAAACAGAAATTCAACATTGTACTGTATTTTCTGGCGTATAAGATGACTTTCTAAACCCTGAAAATCTTCTCAAAAGTTGGGGGTCTTCTTATATGCCCAGTCGCCTTATACACCGGAATATACGGTATGCCTTTTGCGCTGTTTTCCTTCAAAACTTGCCTAGCTCACTCTGCACTCACCATCTCTAGTAAAAGTACCTTTTTCTCTAGCACCTATGGAGTCAAGGGTTGTTCTTTCCTAGGAAGTAAGTTGGGGCCAGTCTGACACACTAGCCACGGTTTTAATACTTGTGCGCTGCCCAGCACAAGTATTAAAATACGCCAATAATGTAATATCAAAGGCAAACAAGAAACAAGCCAACCGATGCAAAAGAAAACCAGTAAAGCATGCCATGCAGTGTAGCAGAAATCAGAATGCTGAACTTCCCCTAAAGGAGGTCCATTCTTCTAGGGCAGGGGTCTGCAACCTTGACAATGTTAAGACTTGTGGACTTGGCTAAGGAATTCTGGGAGCTGAAGTCCACAAGTCTTAAAGTTGTCAAGGTTGCAGACCCGTGTTCTAGGGCTTTGTGATCCACCCGCTCTGTCTTTTAAGTCCCTGATGGCAGACAAAAGGTAAATTCTTTTGTTTCTTTTTCCTGTATACCTGAATATTTTTTGATTGTTGTCTCATATTACATTATGCCACTTTCTTATGCTACTTTATAATAAAGACAAGTCCTCATGTGATCGTTGCTTCCAAATCCAAAAAACCCTGTGACCAGCCCTTCTGGGCTGGAGGTGTTAGCACATCTGCTTGAGATCAGCCACAGGTCATTCAGATACTGCCATGATATAACATGACACCATTTCTTTCATGGGTTGGGTTTACAAGAGTATCTAAGTTAGTTAGTGACTAAGTTAGTGACTGAGCAGCTGCAACATTGTTTGCTTTTTCTTCTTGTACTTTTCATTAGTTTATAATTTGCTGAACCACATGAACCAAGGATATGAATTATTAATTCAGCAAGGAGATGAAAGAAATCCATTTAAGCATTCTGGAGCCGGTGGGCTGTGGCTATGGAAAGAAGGCTTCATATGCGGATCAACCGGTGCAGTCTTGTGATCATGCTCATGTGATGCCGACTGCATGATCTTCCACGAAAGTAATCAACAAAAGTAAAGACACATAAATCAAGCTGCTCTCCTGAGAGCCAAAGAGAAGCTGGAAGATCCATCAAAGAGTTCAAAACTGCAAATATTACTATTCATGAAAAGTAGAAAGCCGTCTTCACTGACTCTTAATATGCTCCTTTGTAAATTGCTTTGAGATTTATGGCTGAGGAGGTAAAAGGCTAGGAGCTGTTATTACCCCTGGGTAAGATATAATTCAACACCAGCGGAACTGGCAGATGTAAGCACAGAGAAACTAAAATTAGTGGAGAATAAACAATGGCTTGTTTTAAATATGTGCCAATTAATATGCAAACTTTAAGCAGTGAGGTTTCAAGCAGCCTGAGGAGCTTTCATACAGAGACACCACTAGGAAGCAACCGACGACACAGCCTGAAATGGAGGGCAACCTGGGAAGAGACCACAAGAAACCTCCAGCCCAACCTCTGTGAGGTGCAGGAAAACTAATTACAATATCCATCTGAGAATCTACCACCTTTATGTTAGTATAAAGGTTTCCCCCAATATTTAAACTAAATCTAGATATGTATCTTTTCTAGTCCTATTTTCTGTAGTCATGGAAAAGAGTTCTTTCCTATAGCTTATGAAACAACAAACAATGGATGGAAACTGAACAAACAGAGAAGCAATCTAGAACTAAGGAGAAATTTCCTGACAGTTAGAACAATTAATCAGTGGAACGACTTGCCTCCAGAAGTTGTGGCTGTTCCAACACTGGAGGCTTTTAAGAAGAGATTGGACAACCACTTGTTTCAAATTGTATAGGGTAATGATGGTGAACCTTTTAGAGACCGTCCAATCCCCCCCCCGTCCCCCCTCCGTCGTGCTCACTGGGCCAACTTCACAGCCCACCACAGATCACCCAGGTAGCCCAGCAGTGCCATGGCGGCCATGCCCTCTGCCCGTGCCCCGCAGTATCATCTGCGCGCGACATGGCACAAGGGCGGACTCTTGTCCCCACTGCTCGGCTACTATGTCCTTGGCTGCGCTGCTTTGCGTGGGCCATGCCCGGGGGTGACTCTTCTCCACGGGGCTGCTGGTGAGGAGGGGGCCGTGGGAGGAGGTAGGGCTGGGGCGACGGTGTGTGTGCCCACAGAGAGGGCTCCAAGTGCCGCCTCTGGCATGTGTGCCATAGGTTTGCCACCACTGGCATAGGGTCTCCTGCTTGAGCAGGGGGGTGGACTAGATCACTAGAAGAGTCCCTTTCAACTCTTATTCTGTGTATACACTTTGGACCCAGCACAGAAAACTCTGATTTAAAACAAAGTGGTTGGAAACAGAAATAGGGGAAATTGTGATAACCCCACATAACTTACCTCAAGTGCTTGACACTGGAGAAAACAACAGCAAAACCTTCTTTTCAAAGCTGTAACTGATTGCATTTATTTTTAACTGTGTATTTTGGGACACTGAGCAGACGGATGAGGTAATAACATTAATTGGTGATTAAAATCACAAGTAAACAAGAAAGGCATGAAATATCAAAGCCACGTGTGAACTTGTCAAAGCACTGAGAAAATGAACTTCCAAAGAAATTTTGGACTTCTCACTGCAGGAGATCATTCTTTGTATCTGCTGCAAATGGAACTGGGACACCTGGGCCGGCAGCAGCCACTCCATGCTGACAGGCAGCTAAGAGACTCAGGCAGACACCACTTAGACAGCAAAGGGTGTAAACAGGGCCACCCAAAGACAAGCTGGAAGAGAGGCAACCAGACAAACGTAGAAGACAAAGTCCCCCATAAAAAGAAATATGGACGGAGTATAAATGTGATACAATAGCTGAGCCACATAATGAAAAGCAGTCACTCTTTCTTTCCATCTCCATTTTTACCTTATGTTCAAGGTGCTTAAACATTTCTATTTTCCTTGTCGGTATCATTGAACGAGCTTTATTGTTGGAGGTGGCAAAGTGGGGTCTACTGGTGTGTTTTCTGTTGCACACACTCCAATCGTTCTGAAAATTCCCTGGTCCTCCCACTTCCTGGTGGGATGCAAACATCACCCATGGAAATTTCACCAAAATTATTTTAAGCTTGGAAAGAAATGTCAGCAGCAAAATATTTTCCTGATAATTAGAGAAACAGGCAAAACCCCATAATTTTTTCACATAATTTATTAGCAATGTCTTATGACTCAGATATTACAACTCAGATATGGTATTTTGTGGGGTGTATATGCTATCCAGAGTCAAGTAGATTTGGATAATTATCCTAATCAAATGAATTTAATTTCAGGTATATAGTTCCATGAGTGCAAAAACATCCATCACAGTCTGAATCAGTAGATTCCAGTGCATCCGTTTTCTCTAGAAAAGCGTCCCCAACCACATGGCCCAACAATCACTAGTGGGCCATGAGGATACTGGGCCGCAGAAATAGCTACTGAGCACTTGTGTATGCGCATCATCACTTGCACAAGCAGCGGGTGAGCACATGCTCATGCAGTCCATTTATGTGAGCCGCAGGTGCGCGTGCACGCCGGTCACGCAAATGGAACTGCATGTGCGCACTTGCCAGCCACTCATGTGAAACCATCCCTTCCCCCCCCCACTGGTCCACGAAGCCCGAAACGTTGGGGAACTCTGCTCTAGAGGCTCCCCCCCATTGAGCTGCAGTGTTCTCCAACCATCCTTGACTAGCCTGAAAACGGTTTCAACAACCACCTTTTCTGCCTTCACTGCTAATGTGCTTCTTCAGTCCCTGGCATTGCTCCAAGGTAAAGAATGACTGCAGCAGGGAATGCTTGTATTGTGATTGTTGAGTGAATTGGTCACGTGGGCATCTGTGATGACTCCCCCCAAATATAAGGACCTACACCAGCTGATCCCTTAGGAAAGCAAAACTCTTGACTCCATTGAGGTTAATCAAAAGAACTTTTACTGAGAGAAAGTGGATGCAGAGAAGTCAGGTGGAATCTGAAGGTCCCACACAAAGCGCAAAGCAGTTGTTTTGTTTTCCCCACACCCAACCAGTCCATCAACAGCCAATGTGATGCCACAGGATTGTTTTGAGAATACTGAGGTGCTGGGTTGATAACAGGTCATTCTCAGGGCATGATGGCCTTGGAACCAGGCTGGAACTGGGAAGGAGTTTGCTTCATCTCTAAAGACAACCCCCTTCCTTAATTCCCAAGTGGTTACAGGAAAAGCAAAAGTATGCAAATAATGCCTGAAACCTTCCTTCCCCCCACAACCAAATGGCAGTACACCAGCATAGTGGACCTGACATGCTGCCCACCCCAAAAATGGCATTATTTCTGCAGAAGAAAACATAATAAACAGGGACAGAAAGAAAACATGAAATTAACAGAAACCTTATTTAGATTTTTCTGGGTATTGGTTATGAAAATGTTTTACAAGTCTGGGAGCCCTAACATGATGGTGATTGACCCACTCATTTTGAGCTTTGGGGAAATCCTTCCATGCTACCAAATATTGGAGTTCTCCCCTATGTCTGTGGGAATCTAAAATTTCACGAATTTCAAAATGCTGCTTCCCCTCTTCCATCATTGGCTCAGGAGATGATGGAAGGCTTGGTCTAAGGAGAGAAACAACTTCATGTTTTAACAGATTACAATGGACTACAGGGTGGACCTATGAAAGGATTTTGGCAATTCTAACTCCACAGTCACAGGGTTTATAATATGTTTGATGGGAAAGGGCCCTAGCTTTTTTGACTTTTCGACTTTTGCAGAGACTGTAGGTAACTCATGGACAGGTAGACAAGATTACCAATGTTGAATGGTTTGGGTTTTGTAGGCTTGAGCTTTATAAACCTCCCAGGCATCTCACAACAGTCCATGCATTTTGTAATTGGGAAACCCATTCTTTTAACAATGCCACCAGAGGGTCATTCAGGGGCAGTTCAGACATAGGAGTAACGTTCTGACCCACAGCCACCCTGAAAGGGGTGAATCCCATGCTACAGTGTACAGAATTGTTATAAGCCACTTCTGCAAAAGGTAACAGGTCAGTCCAATTATCCTGTTGATAACTATTTAAGCATCTGAGAAATTGTTCCAATACTGAGTTCACTCATTCACACACCCCCTTCATTTGAGGGTGGTGATTGGAACTGAGTCCCTGAAAGTCTTGCAAGTTAAGGAAGGCTCGCCAAAATGTGGAAGTGAATTGCACCCCTTTGTCCGAAAAGATGCATTGAAGTGACCCATGTAGTCGGTAAATATAATGTAAAAATAATTTGGCTAGCCTCTGTGCCAATGGGATTTTTGGACACGGGACAAAGCATACTTGCTTAGAAAACAAAAGTCATGACCTATATAACAGTGTTTCCTGAGCTTTCAGGGAGTTCCACAACAAACTCAATGGATATCTCTCTCCAGGGCGTTGACAATTCGGCCACGATTTGAAGGAGTCCTGGGGTTTTCCATTGTCTGTGTTTGGCTGAGGCACAGATAGCTTGCCACATAGCTCTCAATGTCCTTTTTGAGGGACAGTCACCAAAATTGTCTTTTTATCAGCTGTAAAGTCTTTACAAAACCAAAGTGTCCCACCACTTTGGAGTCATGGCTTTTTTCCAGAAGCTCATTTAATAACTGCAATGACATGACCAAAATCCTAACCTCAATTGTTGTAAATCAGTGACCAATTGTCATGGGCTGGAAACATATAAAAAGCATTGTGCCATGGTGGGTGTAAATGGGGAAAAGGCTTCATCTATTCCACTATCTTGCCCCAACTTCCAGGTCACTTCTATTCTGACAGAGTAGGACCATCGTGGATTGTCAACACTCCCCTTACCTGAATCAGACTGAGTGTCAGAATCCAATTATATTTCATCTCTAGTTATGAACTGTAGAAAACCCCATTTCTGCCTTCTATGGATTCTGTCATATGGTGAAGGGAAGGGGGTGAACAAAGGGCTTTATGGCCCTCACTTCCTTCTGTACACTTCAAAGAAACTGGATGTGTGTATCACCAAACGGACTAACCATAAGAATGGGGCTATTACCTTTCCTGTAGTTTTCTCTGAAGTCTCCATCCAGCTGGCAGTAAGGAAAAGGGGGTGGGAGTGTAATGCCTGAGACTGTCGCTGGAAGAAGGGGGTGATTGGGTGGGGCTACTGGGGAACCCCTTAAAACCTTGAATGGGAGAGCTTGGACCCCAAGTCCTGTCTAGAACACCTGCAACCATTTTCTCTTAATAAAGGATGCCTGTTGGAAGAACTATTCCAAGAGTTCTGTCTTCTTAAGATGCAAAGTGGGGGGGGGTCCTTACACTGAGCATCTTTCTGTCCCATCACTTTCTCTCTTTTTCTCTTGTCTTCCACAATGGCATTGCTATAGATTGCTGCTTTGGGCAATATTGCCCCAGTATCCTTTTCATTTTGCTTTGCAGTAAAATTATTTGTTAGTTCAATTTATTTGCTGTCCATGTCACAATGGGACTACTCTGAACAACTTACAACAGCAAAATGGAAAAAAATGTTTAAAAATGTAAGTACAACAATAGCAAAACATCGAAAGAATAGAAATAAACAATAAAAGTACAATAATACGAATTAAAAGATGGGGTGGAGAGGGAACAGGAAGCACAGGGGGGAGATTGGGTCAGTTAATTAGTCCAGTAGCCATGATCAGAGCACGGTGGCCCAGTGGTTCGAATGCAGCATTGCAGGCTAATTCTGCTGACTGCCGAATGCCAGCAGTTCACCAGTTCGATTCTCATGGGCTCAAAGTTGACTCAGCCTTCCATCATTCCGAGGTTGGTAAAACGAGGACCCAGATTGTTGGGGGCAATAGGCTGACTCTGTAAACCCCTTAGAGAAGGCTGTAATGCACTGTGAAGCAATATATAAGTCTATTGTTATTGCTATTCCCCTAATGGGTTCCCTAGTCAAGTGGCAGAGCCAGGTCTTCAGGTCCTTGTGGAAAGCTAGAAGGGTTGGGGCAAACCTCACTCTGGGTGGGGGGCAGGATGTTCCGGAGGGTCAGCGCTACAGCAGAGAATCTCTTCTGGATCCCACCAGCCAGAATTCCTTGACCGACAGGATTTGCAAGCAGGCTTTCTCTACTGACCCAAGTAGGGTGGGCTTGTCTTAGCTGGATGAGACTGTTCATCAAACAACCTGGACCCATGCCATGGAGGGCTTTAAAGGTCATAACCAATAACCTAACTGCTCCCACCAGCAAATCAGTGCAGCTCGCGAAGCAGTGGTGTAGAATGTATTCTGTATTCTATGTATTCTATGACTGCTTGTGCTGTAGCATTTAGTAATAGTTGAAGCTTCCAAATGCATTTCAAGGGTAATCTCATTACAATAATCCACACGAGGGATGACTAGAGCTTGAGTGACTGAGCGCAGAGAGTCCTGATCCAGGAAAGTCTGCAGCTGGTACTCAGACTGAAGATGTGCAAAGGCTCCCTTAGTCACAACTGCCAACTGCTCTTTGAGTAGGTGTCATGAGTCCAGGAGAACCCCTGGGTTGTGAACTGGGCCTGAATGGAGTATTACAGCCTCATCCAGAACTGAAGATGTCAAAGACCTGGATTTGGAAGCTCTAAAGCCACTTGGTTTAGCCAGGGCTCAATCATAGGCTGTTGTCCCCCATGCAGGACCTTACAGCCTAATCCTAACCCTAGCGACAGCATCACTCAGGTCACCAGATGTGGAGATGTAAAATTGTCTATCATCAGCTTATTATTGACATCTCAAGCCCTGGTGATGGATGATCTCACCCAGTGCTCCATATAGATGTTAAACAGGAATGGAGAGAATATCCCATAAGAAAGCAGCCAGGGGCTGGAGTTCTCCCTCCCTATCAACACTGATTGGGATAGGCCTTGGAGAAAGGAGCTAGCAATTAGTCACCACAGCAGGAGGGGGGCATATTACCTTGATAATATTTATTCAGCATAGGGCAGTGATGGCGAACGTTTTAGAGCCCAAGTGCCCCAAAACTGCCCACTGCTCCATCCTTGCTCGGCCCTGCCCACTGGGCCAACCACCACCTACAAGGCCTGCCACAGATCACCCAAGCTGCCCAGCAGAACCATGGTGGCCATGCCCTCCGCCCGTGCCCCGCAGCATCATCTGCGCATGACAGGGCGCAAGGACAGAGTCTTGTCCCCACTGCCCAGCTACCATGTCCTTGGCTGTGCTGCTTTGTGTGGGCCGCACCAGGGGGTGGCTCTCCTCTGGGGGGGGGCTGCTGGTGAGAAGGGGACCATGGAGGAGGTGGGGTTGGGGCAACAGCGCATGTGCCCACAGAGAGGGCTCTGAGTGCCACCTCTGGCGTGCGTGCCATAGGTTCGCCACTACTGGCATAGGGCTTTAGGGCAGGACAAAAGCCAATGGGTGGAAGTGTGGAAGAGGGAGATTCAACCCGCAAATGAGGAGGAATGCTCTGGCCATCAGAGCTATGAAGCAGTGGAGTCTCCTGGCATGGTGGGGGCTCCCTTATAGGAGGTTCTTGAGCAAAGGTTGGGCAGCTATTTGTGTGGGTTAGTCTGGGGACTTCTGTGCTGGGTGAGGGGGGTTGATTAGAAGAACGTACGAAATTCCTTCCAATCCTCTGATGGCGTCAAGTGCCGGAAATCAAGAGTCAAGACGGTTCAAATGAATACAGGTTTATTGCATGCTAACTCTTTCTAAAAGAATCTGAACTACTAATGGTCAAAGCAAATTAGCGGTAGATAAGAGTCAGTAGAATTCAAGGTGGGCTGGAGTTAGATCTCTTGCGGGCATGAAGGGACTGATGATGTGCTTGACCCCTCTCTCGGGCTCAGCCTGATCCTCTCCTACACATTGTCTGATCCAGTGATTCAGAAGGCAGCAGCTATCTCGGCAGACCCAACTCTCTGGATTTCAGGGCTTCCACAAACGACTGGTTTCTGGAAGAGATTCCAGACACCAGTGGAATGATAAAAATCCTTGAGAAAAGACAACTGCTGACACGGTCTTTTCTATGCTGACTACAATTATCAGCACTTTCTATAAATATTTTGGGTCAATGCTGGCTGGGTGTGCTGGGATTAAACTCTAGCCGGAAATGCCAAATATTTTATAACGGTCAGAACAACCACAAGCTGGAGTCTGTCGGTTCATGATGCAAGCTCCAGCCCTTTGTGTAAGCATGCACATCTATGAAGCATGTGCAACAGGGGTGGAGATTGCACTGGGATGGAGCGTTTGTCCTTTACTCCCCTGCTGCCTGCTATAGACCCCTGTATGGGCCACCTGAAATTCCTGAACCTCTTTCTCATGGTTCCTGACCAAGATATCGCTCACCATTGCTGCTTACAATTGGCAGTTTAGCATAATGAGTATAAACGATGGTCTGGTTAGAATGGTTAGAATGCAGCATTGCTGGCAAACTCTGCCCACAGCCTCAAGTTTGATCCTGATGGGGCTCAAGGTTGACTCAGCCTTCCCTCTTTCTCAGATTGTTGGGGGCAGCAAGCAGCCCCCACCCCACAGTCCTTCGGGGTGACGATCACTCATCCTCTCTTTTCCCAGATCCCAGGCATTCCATTGTTCCCCCCCTTTTCCCTCACTGCCGGCAAAAGGGAGACTTCAGAGAGAGAGAGAGTAGATGAAAGGCGATGGCCATATTGTTATGGTCAGTCCTCTTGATGAGAATCAACATCCAGTCACTTTGTAGTTTAAATGAAGTGACAGTCATAAAACCCCCTTGCTTCCTCATCCCCTTTCGTAGTATGACAGAATCCAGGGAGAGTAAGAAATGGTTTTTTTTCAGAGTAGATAGCTAGAAATGAAATATAATTGGATTCTGACAGCTCTGTTTGTGTGAGCAGCGTGCATGCGCACCCATTGCAAATGGAGCACACTGCATGCAGCCACCACATGCATGGAACCATCCCCTCTGCCAGTCCGCTAAGTCAGAAAAGTTGGGGACCACTACTGTAAAGCATTGTGGGGTGCTAGCCTACCCTTTGAGATGAGAAACACACCCATATCACACACACAAAAAAATCCCTATAAGGAGGACAATCATCTTCTCTTAGCTCAAAATACCTTGCAAGGTTGTTGTTCCAGGGATAAAATCAGGAGCGAGCTTTAAAACAATCATGCCCAGCTTAGGGATTAAGGATGTTCCTTGGAATTCTGTGCATGGAGACATAGTGTTGGCCCTGTGAGGTAGTCCAGAGAAGAAGCACAACCAGGAAAGTTGACTTTCTTTTAGCTGTAAAGTTACATTAACAGAATATTTGCAAAACTGAAAGTATTACTCTCCTGAAAATCAAGGAGGGTCCATTCTGAAGTGTTTCCCACATGCTCCCTCCTTGGGCCACTTGTCCAGTCTGCAGCTTCCCTTCCAAGGTCACTCCCAAGGTCACTCCCGCTGTCGAACATTCAGCTGTAGCTTTGTGGAGCATGAAGGTTCTATTTCGGATAATATTCATACATGGATTTGTTTTATAATCCTAGTGGCACCAATATGTAAGTAAGAAGGGGGGAAACTTTGCACATGCTAATTAAGGTAAATTAGATGCAGATTCCAAATAGCATTTTGCATGTCACAGGGAATATGCAAAGCAATATAATTTTGACCCTGAAAATGCAAACGCTAAATATAAGGTAGAATAAACAAGGCTATTGCTTAAGTATCCTGGGATACAAAGACTTCCTTGCTTTCTGTCTCCTCCTTGCCCCTGTCTTTGCATTAATTTCTGTTCCTTTTGTCATTAACACTTAATTTCCCCAAATTCATTGCTCCCTATTTCTCCTTGTCTAATTTACAGGACCTCTGTATTAGAATGTGGCTGTGCTCACGGGTATGCACAATGTATACAGATATTAATTCACTAATTACTTAGTATACAGGAATATATAAATAACACACCAAATATTAAGTGAATAAAGAAAGGAAAGTTATGAGGGGAGAGTTTTATGTCAACCAAGAGCTCATATTCCTGCCAGAGCAGTTTTCTGCTCTGCACAGAGTCATAAAAATATCCCAGCATCCACTCAAATTTATTCTTCTTTAGTGATTTTGAATCATCTCTTTTTTCTGCTCTGCCATGCTCAATACACCTTGAGGTCAGGTGTGCCTGTTGGGGACTGCTGGTTCCCCAACTCCGGGGAACCTCCATTCAACTGTGGGATGGTCAACCCACCCACCACTCAGAATGGCCACTCTCCAGAAGTCTCCAAGCCATCTTCCAAAATCTGGCCAAGACTTCATCACCCTTGAGGAAGGGGGAGGGGGGCTCTCTATTTTTTTTTATGGTGAAATATTCCCTATTTGCTAATTATTCCCCAATGTAAGGACCCACCCCACTTTGCATCTTAAGAAGACAAAACTCTTGGAATAGTTCTTCCAACAGGAATCCTTTATTAAGAGAAAATGGTTGCAGGCGTTCTAGACAGGACTTGGGGTCCAAGCTCTCCCATTCGAGGTTTTAAGGGGTTCCCCAGTAGCCCCACCCAATCACCCCCTTCTTCCAGCGACAGTCTCAGGCATTACCACTCCCACCCCCTTTTCCTTACTGCCGGCTGGATGGAGACTTCAGAGAGAACTACATGAAGGTAATAGCCCCATTCTTATGGTTAGTCCTTTTGGTGATATACACATCCAGTTCCTTTGAAGTGTACTGAAGGAGGTGAGGGCCATAAAGCCCCTTTGTTCACCCCCTTCCCTTCATCATATGACAGAATCCATAGAAGGCAGAAATGGGGTTTTCTATAGTTGATAACTAGAGATGAAATATAATTGGATTCTGACACCCTTGCTCACCTTTTTCCCCTTCACAAATAACTCTGGGGCAGCTGTTTTAAATCTCCCAGGCTTTTGGTGGGAGAGCAGAGGGGTTCTCCCCTACCTTTCCTGGCCAGCGTGCACAGAAATAGATTTGTGTCCACTTGCCCGGTATAAAACATCTGGCGGCCTAAAAAGTAGCCTGAGGTTTATTTGAAACAGCTGGACCGATTTCAAGGCTGCTTCCATTGAGGAGGATTCAGTTCCTTTTCTAATTCTGAATACCTCTTAAGCCTCAATGCTCTATAGCTGAGGAGAAATAAAGATCACAAAGAGAGGCTGCTTCAGGCAAGTCTGCACCAGCTATTCTGGCCAAAACAGCTCTAAAATACACGATAGGACCCTTGCCCATCCTTGCAGACCAGATCTGGCAAGGATCCTATGTTTAAAAAGGAGTGTGCTAAAAGCCTCAAGGTGATTTGATTGAATTGCTGAGTGAAACTGATGTTCCACGATAAACCGTTGATTCAATAACAGAGAAAGAGAGGGAAGGAATGTCCTGTTTTGAGGTTGATGAACGAGTGACTCTCTCTTCCTAGCCTGCTCTCTAATCTTATCAGCAAAGTGATAGGTTTGAATGTTCAAAAACATCCTCCACTTAATCCTTCATGAAGCTGCCTCCTCCTCCTCCTTCTCAGCCTAAAAACATATATTATGCTGGTAGTCATTAACATCTCTCTACCATTAATGGTATGGTATTATAGGAAGACAGCACCCCCCCCCCAGAGAAAGAAATATTTTGGGGAATATTAAAAAGGCAGAATATTATATTTCCCCAAAGGAATAATGGAGAAGATCTTAAAATGCAGAAACACCCCCCCAAGTCTCCCTGCCCCAGGCAGAAACCAGGTCTGTAGAAATGCGGATCTGATCATCCTTTCCAGTGCTTTTTTTGTTAAAAAAAAAAAAAGTGCCGGAACTCACACACATCATACAACCCGCCTTGCCTACCCTACAAGGTTCCATCCAAAAAAGATGCCAGAACTCCATTCTGGGTGTTCTATAACAAAAAAAGCCCTGATCATTTCAGAAAGATTAGAACCAGGAAGCTTAGAGCAGATGGGATTAGAAAGACAAAGATCCCTAGAACCAACACCTCACCCCAAAAATCCAACACAGGACTTAGCCATCAGCCACAGCCCCAGGGAAGCAGGACATGACCTTTAGGACATAATAGGATTAACCCACCACCATTAGAATACCAGAAAGGCACACTGAACCTCAGGTCAAAGTTCATGCCAGAGGAACAACTCCAAACACAAAAGCCCAAGAAGGTATAAAAACCCACCACTCCCTGCTCCATGTGGTCAGCTGCTCCAGAGCCACATGTCTTCTGGCTCTGCTATTCAATAAACGACAACCTTCTTTCTATAGCAGTCTCCATTTTGTTTATTCCTGGCTTGGACTGGATCCTGATAAAGATTTTTCTTTCAACAGTATGTTACCCCACTCAGAAATAGGGTAGGGGCATTTAATTTGCTTCTTCAGTGCCTTGGTGTGGAGGTTTTCTTCCTTTGCTGTCTAATGTTATCTGGGTCTTCAGGTATTTCCTGAGACAAGGTGGAGGTGGATCCTGTGACCAATCAGAAAGCCAGCACAAAGAGAAGCCATGCAAGGCCTCTGCCACCCAATATACTACCAAGGTCCAAGTGGGTGCTGCAGAGCATCTTGGGGGTTAGTTGGTGCTCTAGTCAAGGGGGACTGTCCATGCCACTAATTGAGTGAATATGCCTGCCATCCTCCCCAGATTGCCACCTTTGCCTTAGATCAGCATTCCTCAACTTTCCCGCTTTGTGAACTGGCTAAGCAGGAGAGGGGATGGTTCCACATGAGCGGTGGGCAAGTGCATACACATGCAGCTCTATTTGTGCAAGTAGCGGGCACGCACACATGCAGGTCACACAAATAGAGCTTTGTGCAGGCTTTCCTAACTGCTCAAGCAAGTGTAGCTGCACACACACACACACACACACAAACACTCACAGTTCCAAACAGGCCACAGCCCGGGGGTTCAGGACCCCTGCCTTATATCATAAGTGGAGCTTCCAAGGAAGCATGGAATGCACAAAACTGATATGGAAACACTGAATAGGATCTGTGGAGAGTGTAATTCCAAGCCCAATAAAAACTACCAGGGAGAATTGAAGCTGCAGCAGAAAAGCTTGCTGGATGCATTCTGTGTGAGAACAATCAAACCAAGGGCTAAGACCAAAATCTCTGCTACATGGGAGTGCTCGGCTTTTTCTCACAGGCATGTATAAAGTTGCTAACATTTATAAAGATCTGGAATGGGCCAGGAAGTCCAGATTATTTCTGACTGCACACCAAGCACCTTGATGGTCTCCAGCTCTTGGGAAACATCCTTGCCAAAATGCAGGAGCTGGATTGTTGAGAGGAAGGATAGTGTGTCCCTGATGGAGGGATATTGCAGCTCCCTTCTCAAGGCTGCCCTGAGAACTGGTGGGGAGCTGTGGTCTAGAAGACCTTGCGGGGGGCTTTGGGGGCAAGACGGTCAATTGGGTCCAACAGGGCTAGGCAAAGAGATGAACTGGGTTTGACCAACAGACAGATAAGAGAAAGGGCATAGACTTCATTTTGCTTGTTAGTTTTATTTTACTCAGCGCAAACAATAGCCAATTTTTAGGTTACACTTAATGAGTCCTTCCTTACCTTTTACTCCACGTGTAAGCATTCAGGTCTCATTTATTTGCATCAAAACTTTGATTAACCCTGTTTAGTGGTGCCAGTCAATTTAATTATTTCACAACCTGTAACTCCCTTTTAATTTCATTGCCACCCTGGGGGTGATTTTTCCTAAAATAGCCTTTGAGTTTTTTCCCAAGGCTGCCTTTGGTCCCTTTGTTATTTTTGCAGAATAAATAGCACATGAAACATCTTCTGCTAGTACTTAAGAGTTCCCCAGAGAAAGAGAACCTTGACTAAGATGTCAGAAGGGCAATTACAGGAAGTTTTATAAGGAGCTCCCTCCCATGTCTTCCATCCTATGTGGGAATCTCCCGTCCCCAGAATAAAAATATTCTACAGGATATTTAAAAAGGCAGGATAGAAAGGAGAAAAGGAGAAAAATCTTAGCAAAGGCAGAGAGAGGCAGAAACTCAGAGAGAACCTAGGAAAAATCCCATGGATGAAAATCCTAAAGAAGTGTGGGAAACTCTGAAAAATGCGATCATGAAAGCCCAGACCAGCACAATACCACTGAAAAAGGAAAACAAGAAATTCAAGAAGAAATCAGCATGGCTGCATAAAGATCTCGCTGCCAAACTGAAAAACAAAAAGGACAAATACAAAAAATGGAAAGAGGGGCACATAACTAAGGCTGATTATCAGCAGACAGCCTGAACATGCAAAGATGAAGTCAGGAAAGCAAAGGCTCAGAACGAACAAAGACTTGCAACAGCAATCAAGGATAATAAAAAAAAAGTTTATTCCAACATATTAACAACAAGAAAAAAGTCAAGAAACTGTAGGCCCACTAAAGAGAGAAGATGGCAAGGAAATAACAGGCAATAGAGAGAAAGCAACTCATACGTTGCATCAATCTTCATACAAAAAGAAACTATAGCCCAACACACACAAAAAAACCACTGCAAAGACATACTAGAAACAAAAATTAAAATAAGCAAGAAAATGGTAAGAGAACACCTATCTGACCTTGACGAATATAAATCACCGGGACCCGACAGATTACATCCCAGAGTTCTGAAAGAGCTGGCAGATGTTATCTCAGAACCTTTGCACCACATCTTTCATAAATCCTGAGCACCGGGGAAGTACCTGAGGATTGGAAAAGGACTGATGTTGTTCCCATCTTCAAGAATGGGGAAAAAAATGGACCCAGGAAACTACAGACCAATCAGTTTAATATCAATATCTAGGAAGATCCTAGAAAAGATCTGCGAACAACTAGAAGCAAACAAAATCATAACTAGTAGCCAGCACAGGTTTGTTAAAAACAGATCATGCCAAACCAATCTTATTTCATTCTTCGATAAAGTGACTAAGCTAGTAGACCAGTGAAATGCTTTGGATGTAGTATACTTAGATTTCAGTAAGGCATTCGACAAAGTAGACCACAACCTACTCCTTTGTAAGCTAGAAAAAGGTGGAATAGACAACATCACCACCAGATGGATCTGTAGCTGGCTGACAAACCGTACTCAATGAGTAGTCCTCAATAGCATTACATCCACATGGAGAGAGGTAAGCAGTGGGATACCACAAGGTTCTGTCTTAGGCCCAGTACTCTTCAATATCTTCATCAATGACTTAGATGAAGGAATTGAAGGGGAACTCATCAAATTTGCAGATGACACTAAACTGGCAGGAGTATCCAACACCCCAGAAGACAAACTCAGGATTGAAAAAGATCTTGTCAAACTTGAACAATGGGCCCTATCCAACAAAATAAGTTTCAATGTGGAGAAAAGCAAAGTTTTACATTTAGGCAGGAAAAATCAAAGGTACAAGTACAGATTGGGTGAGACCTGGCTTAAAAATAGTAACTGTGAGAGGGACCTTGGAGTCCTAATAGACAATCACTTAATCATCAGCCAGCAGTGTGAGGCAGCCAAAAAAGCTAATACAATCCTGGGTTGTATAAACAGAGGCATAGAATCAAAATCACGCGAATTACTAGTACCACTTTATAAAGTCCTAGTAAGACCACATCTGGAATACTGGAACCATATCAGAAAAAAGATGTTGAGAGTTTGGAAAAAATTCAGAGAAGAGCAATCAAGATGATCAAAGGCCTGGAGACTAAACATACGAAGAATGGCTGTGAAACTTGGGTTTAGCTAGTCTAAAGAAAAGAAGAAATAGGGGAGACATGAAAGCAGTATTCCAGTATCTGAGGGGCTGCCACAAAGGCTGAAGGGGTCATGTTGTTCACCACAGCATCAGAGGGAAAGACGAGAAACAATGATTGGAAACTGATCAAAGAGAGAAGCAACCTGGAATTAAGGAGAAACTTCCAAACAGTGAGGACAATTAACCAGTGGAACAGAAGTTGCCTTCAGAAATCGTGGACGCTCCATTACTGGAGATTTTAAAGAAGAGGCTAGATAATCACCTGTCTGAAATAGTATAGGTTCTCCTGCTTGAGCAGGGGGCTGGACTAGAAGACCTCTAAGGTCCCTTCCAACTCTATTCTATTCTTGAAAGCAGCCCCAAACTTCCTGCTATAGGAAAAGAACCTCAAGCAGAATCTTGAAGAGGCTAGTCTTTAGGTATGGATATTTTACATCCATTAAGAAAGCCGGGCCACACTATTCATGAACAAAGAACAGCCAGAAACCCTAAATAAGCAACATAGTACGCAAGGAGCCCAAACTGACAAGATTAGCTCAGACAAACAAAGACCTAAGATTTGTATTTCTCCTCTTGCCTGAAGAGCCAGCCACGACCCCTACATGACCTCCTGGGAATCTGTCAACAGCCATTAAAATATTAAAGGACATATTCTTATATCTCAATCACAAAGCCCCAAAGAATGCATAAAAACCCACCCACTCTCAGCCCCATTTTGTCAGCCTTCTCAGAAACATGCTGCTGTCACTGATGTTTCTGGCTACCAAATAAACAAGAGACCTTCTTTCCTGCAGCCTGCCTCTGTTTTATTTCAGCCTCTTTCACCTGGCTTGCAACCGGACCTGATTTTTCTTCCAACACCTAATATCATAGTCTCGTGGCTCATAAAAGGAAGAGCATAGCCAGACTGACTTCGTGTTATAGAGTTGTACAGTACAGTTCTAAAGACTTGGTGGACCACGTGCTTTGCTCAAAAATGTTTGTCTCAGTCCTTGCCTTGGTGTCAGACTGGCCATAGCCTGCTCCCTAGGAAAGGATGATCCTTGACTCCAAAAGTGTTAGAGAAAATGTAGTTTTGCTAGAGATGCTGAGTGCAGCATGAGCAAGGCAAGCCCTGAAGGAAAACTGCATGAAAATCATATATTGAAAGCCATCTCCAACGTCTAAAACCCTCCTCCCCTGTGAGAATAGTCCAATCGGCTTCTGCTCCAATGTTTTGGGTATCTCAGGCACTACTGTAGATTCCTTTCACAGGGCTGATGTCCTTGAAGGCAGGAAGATGGCTCGGTTTAGTACCTCTGGTTCCTGTCAGTGTCCATACTCCCCCAAATCCACACAGCATTGTTTCACATCTCCAGCACTCTTCCCCTCCCAAATGCCCCCTCCCCCTTGGTTATGGCAGTTGCTAGTGAGTTTCAAAGAAAGTAAAGACAGGCATCTGAGGTGCTCTTTGGGGACAGAATTGAAGAAAGAGGCATAGACCATCCTAATGTGGAATAATGAACAATCACTAGAATAATGATGTGTCTGCATAATTACTGGAATAGTGCTGTGTTAGTAGTATGTGACTAACCTAATGCGCATTACACTTGGATACAATGTATGTAGCAAACTCTCCATTGTATACCCATGAGAAACAAACCTAATGTATTACAATGTGTATTTCAATGTGTATTCCTTTGTTCCTGAGGAAAAAAAAGTATAAAACTGAAGTCTGAACCCGCCCTCGGGGTTCAGAATTGCTTTGTTGTTATTGCTTCTGAACCTGCGCAATAAATCTCTCTGCTAAAACCCTCTGGAATTTGTAAGAATCCTTTCGTTTTCCACAAGAATCCAGGTCAGCTTTGCCATCTTTGCTACGCTGTGCTAAGCTTTGCTAAGCTTGCTGGCATCCTGCCATAAACCAGGACTCTTTTTTTTTCTTTTTCCATTTCAAATCAAATTATCTCTTCTCAAAGTAAAAGAAAGTTAACAGGGAAAATGGCTGGAGAGTAGGAAAATAAATCCTTACAACCGAATAATTATCCTCCCATGGGAAGAGGCCACGAAGCCCGATTCCCAGCAAGAATCCTGTTTGGAAATTTTTCTTCATGATCATTTGAAATCTATCTTCCTTTAACTTACTCCCCTTATGAAAGAGAAGGTGTCATTCTTGTGTGTGGCTCCTTTTGGCTATTTGAAGAAGGATGGGAAGCTTGAGGCTTTGCAAAGACACTAGTTTGGCTTTGTGCAATATGCCAGACTGAGCTGTAACAGGGCTGGGAATAGGATCAGCTCTTGTCTTAGCATGTTTGGGTGGGTCTAATTTATATAAATCCAGGTTTAGTTTCAGCACTGCATCATTATGTTGTTATCTTATCATATGGGCTCTTGTGTTTTGTCCACTCATAATACCTTTAAGCAGTTATCAGGTGTGACTGGGTAGAAATGAGCAGATGGAGTCCTGATGTCTCTCGGTAAGCTAAAAGCGTTTATTCAGCTGAACAAATTTCTCCCTTAAATTGGAAGAACCCCAACAGAGTGTAAGACAGTAATATATAGATCCCTTACTTTTATCTAGTTGCATAAAAGGAAGCTAGCACACAACAGATGACGTTATATAAAAAATACTCATGTATGCGTTTTGTGGTATTGTTCACATGCTTAACCCACAGGCTTTGCTTAACCCAAAGCTCTTGTGGAACTCTCAACAGCCTTGAAGGCCTGCTGAGGCATGAACATTAGTTTGGCCCTCTCAACCTATGTACCTTTTAATCAATCATCAACAATACAGAAGCGGCAACAGGAATAGCGACTGAAATCCTCAGTTTTCCTCTGTCCAGGAATAGAGGTTCCTGCAGAAAGATTTGATTTACGCTGAGACTGTCGTCCAAGGCCCAGGGCGGTGGTGGCAGTGGAGGTGCACAAGGAAGCCAAACCTACTGCTGCTGGCTGTTCTAGAAGCAGAATCATCCTGTCAGGCAATTAAATCAGCTTTTATGGCTGCAGTCCCATAAAGCGGAAATCTAATGCCAGCCATATTTCTTCTTCAGCCTGCTCCCCCCCCCCCAACGTGACACAATTGCGCACACACAACAGAGGAAGCGGGGGACTGAGCTACAGAATGTCCTGCTGGAGACAGTGTTGAGGGCCAGGGAGGGTGGCTGCTGACAGAGAAGCTGGGGCTGGATTAGGGTGTAAAAGGAGATAGCCTATCAATATACGAAGAACGGCTAAAACATATGAAGAAATGAGGGCTGGCTTAGAAGACCTCCAAGGTTCTATTCTATTCTATTCTATTCTATTCTGTTCTATTCTGTTCTGTTCTGTTCCGTTCCGTTCCGTTCCGTTCCATTCCATTCCATTCTATTCCATTCCATTCCATTCCATTCCATTCCATTCCATTCCATTCCATAGATTCTATTCTATTCTATTCTATTCTATTCTATTCTATTCTATTCTATTCCATTCCATTCCATTCCATTCTAAACTCTATTCTATTCTATTCTATTCTATTCTATTCTATTCTATTCTATTCTATTCTATTCCATTCCATAGATTCTATTCTATTCTATTCTATTCTATTCTATTCTATTCTATTCTATTCTATTCTACTCTACTCTACTCTACTCTACTCTACTCTATTCTATTCTATTCTTTCTTATTCTATTCTATTCCATTCCATTCCATTCTAAACTCTATTCTATTCTATTCTATTCTATTCTATTCTATTCTATTCTATTCTATTCTGTTCTGTTCTGTTCTGTTCTGTTCTGTTCTGTTCTGTTCTGTTCCGTTCCGTTCCGTTCCGTTCCATTCCATTCTATTCCATTCCATTCCATTCCATTCCATAGATTCTATTCTATTCTATTCTATTCTATTCTATTCTATTCTATTCTATTCTATTCTATTCTATTCTATTCTATTCTATTCTATTCTATTCTATTCTATTCTATTCTATTCTATTCTATTCTATTCCATTCCTATAGATTCTATTCTATTCTATTCTATTCTATTCTATTCTATTCTATTCTATTCTATTCTATTCCATTCCATAGATTCTATTCTATTCTATTCTATTCTATTCTATTCTATTCTCTATTCTATTCTATTCTATTCTATTCTATTCTATTCTATTCTATTCTATTCTATTCTATTCTATTCTATTCTATTCCATTCCATTCCATTCTAAACTCTATTCTATTCTAAACTCTATTCTATTCTATTCTATTCTATTCTATTCTATTCTATTCTATTCTATTCTATTCTATTCTATTCTATTCTATTCTATTCTATTCTATTCTTGTGCCCATTTCAGTTGAGTGGGGCAAGTAAGGGGCCCTTCTTTGCATTTGGGAGGACTTGGAGGAGAGGAAGACAAATTGAATACCTTAATTTTCATCATTACTTAAGGCATTGAGGTGATTCCCTGAGCCCCTCCCCAAATAAGCCCTTTCCTGCGCCTCTTTTGGAGACTGTGAAAATGCCCACCCATGAACTGACTGGCTTCTCTAAGAACATCTGGCTTCCAGATTTACCGGTCAATAAAAATGGACCAGCAGGGAAAATGATGAATAATTAGTTCCAGGACCCTTTCAGCACTCCGCAGTGATCAATGGCCTGCCTGAAAAGTCTGTCCCATCATTAATAATGTAATTGTGTAATAAAATAGTTCAAAGGAAGAAAATGTCTCCCAATTCTAAATCAAGCCTGAATAGATTCCCTCAAGCACAAAAGACATCCGCATCTTTAAAGGCTTGGAAGACATCAATCAATAAGAATAGAGCTGGAAGGGATCTTGGAGGTCTTCTAGTCCAGCTTCCTGCTCTAGCAGGAGAACCTATACCATGTCACTCTCCAGAGTCTTCTTAAAACCCTCCAGTGATGGAGCCCCCACGATTTCTGGAGGCAAGCTGTTCTTCTGGTTAATTGTCCTCACTGTCAGGAAGTTTCTCCTTAATTCCAGGTTGCTTCTCTCTTTGATCAGTTTCTAACCATTGTTTCTCTTCCTTCCCTCTGGTGCTTTGGAGAATAACATGACCTCCCCCCTCTTTTTTGTGGCCGTCCCTCAAATACTGGAATACTGCTATCCTGTCTCCCCTATTTCTTCTTTTCTTTAGACTGGCCAAACCCAAGTCTTGCAGCCGTTCTCTGTATGTTTTAGTGTCCAGGCCTTGGATCATCTTAGTTGCTCCTCTTTGTACTTTTTCCAAACTCTCAACATCTTTTTTGTAATGTGGTGACCAAAACTGGATGCAGGTGTTTTGGGTGAGATGGTAGTCCAGTACAACTGGAGGGCCTTCTCCTGGAGAAAGGGAATCTATGCAGCATAACCAGCATTGGAAATGCCAAACCCAAAGTAGACTCCAAAATTTGAGCACCTGTCTTCTGGCTGCCCCAGGACTTGGATTTGAAATATCTTTTTTGGAAAGTTTAGCCTTGGCTGGGAAGTCTGGAGGGGAAAAAACATGGATACAAATGGCTCTGTTGAAGAGGAAGAAGTCAAAATGACTGCCAAATTGAAGGGGGAAAAAAATCAAACTTCTCTTTAAGATTCTTTTCAAGTATTTGGGAGTTTCAGGCAGAAACTACCAGTTACTTAATCTTGCTGCCTGCATAATTAAAATGGGGAGGGGGGGATTAGTTAATGTGGAGCTTCAGCTTAAAGGTTAGCAAATTAATTACTATATAGTGCTTAAGCCTTTTCTAATGTCCCATATGCTTCTTGTTTAGTTCAGGAAAAGATTTGTTAAATGATGTTCTAATTTTGCAAGCAGAAGACAGCAATGGGGAACATACTTACACTGCTCACCACATACTTGAAATTCTCAATGGCTGCCTTATTAATTAACTTTTCCCTGTAAACCTCTAACCAGATTGAAAACACCTTTTCAATCACTTTAAGAAGCACTTATCTGTTTCTTCTTCTTCTTCTTCTTCTTCTTCTTCTTCTTCTTCTTCTTCTTCTTCTTCTTCTTCTTCTTCTTCTTCTTCTTCTTCTTCTTCTTCTTCTCCTTCTCCTTCTTCTTCTTCATCATCATCATCATCATCATCATCATCATCATCATCATCATCATCAAGTTGGAAGGGAATTTGGGGATCATCTAGTCCAACCCCCTGCTCAGGCAGGAAACTCTATACCATTTCAGACAGGCTCAACTTTCCTTGCTACAAAGCTCTCTCAGGTTCACCATCAGGGTCCTTTTGGCACGCTTCCAAGACTCATCAATTCCCATTAAGAAATGTGAAGTCTGGCTCTGAGAACCAGGTCTTGGAGTGACACCCCTTTAAAAATACAGGATGGATAATGGATGTTTCCCTGGTGAGTTCCCACTTAATGGCAAACATTACCAGCTTTGTGATATGTGAAATAGATCAACAGCTTCTCTTGGGATCCTTGAATGAAGAGCAGAATAAAAATATAATAGACAAGGATATATTGAAGAATCCTGCAGGAGTGTGAAAGGTAGCTGAGCCATTTCTTTGCACAATTCTTGCCAGTAGGAAACAATGGAAATTCGGGATGAAGCAGCAAATAATTCTAGAGATACCACAAAGGAATAACCATAATTACATGTAAATCAATCAATTAATCAGAATAGAGCTGGAAGGAACCTTGGAGGTCTTCTAGTCCAGCCATCTGCTCAACCAGGAGGACCTATACCGTTTCAGACAAGTGGCTACCCAGTCTTTTCTTAAAAGCCTCCAATGATGAAGCACCCACAACTTCTGAAAGCAAGCTGTTCCCCTGGTTGATTGTCCTCACTGTTAGGACATTTGTCCTCAATTCCAGATTGTTTCTCTCCTTGATTAGTTTCCATCCATTGTTTCTTGTCTTGCCTTCTGGTGCTTTGGTGAATAAGTTGGCCCCCTCTTCTTGGTGGCAGCCCCTCAGATATTGGAACACTGCTATCGTGTCTCTCCTATTTCTTCTTTTCTTTAGACTAGTCAAACCCAAGTCCTGCAGCCGTTCTTCATATGTTTTAGTCTCCAGGCCTTGGATCATCCAAGTCAGTGTTTCTCAACCTTGACCATTTTAAGGCATGTGGACTTCAACTCCCAGAATTCCACAGCCAGCATTGCTGGCTGTGGAATTCTGGGAGTTGAAGTCCACATGCCTTAAAATGGTCAAGGTTGAGAAACACTGATCTTCTTAGTTGTTCTTCTTGGTACTTTTTCCAAAATCTCAACAACTTTTTTTTTAATGTGGTGACCAAAACTGTATGCAGTACTAAGGCTTTATAGAGGGAAACTAATACTTCACGTGATTTTGATTCTATTCTATCCCTTAATGAAGATCTATCATTGAGCACCGTAAAACATTTTTTGACATTCTGAGCTACCCAGATTCGTGTCACTGATCATCCATTTGAGGAACTGTCAAAAATCTTAGGTGAGCTGAAAAAGGAAAGCAAATAAATGAGGCTAACAAAAAAAGTATGAGGCAACAAGTATGATTTGTACTGCATGCCCACTTAAATTCCACATTCAATGGAAAGGGTATCCATGTTTTGTGGTGAGTGCAGCTTTGCTGGCTGAGGAATTCTGGGAGTTGAAGTCCACAAGTCTTAAAGTTGCCAAGGTTGAGAACCCCTGATGTTGGTTGATCTACTTCATGTCTGGCTTCATTGGCCCTTTCTTCACACACCTTGTTGGACTTTCTGCTTTGCTACCTAGAAGGTTTTTTCAATCCCTCACATCTCAGCTAATTTAATCTCTTCACCGTGAAATTTTGCTGAACCAAATAACAACTTTGCTGCAAATATTTTCACATTTTATCAATTATCCAGCTGGAATGCTAAAAACTATTCTGTGTCATCACTGAATCTTCTATGCTGAAACTATTTCAATATTCATTAGGTTGCTAATAATGGTTGGCCTGGATGGAAAGTTCAGTGAAAACATGTTAACCTTTTATAATAGAACACTGGAATAAAAGAGTTGTAAGGGACCTTGGAGGTGTTCTAGTCCAACCCCCATCTCAAGCAGGAGACCCTACCATTTCATCAGCGATCCAACCTATAATAAAGCCCACCCTCTTCCCATTTGCCTTGTGACTCCTAGTGGACTGGTAGTGCAGTTTTTGCCTTATGTTTTTATTGTATTGGTGAGCTGCCAAGAATTGAATAGGAAATGGAGTTGCTATGATGTATCTATTGTAAAGCCCTTCCTTCTCCTTATGGCAAAGGGTCCCACTTCAGCTGAAAAACAAAGCTTTTCACACACCTGTATCCACTAAACATTGAGTCTACTTTCACCGGACAGGGCCTTCTGAATAATAAGCTCACTCTTCTCATCACACATGTATCTTCCCACCTTTGTTACCTGGCTGTGAACATGGGTCCTGAGATCACCTGCAGAGGGAGTAAGTACAAAGCAGAGAGAAATCTGTCTGTTTGCGCATTTGATTATTGTCCTTTTCTGTCTTTTAGACACACACAGTAAGGCAAACAGAAAAGCCTTACTTTGCTTGGCTCATCAAGGAAAACTAAACGCATATGAAAATGGGTGTCAAATGGCAACTCTTCTTTCCCAGAAACACCCACTTTCATCTTCCATTTCCAGCGTGTTTACAGCTGCTCCTGCAGCTGATCTGGAGAACGGGATTTCTGAAAGTGGCTGGATCCCATGAATTTCTCATTTCCCATCTGTGCATGAATTCCAAAAGCAGAAATCCTTTTCAATATTTTATTAACTTCGCCACCCACTGAAATGCCCAAAGCGCCTGACGCTCTGCCTTTCTGCTCTAGAAAATGAACAGAGGCAGCCAACAGCTGGGCTCTGCTGCTTCTCTGAAGAGGCAGCCCCGGCAGACATTTAGGGCGCCAGCAGTGACTTGGGTGGCATGAAGTCAGTTCTGCCCCCCCCTCGCCCTGCCATCATTTCCAGGACAAAGTGACCAGAGACATCCGGTGCTTCATTCGTAGAAGTGTGCAGTGCCCCTAATAAAGCATATTCTGGTTTACTAAGGCAAAAAACGGAATCTTCAGAAGAAGCTGCACAGTAAATCTCATAGGGCAGTCTGTGTAGCTATTGTGTGATTCAGCCATTGGGTGCTCCAAGACTTCACAACAGTACTGTCTGGGCAGTGCTTGGAGATGGGGCTTCAACAAACAGCTCTTCTTCTGAAGAGGCAGAGCTGCAAAAGACCTCCAAAGGCATCTTCAGAATTCTAGAGCCAGAGGAAAAATAGCACTAGCGCTTAGACTTATATACCACTTCACAGTGCTTTACAGCCCTCTCTAAGCAATTTACAGAGTCAACATGTTTGCCCCCAACAATCTGGGTCCTCATTTTACCAACCTCGGAAGGATGGAAGGCTGAGTCAACCTTGAAATGGTCAGGATCGAACTCCTGACTGTGGGCAGAATTAGCCTGCAATACTGCATTCTAACCACTGTGCCATCAGGGTTCTTGACTGGCTATTATATATTAGGATGTTAGATAGCAATAGACTTATATACCGCTTCACAGTGCTTGACAGCCCTCTCTAAGTGGTTTACAGAGCCAGCCTATTGCCCTCGAACAATTTGGCTCCTCATTTTACTGACCTCGGAATGATGGAAGGCTGAGTCAACCTTGAGCCGGTGAGGATCGAACTGCTGGCAGTCGGCAGAATTAGTCTGCAATACTGCCTTCTAACCACTGTGCCACCGGGGCTCTTACCTTTCTCTAGTAGTCACAGCCAAGTTTGGAGGGCCTCTGGCTTCTCTCTTCTTCCTTCCTGGCTTTTGTTGAATCAAGTCTCGGCACCCAAAAAAACAGGGTTGCAAGCAACTGTTGAGGCCTTGCTACCATTCTCCTTTTCTCACAATACATTTGCAACCCTGGCAGAATGTTATTATAGCATTATAGAGTTGGAAAGGGCTTAAGAGACAGTCAAGTCCAACTCCCTGCCGGCACACATCCCTGCTAGATTACTCGTCTAAAGCCTGCGCTTGAAAACTTCTAGGGCAGAGGTGGGAACTATGGCCCCTTTATGACTTGTGGACTTCAACTCCCAGAATTCCTGAGCCAGTGACAGAATCCAATTATATTTCATCTCTAGTTATCTACTATGGAAAACCCCATTTCTGCTCTCTCTGGATTCTGTCATACTATGAAGGGGAAGGGGGATGAGCAGGGGGGTTTTATGGCCTGCACTTCCTTCATTAAAACTTCAAAGGGACTGAATGTGGATTCTCACCAAGAGGACTGACCATAACAATATGGCCATAACCTTCATCTATTCCTCTCTGAAGTCTCCTTTTTGCCAGCAGAAAGGGAAAAGGGGAGGGAACAATGCAGCACCTAGAGCAGTGGTTCTCAACCTTTCTAATGCCGTGACCCCATAATACAGTTCCCCATGTTGTGGTGACCCCCAACCACTTATACATCACCGGGTGCCAGGGGCATGGCCAAAGAAAAGGGAAAAAAAATGGCGGACAGCCATGTTTGGCAACCCCCGTGAAATGGTCGTTCGACCCCAAATGGGGTCCCGACCCACAGGTTGAGAACCACTGGCCTAGAGTCTGGGAAAAGAGAGGAGGAGGATCGTGGCCCAAAAGAACTGTAGGGTGGGGGGGCTGCTTGGGAACACTTAAAACATTGAAGGGTGGGAGAGAATTCCTCAGATCCTGTCTAGCACGTCTACAATCATTTTCTCTTAATAAAGATGCCTGTTGGAAAAGATATTCAAAGAGTTCTGTATTCTTAAGATGTAAAGTGAGGTGGGTCCTTGCAGCCAGCATGAATTCTGCTTGGGAATTCTGGGAGTTGAAGTCCAAAAGTCATAAAAAGGCCATAATTCCCCACCCCTGTTGGGAACTGTAGGGAAAGGGAAGAAACCACTCCATGATAACCCAGGACACCAATTCCACTGACTGACAGCTTGTCCTGTCCTGACTGACAGTCTTCCTGCTGTTTCAACGTTATTTTCAGCCTTGAAGTTTCATCCCATGAGGTCTAGTCTTACCCTCTGCAGCAAGTGACAGTAAGCCCGAAAGATCTGCAGTGTGATAGTCCTTCAGGTACCGTGTCTCCTTTCAATGTTCACTTCAGCAAACTAAACAGGAATTTTAACCATGTCTTGTAGGACTTGGTTTCACCAGCTTGGTAGTCCTGCTTTGGTCTTGCTAGGATAGGATAGGATAGGATAGGATAGGATAGGATAGGATAGGATAGGATAGGATAGGATAGGATAGAATAGAATAGAATAGAATAGAATAAAGAGATGGAATGGAATGGAATGGAATGAAGAGATGGAATGGAATGGAATGGAATAGAATATAGAATAGAATATAGAATAGAATAGAATAGAATGGAATGGAATGGAATGGAATGGAATGGAATGGAATGGAATAGAATGGAATGGAATGGAATGAAGAGATGGAATGGAATGGAATGGACTAGAATATAGAATAGAATAGAATAGAATAGAATAGAATAGAATAGAATAGAATAGAATAGAATAGAATAGAATGAAGAGATGGAATGGAATGGAATAGAATAGAATATAGAATAGAATAGAATAGAATAGAATAGAATAGAATAGAATAGAATAGAATAGAATAAAATAGAATAATGGAATGGAATGGAATAATGAAAGAATAGAATGGAATAGAATAGAATAGAATAGAATAGAATAGAATAGAATAGAATAGAATAGAATAGAATAGAATAGAATAGCCAGTCTTTTTTAATGTTTCCCCTCTCCTTCAAACTATTAGCCACCCCACCTAACACTTTATAGCCTGCAACCTTGATTAGCATTCCCTTGACACCTTTATCCATATCATTTATAAAAACATTTTATATGCTTATATTTCATTCGGTTCGTTTCCGCCCACAGTTCAAGCCGAATAATTTTGGAATCCCTCCCTGCCCCCTCCAGGTATTAGCCAAAGGTTGTCTGCAGATTTAGCAAGCGTTCCATGAACTCCTGGGAACACTGAACAGCACCAGGCCCCTGTGACCACCTCTCGAAGCAGACATGACACCAATTGTATCTACCCCAGAGAGTTTGATCATTCAGCCAACTGTGGATCCACCTTTTTGTTAACAAGGAGGCTGTGAGGATTCATTAGACGCCTTGCTGATGATGACATAGGCTATCCCCATGGCATTTCCTCCATCTTGTAACTCTCTCATAAGAGGAGATCAATTGAGTTCAGTACGATTTGCTCATCATAAACCCATGTGGTCTCAATTAATGTATTCTTATTTATTTATTTTGTAAATGTATAGACCACCTAGCTCAAGTACTGCTTTATAAAGCCTTAATGAGGCCACAACTGGAATACTGCATCCAGTTTTGGCCTCCACATTACAAAAAAGATGTTGAGACTTTGGGGGGGGGGAAAGTTCAGAGAAGAGCAACTAAGATGATTAAAGGCCTGGGGACTAAAACATATGAAGAATGGCTGCAGGATTTGGGTTTGGCTTAGTCTAGAGCAGCGGTTCTGAACCTGTGGGTCGCAACCCCATTTGGGGTCGAACGACCATTTCACGGGGGTCGCCAAACAACGCAGTCCGCCATTTTTTCCCCTTTTCCTTAGCTGTGCTACTCCCTTTTATTCTCTAGAGAAAAGAAGGACTAGGGGGACATGATAGCAATATTCCAGTATTTGAGGGGCTGCCACAAGGAGGAGGGGGTCAAATTGTTTCCCAAAGTACCAGAGGGCAAGACAAGAAACAACAGATGGAAACTAATTAAAGAGAAAAGCAACCTGGAATTAAAAGAAACTTCCTAACAGTGAGGACAATTAACCAGTGGAACAGCTTGCCACCAGAAATCATGGGCGCTCCAGCACTGAACGTTTTTAAGAAGAGACTGGACAGTCATTTGTCTGAAATGAAACAGGGTCTCCTGCTTGAGAAGGGGGCTGGACTAGAAGACCCCCCAAGGTCCCTTCCGGCTCTATTCTGCTTCTGATTCAGTACAGGGACTTTGACCATCCAGGACTGATGGGTACGGGTGCTTCCGGAGTTCTGCTTCGTCTCTCTTTGAAAATAATCTCGGAACCTGAGATATTATTGGGAAAGCAAAGAGAGATGCTTCCTGCCCTGCCCCATCCCTCCTTTGGCTGCTGCTGAAAGATGACGCTGGAGCAGAAGGGGGGAGGGGCTTTTGGATGCAACGAGGGTCAAAGGTCCGCATGGCTGCTGCATCGGCACCTGCTGCTTCCTTTTCTGGAATCCAACAACCGCCATCAGCTAGGAAAAAAATAAACAACTTTTCTTATATTGTGGAATGAGGAAACGGGTAACTGAGCTCTGTTATTAAATCTCAACAGGGACGTCTGCGGCAAAGCAAGACAGTACACGATCTGGGTCTGCCTGGCGAAGCCCTTCCCTTCCCCCTCCCTCCAGTCCAGAAAGGGACAGCAGCAGGTGCAGCCCCTCTCAGCTGCATCGTGGTGGGGTCTTGAGGGGAGCAGCACCTGGAATTGGGCCCCCAAAGACCCCTGGTGCTTGCCAGCCTCTGCAGGACTTCCCTTCCTGCCTTGTCGAAAGTCAAGACAGCTGTGAGCAACCACAGCTGAAATGGGGCAGAATGGAATTGATGCAGACCCGGGAGTGGGAGGGGGGGGGAAGAGAAGAGACGTCAATCTAGAAAATGAGGATCTTGTGTTAGATAAAAGCTTCAACAGTTTTCCCCAGAGAAGCCCTGGCTGTTGCCCTAATTCTCTCTTGCACATCAGCTACTTCTCCTAGCGAGATGTAAAAAATGCACAGATGTTTATCTGCGCCGTCCTTTCCTTTCAGACGGGGCTGGGCAACCGTCTCGGGGTAAAGATATAGCTGTAGGAAGAATTGCAAAAAGTGAAAACAACTGGGGCTTGTGATAAAGTCATTGATCTGGGATTAGGAAACGCTTCATTTTAGCCTCCCTGCTAGCCGCCCCCCCCCCAAAAACAGCCCAACGCTTCTGAATCTCTTCAGGATTTCCATCAACAGAACCTGTCAGAATCCAGTTATATTTCATTTCTATCTATCTTCTCTGATACAAAACCAATTTTACTCTCTCCTGGATCCTGTCATACTACTAAGGGGGAGGGGGCTATGCATGGGGTTTTTATTACTTTCACTTCCTCTATTCACTACAAAGTAACCTTTTGTTGATTCACTTCGGATCTGCTAACCATAACAATGTAGCCCTTTGCCTTTCATCCTATGCATCTCTGAACTTCTTTTTACCCACCAGCGAGAGAAAGGGTGGTGGTGGTGGGGGTGGGAAGATGCAGCATCTGGGATCTGAGTGAGGAGCTGTTGAATGATCATGCAAACAGAGCCGGATTTGATGTTATCTCTCCTGGATTTAACACCTAGAAATCTGCCAGTCTGAATCGCCCGGAAGAACTGCGGGGTGGCGGGCTGCTTAGGGACACTTTAAAACATCAAATTGTAAGGGAATCCCTCAGATCCTGTCTATCATGCCAGCTATCAGTTTCTTTTAATAAAAGTTCCTGTTGGAAGAGACTGTTTCCAAGAGAGCTGCTTTCTTAAGATATGGATTGAAGCGGGTCCTTACTGACTTTTACGCTTCATTTACTGAAGTCATCTCTCTTGAAATGGAAAATGTTAATCTTTCATTCTCCCGGTCTGCAATATGGTGTCTTTGTGGAATTATAAGGTTTCTCTTTCCCAAAGTTTTTAAGATTCCTCAACAATTTATTCTCCGATAGTAAACGCAAGTTAGTTCAGTACCGTATTCATCTTGGTCTTCTACTTAGTATCTTATAACCCAGGTGCTTTTCATGAATTTTGGCACTTTACCAGTATGAGTTTGAGTACATCCAACACGCACTTTCCTGGTGGCTTTTTAAGTACTCAAAGGCAACACCATGTCTCCACTCAACTGTCTTTTCTTTAGACCAAATATGTTTATTACTTTTAACCTTTTTTCATAGGAAATGCTTACATCCTCTCTCTTTATTTTCCTCAACAGCCTCCTTCTTGTACGTGGCCACCACAAGTGGACACAGAATTCCAGCCACGGTTTAACCCAGTGGTTCTCAACCTGTGGGTCGGGACCCCATTTGGGGTCGAATGACCATTTCACGGGGGTCGCCAAACAAGGCTGTCCGCCATTTCCCCCCCCTTTTCTTTGGCCACGTCCCTGGCACCTGGTGATGTATAAGTAGTTGTGGGGTCACCACAACATGGGGAACTGTATTATGGGGTCGCGGCATTAGAAAGCTTGAGAACCACTGGTTTAACCAGTGCTCTTATTGGAAGAAAAAACAGGTCCAGTTCCAAGCTGGAAATAAAAATGGAGGCTGCTTAGGAAAGAAGGTTCCAGTTTATTGATGAGCAGAACCAGCAACACCAAGCAGTTCTGGGACAGCTAACAAAATGGAGTTGGGATTGGGTGGGTTTTTCTACCTTCTTTGGGCTTTGAGATGGCAATTCCTGTGCAATGTACTTTGACCTCTGCTTGAGTGTGCCCTTTTGGTATTCTAATTATTGTGGCTGGGAAGTCCTGACCTGTCTTTGGAGCTGGGTGGGGGGATGTAAATTCTTAATCCCATCAACTGTGGGGGCTGAAGGCGTTTTGCTTACGAATACTGTGCCCCAGTCTTTCTGAATGGATTACCAAATCAAAGAGAGACTTTCTGCCTAAGATTTTTTCCTCCATTTCTCTTTCACGGAAATATTCTATCCTGCCCCAAATATTTCATTCTCTTGTGGGGGGGAGTGCTGACTCCTTACACTGTGTTGATTGGAAATGGCTGGTAGCATTTCCTGAAACCTGATGGGGGAGGGGAGTGAAAACTCCCAGCTCCCTGCACTAAAGAGTGAGAAAAAGAGTAGAATAGAATCGAGCTGGAAGGGACCTTGGAGGTCTTCTAGTCCAGCCCCCTGCTCAAGCAGGAGAAAGAATAGAGCTAGTTCATGGTAGGAGCCCCAACTGGTTCAGAAAACCTCCCAGCTAAAAGATAAGCCAAGAATGCGCTAAAACAGTGTTTCTCAACCTTGACAATTTTAAGGCATGTGGACTTCAGCTCCCAGAATTCCACAGCCAGCATTGCTGGCTGTGGAATTCTGGGAGTTGAAGTCCACATGCCTTAAAATGATCAAGGCTGAGAAACACTGCGCTAAAAGGAAATTGCACTTGCTCAGACACGAGTCTCAAGGTGGTAGGAGATGAAATAGCTTCGTGCCAGCCTGTCTGTCGACCTGCTTTTTCCTGATTACCTAAGAGAGCAATTTCATTTCAGAGCTGACATATGGCCTCAGATTCCACAAGCTGCTTTGCTTAGGCTTGGTTTCTTTCACTAAGCACCAGAGTCTGTTTCAAGGCAAGGGGGGGGGGGGGACAGCAGGAGTAAGGCTGGGAACAGAGAGGCAGAGAGAGGACAAGGGTCTCCCTGGACACCAGAGAGGACAGTACAGTTCAGCATGGGACCCTCGTCTCTGCCAGGTTGCACAAAGCTTTGCGTCTCTTTAGAGCTGCTTCAGGGCGCCCCTTTTAAAGCACCCACACTGATTCTGAGGCCTCTCTGCACATCGTCCAGAAGGATACCTGTACATGCTCAGAAACCCTTCTGGATACTGGCTGGGCTGGAGGAAAACAAAAGCAGGTGCAGAGGCCAAACACTTTTTGGTGGATGCAGAAATAGGGTGGTTGAATTCTCTGAATTTCTCTCGCAATTTCCCCAGGGCTCTGCAGCTGAGAAAATGCTAAGGTTACAACAAAAAAGCACAGAGGAAAAAAATAAAAGAGGGAGAAAGAACAAAACAGAATAACGCAGTTAGAAGGGACATTGGAGGTCTTCTAGTCCAGCCCCCTGCTCAAGCAGGAGACCCTATACCATTCCAGATAAGGGGCTGCCCAGTCTCTTCTTAAAAGCCTCCAGTAATGGAACACCAACAACTTCTGGTGGCAAGCTGTTCCACTGGTTAATTGTCCTCATTGCCAGGAAGTTTCTCCTTAATTCCAGATTGCGTCTCTCTTTGATTAGTTGCCATTCATTTTTTTTCTTTTTTTGCCTTCTGGTGCTTTGAAAAAGAGATTGACCCCCTCTTCTTTGTGGCAACTCCTCAAATACTGGAATACTGCTATTATGTCATCCCTTTTCTCTGGACTGGCCATTCCCAGATCTTGCAACCAATCTTCATGTTTTAATCTCCAGGTGTTCAATCATTCTAGTTGCTCTTAAAAAGTGACTTTCCTCTTGATCCAAGCAAGTATAACCTGTTTTAAGAAGTTATGACAAGTTATGAAGCCATCTCTTCATCCCATATTTCATATCTTTCCTTATAAACATATCTTTAAAATCTCATCATCTGTCCTAATCAACAGAAGTCCATTGACAGTTATCAGAAATAGCAATCTTTTATAAACTTGATCTAAAAACACACTTCAGTTCCTTCCTTTTACTATATATTCATATCTCCTCATTAAGCAATTCCCCCAAACTTCATCATTTAAATCTAATCAGTATATAACAACATAACAATTTTAACCTTAATCGGATAAATAAAAAAACATAAGTAATGAATTCTTTCTCATAAAAGAGTTTTTGTCAACACTGCTAACATCGGATGTTCTTGCTTTGACAACATATGGAGATGCAGCCATTTTCCTTTACTTTACGTTTTACTCTCAGAGGTAGAATTAGATGGGGGAGGGGAGGAGGAGGAATGTGCACAGGAGATTAGTTAGACATGAGAACCAAGGCTTTTTGAAATAAGAGATGGTAAGAAATGGCGGGTTGAAGAACTGGTGGGAAAGCCAGCATTTCAAACTAATTGGAGAATGTGATTTATGACTGTTAACTAGAGGAGGGAATTGTGCTTTGATACTATGTGCTCAGGGGAGGGGAATTCAGATTTTGGCTCGGCCTATGTACGTGCTGATGTTATGCTACTTGAATAAAGATTCTTTAAGGTAAACAATGCCTCAAAGTTCTTTCAAAGAGTTTCATCTGTCAGAACCATGATAGTTTTGTTTAGAGTTCATCATCTAATCCTGCTCAAAGAAAATCTATTAAAAATTATCCAAATAACAAGCCATCTCTTTTAACCTTGGACAAATAAACCAACTTTATATTTCTTCCCCTTACTCCCGACAGTCTTAAATTTTATTCCCTTCAAATAATATCCAAACAGTAATTTCTTTTTATTTTCTCTTTTTGTCTCTTCTTACAAAATCACAATCTTAACAAATCTCTTTTTAAATCCAATATACAATGTCATTCTTCTAGTCTATTATTTGTACTTTCTTTTTTGTGGGTTAGAACATCAGCTAATTTTATTTATATATTAAATATTTATTATTTTTCCATATTTTTCTTGTAGCTTGTATTTTTAAGTCTGTATTTTGGTCCTGTCTAGTAAAACTTGTTCCCCTTCCTTAGCCTGATATTATTGTCATTTTTTTTACTGTGGGCACAATGGTGCACATCAAAAATGAAAATTAGTTGCGTGCTCTCAAAGTGAACACATACATGATGCACACCTAAACATCCTATATATAACATATGTATAGACCCACACCCCTGTCAATATACAACTTATGTGCAGACCCATGTTATCTATCAATAATGACAGAACCCTTTAAAATGAATTTTAATTGTTTTGTTTTCTTCAGGTGTCCTCTAGTGTCCAGTCTTCAAAGTCTATTTTATCATATTGCTTTGCTTTCAAATGTAAAAAAAATGAATATTTTCTCATAGAAAGGATTTGTATTATCAATTTCCAAATTTTATTAAGTCTATCCATCTTAACATTTATAATTTTCTAAAATCAACAAATCATTCTTTTTCTGTTAATTAAAAAGATTGTTTTATAAATTGTTTAACAGATACTTAAAACCTCTTTCGTATTGGGTTGAAGGAAACTCACCCAGGGAATTCTATAAAAACTTATCTCTTTCAGAGATTCTCAATATTTAAAAAATAAAAGATTTAGTCATTTGATTTCATTTAGCCAAACTGGCAGAGGTGGCTAAATTAACTTAATTAGAGAAAAAACATTTATACTTGTGGTTGACTGAAAACCCTTTGTAACTGTTTACATAAAACAGAACAAAATACATTTACAGTTTGTGGTTTTGATGATTAGAAAAGAATTGGATAAGAGAAAAGAGTTGAGATTTTCTTTGTAATAATAGTAACTTCGTAACTTCTACAGATATTTGCTGCAAAAGAAGTCAGAAGCTTCTTTTTATTCTTTCTTTCAGCACTTTTGGTTTTTTTCCCTTTCTTTTTACTGCTTTTACTTTTTATTAATTTGTGTTAGTTTTTGTGCTCTTTGTAAACTTTTAATAAAAAAATATTTTTAAAAAGCAATAAAAGTTACTTCAAAGGAGATTAAGAAATGAGGATTAGCCAAACTTTGAGTTATTAAGGGCTACATTTGTCATGCACACCTACTTGAAAATCCAATATAGCTTTTGTTGTATTTCTTTTTAAAAAACCTCATGCTTATCAATGTGTGAAAAGAGATCTATGGCCAGAGGAGGAACTGGCGGGCTTGACTGCAAAGTTGCTGGACTTTTGGCCATCCTGTGTAACTCAAAGAGCACCCTTTGATTCTTCTGTGCAGGGTATTCCAACGTTTTTAAAGAGCTCCTATAGTCCTGAGTAATTTTAAGGGTCCTTTAATCTCACTTATTGAATGTTTCTGTCATACTTATTACAAAATTAGAATTGTGAACAGGGTCCACAAGGCTCATCTAGTCCAGCCCTCTACATTGTGTAGGGAAATTATGAAACCATAAATGGGTTATAAACAAACCCACAGTCTGTTTCACTGAATATTAACGCTATCAGTGGGAAACTTTTCGTAATACTTAAATGAAATCTAGATAGCTGCAACTGGCTATCTAGATTTCATTTAAATCTAAATTAAATTTAGATTTAAATTAAAGTCTTTCTGTGGCTGTGAAAGCCTGTTCTTGGCCATCCCCCTTATGGCTTTCTTGCATGTGTCCTAACCTGGCTATTATGTCTCCTGGTGATGTTCCCTAGTTTGGATAATGAAACATCTGCAAGAAAACATCTAAGCTCAGAGAGCACCAAGGACCCCTCATTTCAACCCTCAGCTACAAATATTCTCCTTTATTGTCTCCTTTCCATCTTCCTTTCTCCAGACTGAATATCCCAGATGCTTCAGCCTGTCCTTAGAGGGCATGACCTCCTGTCTCCCTATCATCACTGAGCCTTCTTCTAGATCAGGGGTCCCCAACCCCCAGTCCATGGACTGGTATTGGGCCACGGCATGCCAGCAACCGGACTGCACAAACAAGCAAAGCCCCATCCGTGGGATGCAGGCAGCACACAAAACCACGCGCCCTCCGGTCCGTGGAAAAACCTCTCCCCACGTATCTGGTCCCTGGTGCCCAAAAGGTTGTGGACCTCTGTTCTAGCTCTCTTCCCATCTGTCTACATACTTTTGGAAGCTTGGTGCCCAGAATCTGTCATGTGATCCAAAGAAACTCCGTGATGTTCAGGTCACATAATATGGCTTAGTTGAGACTTGCTTCCCGAGATGGCATCTTGGTGGTTATTGCCTCTGTTCCCTGCTTTATTTATTTATTTATTTATTTATTTATTTATTTATTTATTTATGAGACTTATATACCACTTTAAGTGCAAGCACTCTCTAAGCGGTGTACACCAGTAAGCAATGTATATATCTATTTACATTGCCCCCAACAATCTGGGTCCTCATTTTACCTACCCCAGAAGGATGGAAGGCTGAGTCAACCTTGAGCCGGTGAGATTTGAACCGCTGACCTGCTGAACACAGTCAGCTAAAGTGGCCTGCAGTGGTTGCTTTTATTAATTTTGATTCTTTTAATCAAAAATGGGAAAATTGACAAACTCTATGCCAAGGCTTTTCAACCGGTGGTACAGGTACCACCTGTGGTACATTGGCACTTGGTAGGTGGTATGTGACCATCCTAGAAAAGTGGTAATGGGGGAGGGAAATGAGCTGAACCCGGTGGCAGCACCGCACAACCCTGAGCGAGAGATGGCTGGAGCTGCAGGGCTGTCAGGGCTCAGCGGAAGCGCCAGGATCAGCACCAGGCTCCAACTGGAGCTCAGCACTGATCCTGCCACTTCTGCTGAGCCCAGAAGAAGCGCCGATCAGCTGGAATGTTGCAGCATCTCCAGGGTCTTGTGATTTACATTCAGATGCTTGGCAACTGATGCATATTTATTTATGACGGTCACAGTGTCCCAGGGTCATGTGAAGTGACCAAAACCTGCTGCAACCACCCAGCAGACGGGGGGAATAAAGACCAAACGCCCCCCACCCCATCCCACTGCCAACCCTCAACAGAAATGCTCACAACAATGAAAACCTCGGACAGAAGGAAGAGCGCCGCCAGGCGGGCAGGCAGGTGTCTTGCTCGGCTATGGCTTGGGGGGCACTTTTTTCAGTGCCATTGTAAAACTTCGAACAGTCACTAAGCGAACTGTTGTAAGTCGAGGACTACCTGTACTTCATCACCTTTTTCCTTTCATCAAGTTTTTGACACCTTGCTAAGCGACTGGTGGTACTCGGATATTGCCATATCCTAAAAGTGGTACAACGGGTGAAAAGGTTGAAAAGCCCTGATCTAAATCATTTTTGAAGAGTACTGGGTTTAAAATTTAGTCACTTTGTCAAAGAATACATATTGCTTGGCCTGATCTGTTTTTGACAAACCTGTGTTGGTTTCTGGTTATAACTTGGCTTGCTTCTAGGTCAGTGGTTCTCAACCTTTTTAATGCTGCGACCCTCCAACTGGTCATAAGTCGAGGACTACTCAACCTGTTGTAAGTCGAGGACTACTCAACTGGTGCAGCACCGTTTGCAGAATGGGACTCAGCAGGGCAGAGACAGCCTGAACAGCCAATAGAATTAGACTCTATTCAAGAGAGTCTATTGGTTTTCAAAAGCCAATGGAATAAAAGGGAGTAGCACAGCTAAGGAAAAGGGGGAAAAAATGGCGGACTGCGTTGTTTGGCGACCCCCGTGAAATGGTCGTTCAATCCCAAATGGGGTCCCGACCCACAGGTTGAGAACCACTGCCCTAGGTATTTGCAGATCTGTTGCTTGATTATCTTTTCCAGGATCTTCCCAAGTATTGATGTCAGGCTGATTAGTCTATAGTTTCTTGGATCTCTTTTTTTTTAATTTCCTTTTTTGAAGATGGGAACCCCATCGCTCTTTTCCAGTCCTCTGCTAGTCCCCTGGTGCTCCAGAATCTTTGAATGGTTCTGAGATCACATCTGCCAGTTCTTTCAGAACTCTGGGATGCAATCCACCAGGTCTCAGCAATCTGAACTTGTCTAGAGTGGACAGGTGTTCTCTTACCTTTTCTTGCCTCTTTTAATTTATATCCCCCAGTCTGTCTTTTACAGCTATGTTTTTGATAGGTTGGGCTGTATTATCTTTTTGTGTGAAGATAGATGCAAAGAACGAACTAAGCTTTCTATCTGCTTTCTGCCTACTGCCTGTTGCTTTCTTGTTATTGTTTCCTTGATTTTTTTCTTGGTTTTTTTATAGGTTGGAAAAAAAACTTTTTAAAATTATTTTTGTTGCAACTCTTACTTCATTCGGAGCCTTAGCTTTCCTGACTTCATCTTTGCAAGTCCGAGCTATTTTGCCTTAGTTATGTGTCCCTCTTTTTGTCCTTATCTTAGCAGAGATTTTTTTTAATTTTAAATTTTATCTTAGAAAACATTTTCTTGGAAGAGAATCTCTGTAGTTCAGGGTGGGATTGCAGAGAGGGTAAACAGGCTCACCATTGCCCTGACAGCTTCTTGTTGAGAGGAGGGGTGGGACATCTGGAGAAGAGCAGCTTCAGGGGTCAACTGTGGCCAGGACAGGAGCCAACTCCCTTTGAGATCTGGCTGTTCACGGACCTAATCTGGGCTCCTGCAGGTTCCCCAGTCTCAAAACTGTGCCATTTGAAGCTGCTTCGCCCACCCAGTGTTCATTTGAAGGAACCAGCGAGTATCATCAACTGGAAGCCATTAAGACTCTCTGCTGAAAGGCAGTGACATTGCTTGACCTTCTCAAGATGTTGAGAGTTTGGAAAAAATTCAGAGAAGAGCTACGAAGATGATCCAAGGCCTGGAGACTGACACATATGAAGAACAGCTGCAGGACTTGGGTTTGGCCAGTCTAAAAAAAAGAAGAAATAGGGGAGACATGATAGCCGTATTCCAGTATTTGAGGGGCTGCCACAAAAAAGAGGGGGGGGGGTTGTCATGTTATTCTCCAAAGCACCAGAGGGCAGGACAAGAAACAATGGTTGGAAACTGATCAAGGAGAAAAGCAACCTGGAATTAAGGAGAAACTTCCTGACAGTGAGGACAATTAACCAGTGGAACAGCTTACCACCAGAAATCGTGGGCGCTCCATCACTGGAGATCTTTAAGAAAAGACTAGACAATCACCTGTCCGAGATGGTGTAGGTTCTCCTGCTTGAGCAGGGGGCTGGATTAGATGACCTCCAGGGTCCCTTCCAGCTCTATTCTATTCTTAATGAATGTCATCACTGAGGGTTTTTCCTTCTGCTGCTAAACTCTTTCAAATGAGAAAAGGCAGCCTTTCATGTTAGCTATGATGTGGTTTGGCTTTGGGGCATGGTCTGAGGGTGATGACATGGTGGCCCTAAAATATGTATGTGTATATGTGCACACACGTGCACACACACAAAGCTGTGCAATGCAGTATTGCAAGCTAACTCACTGCCCACTGCCAGGAGTTCACTCACTGACCAGCTCAAGGTTGACGCAGCCTTCCATCCTTCCGAGGTCAGTAAAATGAGGATCCAAATTGTTGGGGGGGCAACATACTGACTTTACAGCTCAGAGAGGGCTGTAAAGCAGTGTGAAGCGGTATATAAGTCTAATTGCTAAGTGCTAGTGCTATTGTTATGCCAGCAACATCTTTTACCCACCTTGTTTTTTGAACTGTGGCAGTTGGATTAACAGAAACTATAAACAGTTTAAGCCAAAAAATGCTTAAGGGATCCATTGTCAGAACCCAGTTATTGGGTTGGGATGTGTTTCTTTATTCTGTCTTCCTGCGGGTTCTGCCATTTTCCTGGGGGAAGTGATGGGTGCTACAGTGTATCTTCTCCATTTTGCTATAGCTGCTACAATGTATCCTCTCCACTTTCCTCTACCTGCCTGCTCTTTGATCTATTTCCCTTGCTGCCAGCCTGGGGTGAGAATGGAATGTGTCTCCGGCCATCTGCCTTATCTCTAACTGTGGAAGAACAGGCCCAAAGACCAAGCAGCCTAATAACCTTGGACAACCTTGATAAGACCAAGTAGGCTAACAACCTTGGGAACGGAGTCTTATCAACCCCATTCCCACAGCGGGTGTTTGAACTGATCGGATGGACCATTGGGGTGGGGTTTGCCAGATGCTCCTTTAACCCATTAATTCATGCGGGAACCCCTCAGATCCTGCCTTCTATGCCTGCTGTCAACTCCTCCTAATAAAAGTTCCTTTTGGAATGAAGCTGTTCCGGGAGTTCTGCTTTCTTGGGAAGAGCGATTAAGGCAGAACCTTACATCCATTTAGTTACTCCTTTTTAAGAAAACTGTTGTCATTTACAACAAGCTTTGGCCTCCTGCCTGTGCACCAGGTGACCCCAAAACATCAGCAGCTGGGTTGGCCTTCCCCGAGTTGCTGCCCTGGCTGAAATGTTAGCAACAGGGCTGGGATTTCACAGCGGGCCTCATATCCCTTCAGGAAGACTTTTCACTTTTTTCAAGCTCAGATTAGACTGGAGTCTTCTTATCGCAGAGCAAATGATATTATTTATTATTTTGCAACAATTCAAAGGGCACTGCAATTTAAAAGAGGCAGTATAGAAAAGACGCAGTATATTCAGTCGTCTGCAATGCAAAACAAAAAAACAAAACAAAACATACAGATTGTGTCCATATAGTTTACACGTTATATACAGAGAAAGTTCAAATACTCATAGAATTCGGAGGAAAGTAAAAGCTGATCTATTTGTGAAATTTTTCTTGCTTCTGAACATCCTTCTATACATTAGTTGCTTATCTATGACATAAACACAGTACTTTTTTTAAGATATGAAACTTTCATTTATTAATTCAAATGACTTTGTTTGCATTTACAACATTCATTGCATAAACTTGGACATATAAAGTTTTCCACCTCTGGTTAATAACAGACATTTAGGGTACAAGTTATTGGTTGGATACATGTTCAAACAAATATTTGGGTACAACATCTTGTCAATGGTACATAAGTTTTTTCTTTTTGTATTTTATAGCTACTAAAGACACAATTCCATTAGCTACTTTGGGTCTCAGAACAGTTTGTCTAAAGGGGACATAAAGCACAGAAAGAAAGAGAGAGAGAGAGAGAGAGAGAGAGAGAGAGAGAGAGAGAGAGAGAGATGAGTTGCTAGCTGCAATGGGTAAATGATCTTTACACACAACCCTCTTTTCATTTAAAAAAAAAATCAAACTCTGCTAGCATGAATCAACTGTATGCTGTCAAACAACCCAGACATTCATTGACGCTCTCTGCGATGTAGGGAAGTGTCCATGCAACACACCAAGAAAACAAAGGCGAAAGAAAGAGAAGGGGAACAAGAAAACCAGGTAACCCCTAAAGAATGTCCAACAGTCATCGCCTTTCATTGTACTTTGTAACTACAGCTCTGCTATTGGAACATAAATGGGGGTGGGGACATCCACTCTGGCCCCACCCTGAAAAAGTGGCTGGAAAGTATTTTTCAAGTGCAGTTCCAGCTGCAAATGAGTAGCGTTTTTTCCCATGTTGTCGATAATAGTAGTTTGACATTTGAGAGGTAAGTTCTGGTCTTGCCGTTTTCACTAAGGTACAATCCTCTCTGTGTAGAGTTTGGCAACTGCTCCATTTGAAACTTCCCTTTCAATATTTTAAAATACGTGTCCCTGACACCTTCGGCTCTCTTGTTGCTGTGTGTGTGAAGCCTTCAGTCCCATCTCTGCGCCACAAAAAGGACTACAACTCGTCAGACCGGATGACGTGGAAAAGGGTGACGTTGTACAGGATCTGGTGGCCGTTGTTCCAGGCGTAGAGAGCTCTGTCCTTGGGGTTGTAGTCCAGCATAGAAATGTGTGAGTACTTGTTTAGGAACGGGATGTCTATGTACTCGTAAGTGGAGCTGTTGGTCTGGTAAGCATAGGTCACCTTGGTCCCTCCTGAGTAGCCATTGGTGACATACAAAGTGCCGCAGATCATGAACCCCTCTCCAGCACTGCGCTTGGGGTAGCTGGTGTTCCAGGTCTGGAGGCTCTGCAAGCTGTTGGGGTCCAGCTTGCTGATGACAATGTTCCCTGCATTTTGGTTGGTGGCATAGACGGCCCACAGCCCGTTCTCATCCACCATGAGGTCAATGTCCGAATGGCCACCCCAGGCGTAATGGTAGACGTTATTGTAGCCTGCGTAATCCAGACTGCGGGTTTTAAGGATGGTCTCCGTTTTCAAGTCGAATCTGATGATGATGTGGCTTTGGTATTTGTTGAAATAAATCGAGCCATTGTAGACCACTTGGCCAGTGCCAGACCAGGGGTGTGGAAGGCGGTGAGAGGTGAAGTTATCCGTGTTCATAAAGTCAGACATGGATTTGTATTCACGGACAAATCGGTTGTTGTGATAGCTGTCCATGTACCAGACCTGGGAAAGAGCAGCGGAACACAGAGAAGCAAAGAGCATTAAAACATGGACCCAGCTAGTGCTTCTGCTGTCAGAAGTCAGTAGCCTAGCTTTCTCTAATTGGGTGCCCTCCAATTGTGGGACTACAATTCCCATCTGCTTCAGTCACCATGTCCAACAGCATTGCATTCAACACACACAGATTGTAGCAATGAATAAATAGAGGTATCCCATACAGCAGTGGTTCTCAACCTTTCTAATGCCGTGACCCCATAATAGTTCCCCATGTTGTGGTGACCCCCAAGTGGGTGTGGCCACCAATAAGAGGGAGTAGGACAGCTAGGGAAAAGGGGGAAAAATGGCGGACAGCGTGGTTTGGCAACCCCCGTGAAATGGTCATTCGACCCCAAATGGGGTCCTGACCCACAGGTTGAGAACCACTGCCATACAGGGTTTTGAAAGACCATCTGAAACATGTCACATTATGTGGCAGCTTTAACACAGGTTGAGAACCACTGCCATACAGGGTTTTGAAAGACCATCTGAAACATGTCACATTATGTGGCAGCTTTAACAATGTCAACAAGCTCCATTTCTTTCAAAGTTACCCATACATTTCGGTGAAGCACACAGGTAAAGCTTTCCTGGTCCTTCAGACAGACACCCATGGAGATCCATTGTGGGATGGACCTCTGGTGTTCTGCACAATGGTTGGCTCTCTCTGTGGCTCTGCAAAACGGGCTATGGCTCCACAAAGCACCCACCGTCCTCCCGAATGAGCAGAGCTGTGCAGATTTCCCAGGAAAGGGATCCTTCCTCTCCATGAGGTGATTCTGTTACGCGTCAGCACTCACGGAGACAATTAAGTCTTCATCAGTGAGATGAAAGGGCTTGGGTAAAGAGCTTAACAAAGACTTGCTGGGTCCTGATGGCTTCACTTGGTCCTCTGTCTTTTGTCTGCTCCCTTCCTCTCCCACCCCTTGAGATGTGCCAGGAAAAGATAAACCAGAACTGGCTGGAGACAGGCAGAAAAATAAAGTCCCACCCTGGAGACAAGCGTTGTGGCTGCCAAGCCTATCGCCTGGACTGTGCCTCCAGCGAGGGACGAGATAAGGCAGGCCCCTCTGCCCGCTGGCCTGTCCTGCAAGCCAAGGTGGGCCAGCGTGAATGACCAAGAGAGCTGAGGATTCCCAGTGGAGTTGGGACAACGCATCTCCTCTTCTTGGGACAATGTTCTTGTCAAAACCCAACTGCCCTATTCACAGCACCAGAGGAGGGATAAGGAAGCAGTCTTACCTTGCTTTCACCCTCGGGAGCCAAGGGGTCCGTCATCCAGGAGCCGAAGCGTGAGCCAGAGGTCTTTACGGTGATGGGGTCGCTTATTGCAGTCAACTTCCCACACGCTGCAAGATAGTTGAACACAACAATAGTAAACAAGTCCTGCAATTCCCTCCCCACCCTAGCCTACCTTTCACCAGGGTCCGCATAATTCTGTGTCAAAATGTGCAATTTTTTTTTTTTTTTGTCCTGGGAAAGAGCTTCCGTTTTTTTTCTAAATCGTATTTACGATGCTTTCACATTTCTTTGGAGGGTAGTTTTGAGTTCAGAGCTTTATTCACTAGCCAGAGAAAGTGGCTGAGATACCAGAAGAAGTGGATATTTTTTGGGGGGGAAGGGAGATTGCAGGGTGCGTTGCAGGGTGTGTTGGCGGGGAGTTCTCGGTGTGCACAGAGGGCCCATTTAAAGAGAAAATAGTTGCATCCTCATGTAGGGAAGAAACAAAGCATAACAGCTGCTGCTCAGCATGGAATAGAGCCGAATCTATACAGAATAACAAGAGCTGGAAGGGACCTTGGAGGTCTTCTAGTCCTACCCCCTGCCCAAGCAGGAGACCCTATACAATTTGAGACAAGTGGCTGTACAGTCTCATCGCTCTGTCCAGTGATGGAGCCCCCACAACTTCTGAAGGCCAGATGTTCCACTGGTTGATTGCTCTCACCCTTAGGAAGTTTCTCCTTAATTCCAGGTTGCTTCTCTCCTTGAATAGTTTCCATCCGTTGCTCCTTGTCTTGCCCTCTGGTGTTTGGAGAATAGCTCTTCCTTATGGCGGCCCCTCAAATATTGGAACCAGGGTTGAAACATGCAAGTAGTCCTAGATTTACAACAGTTTGTTTAGTTCTCTGCCCATCTGTGGTTTTCTCGGCTGCCATTGTTTTCTGGTCAGAAAAAGGCTCTGGGGAGGAGTCCTTCTGGCTGCCTTCTTTGGGATTGAATAATTGCTTGGGAACCGAGGAGGCTGCAGGTGGCTGAAGAGGAGTGAGGTGCAACAAAAGACGAGACCTGCCTTTGGTGCCTCCTTCAAAACAGGTGCAAGCCCTCCACGCTCCATGAAAGAGATCCTTGCCAAAAGTGTATTCTTCACAAAAGATTATCATCACCAAATGCTAGAGATGGAAGAGTCATCTGGTCTGAGAGAAGACCACCCAGCATCTCTCATGAAAGTGAACTCCCCATTTCTCGAGAGCAAGTTCTTCACTTCAAACATAGGGAGAACTCATATAACTCAATGGAAACTACCAGCACTCAAGGAAATCACTCCTGCATGTCCCCTTAATCATGGGAGAGTGTTCCGTCTCAGCAGTCATGCAGAAAGAGTGATGCTTTGATACGCCTGTTTTGGGAGGTCCAGGAACATCACCCCATCCACAATAAGGAGCAGAAAGCTGAATTTATTAGTGTATTTGGTTTTAGACATTAGGATTTTGATAGCTGAATTCAGCTTTGCAGCAAATAAGGCTATCTAGGAAGCACTGCATCATATTTCTGAAGACTCAAGAAATATATAATGCCCAATACACAATGATATAGGCATCTGTCAGGCATCTAATTACAATTTGCGAAAAGCTACCACATCAAGAAGTGACCAATAGTTTTATGATCTCTGCTTTCTCCATCCTCCTATCTTATGTATTTTAGGAACTTCTCCTTCAATAAGTAGTAATTATATGTTCCTTGGATCTCAAATGAGTAGACAAAGGTCTACCATGGCTGTGGGATGTTTCTGTTTATCACCAAACTTGAGAAAAATTGGCTCCACCAATTATGGATTGCTGTTAGAACAACAGTCCAAGGAAGAATATTTTCAGTGGCGATAAGTAGGTGGACGCTGGCACATAATATAATAAGTTGCCAATCGTGGAGCAAAAGAGAAGGATTCTAAAAAGCCTGTGGACCGCTTTACGGAGTCTTGCACATTTCTTTCTTTTAGCCTGTGAGATGTAAAATTCATTGAGCGAGAACTCCTGTTTGAGCAAGGAGCTGGACTAGAAGACATCCAGGTCCCTTCGAACTATGATATGCTATGATTCTATGACTCGTTTCTGGGATATCCAGTCTTGAAAAGCGAGTGAAATGGCAGCCAATCCAGGGGTTGGGGTAAGAGATATATTCCCTTCTCTGGTGTTAGCAAGATCAATAAAATTTGTGGAATCCTGGTCTGATTTTTAACCTTATCTTTAACAAGCAAGCTATGCACTATTCAAACTCTTGTGTCTGTAACCTTTAAATAGATAAAAAAAAGGGGGGGGGACTTTTACCTCAAACAGGCTAATTTATAGAAGGTATCCAAAATCTGAGACCCGTGACTTATGTGGAATAGAAATTTGGCAAATATTATAAAACTCTATGAACTGTAAATGATTATAATTTTATTGTAAAGCATTTTACGACATAACACAGGATGTCATAAAATGCTTCCTATGGTCAGCTCCAGCTGTTTGTCTGTGCTATTAAGTTCAGCACAGGTGCTTTCAAGGCAGATGCATCTCTGAATTTTAGAAGAACTTTTCAAGTACTTTAGAAGCTCTCTCATTCTTGAAGACAACGAGAAATCTGCTAAGGAAATCTCTCTGAAACAATGGCCCAAGGAGTCAGGGGTCAGCTAGTGGACCACAACTATAAACAGCCTTTCATAGAGGCTCCCCATCTTCAAGAGAACACAGACAGGGAAAAGACCACCTGCCATCTCCTACCTACTTACCTGGCATAAACCTTCGCAATGCTTAAGGCTTAGTTCTGACTGAGCTTTGGTGGCTTTCTACCACTATAGGTGCTGTTTCCTGCTTTAGCCCACAGCCTCACTGATATCCGGCCATCCCTGACCATCCATCCCATGTAGGGGGTCCACAGGAGATCATTTAGCTCACTTGATTTCCAGCAAGAAAGCCTTTGTTCCTCCCCTGATCCGCTTAATGGAACATTTCCTGGACAGAGATATGGCTAGTCCTGGCACAGACCCTGCCCCGTAACTTGGACATGTTCCCAACTTTCCAAACGGATGCCTGGTTATTGGATCAGGGGCTTTCCGAGTGATGGAGTCTCAAGTCACCAGGTGATCCTGGCTCGGGGGAAGTGGGATCGTGGAACAGCCAAGGCCCTGAGGGAGACGGGCGGTTTGGAAATATGAAATATCAATAAATACAGTAAATCGATAAATAAATAGGTCTCCCAGTCAGGGTGGCTTCAGCAGAAAAAGAACCCTGATAGACTTCAGAGGGCCTTCTTGAGGTTGGCAGTCAGGCCCTGGTTTTAAGGATTGGCGTTTATGCTTGCAGCCATCATATTAAACTTATCTCTGCATTTTTTTTTCCCTGTCAGCCGTTTGAAATCTCATTTTTCTTTTTATTTGTTTAGTTGTTGGCTGAAGATTTACTGCTGACGGGGTTTGAGAACAGCAGGATATAAAACCAGCGCTAGTGACAGTATTTAGACTCTGAGACTTCGTGGATTTGGAATCTTGGCTTGTGACAGCTGGACCCTTTCAAGCCAGCTAAACTAGGATAGACGTGAGCTTGTACGGAGCCCAAGATCTGCTCAGGTGTTTCAAGAAATGTTCAGGAAAGTTTTTCCTACCCCGCTTTTGGTCAGCTGTTTCTCATCCCCCCCCTCCCTTCCCCATGCACATTCCAGATTGAAGAGTCCTGCCACAATGGTCATTCTGGAAAGCCCCGGAGGTTGGCCTGGGGTGGCAAAATGGCCCTGAATCCTCCATCCATCCATCCATCCATCCATCCATCCATCCATCCATCCATCCATCCATCCTCTTTGAGGTGGGCGTATCAAGCCTGCCCTGCCCAAGTGCCTCCCCTGACCTCTCCCATACCGGGACTCAAGCCGAGAGCCACAAGGGCACCTTCCTCTGACCCTGGGGGGGCACTTGCAGTGGGACCCTCTGCCCGGGGCTGAACTCTGCTGTGTCAGGGAAACAACTGAGTTCGGGGGGGGGGTGAGGAAGGAGAGGGGGCGGTTCCTGCCTCTCTGGCCAGCCTGGGTGTCCGGTGGGAGCAGAACCGCCCGGAGGGTGAGGACGCCCTGCCTCTCAGGGGGCGATGCGTCTCCTACCTAATTTCTGCATGCATGCCCGCAGCCTCTCTTCAAGATTTGACACTCTGCTCTGAAGCTCTTCGTAGTCAAAGGCGCCAATTTCCTCCTGGAGTTCGTTTAGAACCGACGTCAGGTTCTGCACCTCCTCCTTAAACTGCAAAACCAATTTGGCGTCGGCTTTGTACTCCTCCAAGACTGGGATCAAGGGCCTAAGCTCTTCCATTTTCGCTTTTATCGCCTGCAAGGTTAAAATAAGCTTGGTTTCAGTGCTCTGTGCGCAAATTCCCACCCCCCCTCCCGCCCTTCTCTCTCTCTCTCCCTGCACTGGGCCGGCGATGCTCCGCTCGGGGTGCGCCACAAAGACCGCCATGATTAGTATTATTAATGCTTGTGTGGAGCGTGGGAACTCAAATGGGAGAAATATAAAGATATATATATGCATATATTAAACAGTCTGCAAAACACCATCTTATTTGGGAAAAAAGGCCTTTATTTTTTTCTGTTTTTAGAATGCAACATCTTAAGGTTACATGCTTCGGTCACATACACAAATTCTTTTTTTTTTCTTTTCCATAAAAGAATGATGATGATCAGGATGAGGAGGATGATAATAATAATAATAATAATAAGCAACGCATTGACAAGGAAGTTCCAAAACTAGTGATGAAATGTTATTTCTACAAATTCCATGCAAAAGACAAGCTTTCAGCTGTGTGGTTCTGGTAAGGGTGGAAATTGGAAAGAAAAATAAACAAGGATCAAAGAACTAGAAAAGAAAGAAAGAAAGACCAACTCAAAGGGTGGTGGGGAAAGCTCTCTGCCCTCTCTCTGTGTGTGTTTTTCATGGTTACATGTGGGGGGGATGAACAGCTTCTTCAGCCAGTGCGACATTGTAAAAATTTCTTTTAAGTTAGCCCTGCAAGCAAGAAGACGAAACACTCAAGTCGCAGAGGCTTATTTGGAAGTCAACACAGTTCGCATCCCAGCCGTGGCCCTGCTGACGCCCTCCCCAGAGACCTCCTCTCCGTGGCTGGTGCACCACTAAGCACCACCTCACGGGTGGGGGGGATCCTAGGAGCTTCTGGCCAGCTCCCCCCTCTCTCCCAGCTGCCTCCCTCGACACCTGCCACCTTGCCCTTTGCCCAAGCCCTCCCCAGCCCCCCCATTGCCAGGAGGCCCTCTGCCCTTGCTGACCGCATGGTGGCCCTGCAATGGAAAGGAGGGGAAGCCCCCGTCCTCAAGCAAGCTGGCACAGCTCCAGACCCCCCAGGGGGGGGAGCCCACATTCTGTGCTCAAGGCTGCCAGGGGAAGCTCCTGGCTCTCTGATTCGGGCCAGGCACCGCGGGAGTTCACCTCTTTTGTAGGCAGCGAGCCCTACTGGAAAGTTTGCCTGCAGGTCTCATTTTTTCTAAAGAGGAAGGCATCCCCCCTCCCCGTTGAGTAACTATTAGGGTCCCCCCTGTGAGACACAAAGGATTCTGGGAGAGGGGGCAATAGGAGGGCGGGTCTATGGTAGCCAAGAGCCCTGTTTCAACTAGCAAATCACTAAACGGCAGAAGCTTCAGCAGACATCCGAGCAGCTCTCGCTTGGGGAAAGGGGCAGAAATCCTTTAATGGTGTTGGGCCTTGTGAGCTTGGCATGCAAACGTTAAGGGACGTGTTCTGGGAAAACCTTTTGCTATTCCTTGGATTCTTCACTTCATTTGCAGTCTCTCTCTCTCTCTCTCTCCTTCCCTTCCTTTCCCTTCCTTTCCTTTCCTTTCCTTTCCTTTCCTTTCCTTTCCTTTCCCTTCCTTTCCCTTCCTTCTCCAGCCCATTGAAGGCCTCCGAAAGGAAGATGGCATCCCACTCCAAGCCACAGTCATTGCCAAGGACTTCTCTGCTGTGGAGAGAGTCATAGAGCACGGAGCTGGAAAGGACCTCGTATGCATGATGAAGCTATCATCAACCTGGTTTCTCTGCCTCGAAACAATTTCCGAAGGATCCCGGAAGGCATCCTCCCCCACGTCTACTTAATTTGGTTTGCAACGCCAGCCAATAAATAAAGGGTGTCCTGCCTTCTCCACGAGGCCCCTCACTCGGCTGAGAATGTGCAGGACAAAAGGTTCCCTTTGGGCCCACGGAAGCCCCCTTTAGGGGATTTTTCTCTAGAGCAGTGATTCTCAACCTTTCTAATGCCGTGACCCCATAATACAGTTCCCCATGTTGTGGTGACCCCCAAGTGGGTGTGGCCACCCATAAGAGGGAGTAGGACAGCTAGGGAAAAGGGAAAAAAATGGCGGACAGCATGGTTTGGCGACCCCCGTGAAATGGTCATTCGACCCCAAATGGGGTCCCGACCCACAAGTTGAGAACCACTGCTCTACAGCCTTCCCACCAACCCATCTCTGCACTGAGGTCAAGGACAGGTTGGGGCTGAAGCCTGAAAACAGTTCCAGACAGGGTGGGCGCCTCTTGACTGGACGGATTGAAAGGCACCAGAGCCTGGCCCGCCCTCGCTCCGGGATGCCTGAACTTGGGGCTCTGCTTTCATTCAATTCCATGGGGGTGGGCTCCGAGTGCCACTGGAAGACCATTTTGACGAGAGGCTCAGACTGTCCCGGCACCAGGCAAAAAACTCATTTAAAAAAAAAACCAGGGGCAATACATTCACACCGCGCATTCATTCGTAGAGGCAACGGCTCAAAAAGGCCCTGGGTCAGTGGAAGTGGCTAGTTGGAGGCTCACTGCCATCTGTGGGGGAATCTTCCCATTGGGCTTCCTACCCTGAGCTGGGGGTGGGCTAGACGTCTCAAAGAGGCCCTTCCAGCTTGAGGCTTCCAGGTACAATATGAAACTCCCAGTTAGATTTCAAAACTGACAAGGATGTCTTTCATTCATTGCATCAGTTTTACTCAGCACAACACCTTATGGACCTTAGCAAGTTCCAGAGAAAGTTGTGTGCTTTTGTGTGTAGGGAGGATTAAGATCTATTGAATGGGAACCAGCCCAGTGGAGAGATGAAAGCTTTTGAGGGGGAAAAAAATTTTTGGGAGATAAAAAAATAAGGTTATTGGGTAAATGACTATGGAGATTCTCAATCGTCGTAATTGTCTCCAAGATGCTTTTTCCAAAAGGCAACTGGAGCTTCTTGGGTTTTTTTTCCTTTTCTCTTCTTGGAGGAGAAGTGAAACGTTTTCAAATCAAGGAAGTCCACTTGCCTTTTGGAAAAAGCACCTTTCAGACTGAGTTTCTGGGTCTTTTTTCCCGTGGTGTCAACTGCTTCACCCCTCCTGCTCCTGTGGCTTTAATAGCAGCCAAAGGAGTGGAGATTTTAGTAGGAAAAATAGATTTAAAATGCTAATAAAAAGAAAAAGTTGCAGCCCAACAATCCGACACTAGGATTTTAAAAGCCTTTAAGTTCATCCCAAGTTTAGGGCTTCCAGGATGCTTTAAGCCAGTGGTTCTCAACCCGTGGGTTGGGACCCCATTTGGGGTCGAACGACCATTTCACGGGGTCGCCAAACAACGCAGTCCGCCATTTTTTTCCCCTTTTCCTTAGCTGTGCTACTCCCTTTTCTTCTATTGGCTTTTGAAAGCCAACAAAATAGACTCTCTTGAATAGAGTCTAATTCTATTGGCTTTCAAAAGCCAATAGGAATTGTCCAGGCTGTCTCTGCCCTGCTGAGCCGGCCAAAAGCCCCATTCTGCAAATGGTGCTGCACCAGTTGAGTAGTCCTCGACTTACGACCGGTTGAGTAGTCCTCGACTTACGACCGGTTGGGGGTCGCGGCATTAAAAAGGTTGAGAACCACTGCTTTAAGCAAAGGAAATGGAGCTTCCTGGAAACTCTGAGTGGCTGCAGTGGAAATCGAAGCGGCACACAGTCCTTTCCATTCTGCCTCTGGGCTGAGCTTCAGGCACCATTGTTGTGAGCAAGGGCAGTCCTGCAACGGGAGGGGGACCCAACCTTTGGGGAAACGGTGCCTAAGAGACCCCTCAGCCTTCTCCCCTCTGGAAAAAATTCTGCCAAGAAAGCACGTCTTCCCCTCCCGAGCCCAAGTGGTCTACTTACCTTAAACTGTCTGGCCAGGTGTTGCTTGTGACTCTCTTCCACTTGCTTGAACTTGGATTCCAGGCCTCTCATTTGATTTTCCATCTTCTCAACGTACTGAAGATCCCGTTGAGTTCGCCTGTCCAAAACCTCTATTGACTGGGACATGTTCTGCACCTGTGGGGCAATCGGGTGCCAGGGAGGGGGGAAACCCAGAGAGAAGACATCATAAAGGGGAGATTAACAAACTCTCTTTGCCATGATCAAGAGACGGAAGACCAGAAATAACAAATACAAGTTACAGCTACCGAGATTTCATTTAAACTTAAGGAAGAATGTACTGAAAATAACCATTGTCCAGTAGTAGAACTGCCTACCTAGGAAGGTTGTGGATTCTCCAACTCTGGAAGTTTTTATGAAATTGGACAGTCACCTCTTGGTAATGGCTTAACTGATTTTCCTGAACGGATTCTACAGTTCTATGGTAAGAGGACATGTACGACGCAGCGGGGACAAAATGGCTCAAATCTTCCATGACAAGACAGGGAAAAATAGCAACCAGGTGTGTAGTTCAGTAAACTCAAAGGCTGCAGTTCTGCCCACCTTGGACAGAGGTTGTAAGCCACGTGATACTTTTGCTAACTCCTGAGTAGAAATACAGTGAAGTCTTCCCTTGGACAGAAGGACAAATGTTGATTAAATGACAAATGAGATTCCGTGCATGACATTGCTGGGTAAAGTCTCTCACTGCTTGAAATCGAAGTGACGTCTGTTACAACAGGTCAGCCAACAGAGCTGAAATTGAGGGTTTACTCTATGCAGGTGTAGATGTACTACTGTCAACGCAGCCAAAGAAAGCAAGGCGGTCAGATGGAGGTAAGGCTCTTGTGGTAACAGTTATTTTATTTTATTATTATAAAATTTGTGTGTGTTTGTATAATCAAATAACGTTACGATTTATAGGTGGGATGCTGGAATTTATTCATTCGTTATTGATTTGGGTTATAAGCTATCTAAACCAGAAGTATCTTTAGGGCGGCATTTTATAAAACGTAAAAACATATTACGTAAACTACACCGAAAATAAACCAGTAATGAACAAGAAAAGAACAAGACTCCACTCCAGGGGAATGTAAGTGGAATTGAACAAGACTCTGCTTTCAGCTTCTACATCGTCCTGGAGAAAGGTCTGCTGGAAAAGCCAAGTTTAAAAGCTTTCTAGAAAGACAACAGAGCAGGAATTTGCTACTCGAAAGAGTAGCAACATATCTGTCAGAATCCAATTATATTTCACCTCTAGTTATCAATTATAGAAAACCCCACTTCTGCCTTCTCTGGATTCTGTCATACTAGGAAGGGAAGGGGGTGAATAAAGGGGCTTTATGGCCCTCACTTCCTTCGGTACACTTCAAAGAGACTGAATGTGGATAGCACCAAAAGGACTAACCATAACAATGGGGCTATTACCTTTCATGTAGTTCTCTCTGAAGTCTCCCTCCAGCCGGCAGTAAGGAAAAGGGGATGGGAGTGTAATGCCTGAGACTGTCGCTGGAAGAAGGGGGTGATTGGGTGGGGCTACTGGGGAACCCCTTAAAACCTCGAATGGGAGAGCTTGGACCCCAAGTCCTGTCTAGAACGCCTGCAACCATTTTCTCTTAATAAAGGATGCCTGTTGGAAGAACTATTCCAAGAGTTCTGTCTTCTTAAGATGCAAAGTGGGGTGGGTCCTTACAACATCTCTCAGATCACATAGGGTGACACAGTTTAATTGATGGCCTTGAAATAAGCCAACACGCAAGAGCTTAGAGAATCTAGGATCAACTGGGTAAGCCTAAACCATCTCTCAGGTTGCTGACTATTGTTGGCATGTGTATGTTTTGCTGCCAACATGCCAGTTCACACACACACACACCCCTCTATCAACTGCTTCATTTGCAGCAATTGGCAAGAAGAAAAGCAGGCTGCTTTAGCCAGGCTCTTCCCTCGATTGCTGCAGAATACTCATCAAAGGAGGAGGTGTGCTGGTATGTGAGCCACGTGTGGAAGACTCAGCAAAGATAAAAAGCCCAGGAAGAGAAGTGCCCATCCAAGGGGGTAACTATCCTGGGGGTCCCCCTTCCTGCTTGCCCAATTTCTGGCCAGCCATAAGCAGCAGCAGCAGCAGCTATGAAAGGATGGCTGGTATGTGCTCAGAAAAGCAAAGAGGTCCGTTTGCATCTATCCAGGACAGCGGTTCTCCACCTGTGGGTCGGGACCCCATTTGGGGTCGAACGACCATTTCACGGGGGTCGCCAAACAACGCAGTCTGCCATTTTTCCCCCCTTTTCCTTAGCTGTACTCCTCCCTTTTATTCTATTGGCTTTTGAAAGCCCATAGAATAGACTCTCTTGAATAGAGTCTAATTCTATTGGCTTTCAAAAGCCAATAGGAATTGTCCAGGCTGTCTCTGCCCTGCTGAACCCGCCAAAAGTCTCATTCTGCAAACGGGGCTGCACCAGTTGAGTAGTCCTTGACTTGCGACCGGTTGAGTAGTCCTCGACTTACGACCGGTTGGGGGTCGCGGCATTAAAAAGGTTGAGAACCACTGATCCAGGATTTCCCAGCCAGGGAACCAGGAGAGGGTTCCTTAAAGCAAAACAGGCACCTGGGAGTAGTTTTACTCTTCCTGACTTAGATGACCAAGTTTGCAAATGGCCCTACATCAGTGTTTCCCAAACTTGACAATTTTAAGGCATGTGGACTTCAACTCCCAGAATTCCACGTGGAATTCTGGGAGTTGAAGTCCTCATGCCTTAAAATTGTCAAGTTTGGGAAACACTGCCCTACATTAACAGGGATAAGATCCACTTTAGAGGCCAGTAGGAAAGTTTGAAATGAGATGGATGGATGGATGGATGGATGGATGGAAGGAAGGAAGGAAGGAAGGAAGGAAGGAAGGAAGGAAGGAAGGAAGGAAGGAAGGAAGGAAGGAAGGAAGGTTCAAAATGGTCTTGACAAGCTGGAACAGGCAGACACCAACAAGAAGAATTTCTGCTAGCACAAGCTTAGGATGGGAAGAAGCCACACTAAGTAGCAGCCTTGGATCACTAGCAAAACATGCCAGCCTCCCTCTGTATGAAACTCCTGGGGGGAGGGAGGTCACCCTTTGGGGTGCAGAATCTTCTTTATGCTGGTGACACCCAGCTTTATATCCCCCCCCCAAGTTGCACAGGAGAAGCAACCCCTGTCTTAAGCTGTGTCTGGAGACTGGCTGGCTTGGAGGGGGCTGAACAGACTTTGGGAGTCCTTTTCGACTTGCAGCTTCTGTTTGAAGAGTAGGGGGCAGCTGCAACCAGGAGGGCCTTTGCACAGGGTTCATCTTGGGGTGCCACTGGTTTTAGACAGCCACTCATGACCTGGTCCCTTCACCTTTGCGTTACTGCAATGTGCTCTCCATGGGACTGCCCTTGAAGACCATCCAGAAGCTACGGCTGGTTCAAATCCACCTGTTTAATGCTTTTAACTATTTTTATGTTTTCTCTAGTTATGAATGTTGCAACTGGCTTTGGGTAGCCGATACATTTAAATAGATAAATAAAAAATGATAATGGGGTGTTAAAAAGAAAAGCAAATGCAATCCTCAGCTGAAGCAGTTATCAAAATCAAGAAAGATCTATATTCGATATTGGTCAGATCACACCTAGAATATTGTGTCCAGTTCTACATTTTGGCAAATTGGAGCATGTCCAGGGAAAAGCAATGATGAAGAGGGGGCTGGAACAAAAAACTGAAGACGAATGATTGGATGTATTGGATACATTCAGTCTGGAGAGAAGAACATTGCCATGAGACAAGTGTCCAGGGATGGTCATGCAGAAGATGCGGCAGGATTGTTCAGAAGCATATTGGAATGGTTTGGGTTGGATACAAGGAGTCCATCCTAAGGATGAAAGCTGTTCCACAATGCTCCCAGGGAGAGGTTGGGTTTAAGCAGAGGCTGGATGGCCACCTGTCAGGGGGTGCCCTAGTGTGGGGGTTCCTGCGCAGGGCAGGGGCTGGACTAGATAAACTGCAAAGTCCTCCCAAGCCTTACAGGCTATGACTCAAAACTGGAGCTGTGTCATTACGCAAACTACCAAGTTCATTCCAGGAGGTAATTAGTGTGAGGATGTGTGTGAAGATGCGAATCCTGGAGCCGGGAGAAGCAGCCGGGGACAGCAGCAGAAAGGTCATCTACCTGAACTTCTTCCCAGTGGCAAGATGGATAATATTTCAACTATACTAATTATTGATAAATTTGCATCCAGGTCTGCGCATCAGAACATTTAAATCTCTGCAGATCTGTGCCTATGGCTGCCCTTTGTGATGTATTACAAACTTCAGGAGCGCTAAAACATGGCTAAGCTCTGCCCTCTTTTCCCTGTTGCTAAATGTACAGCAGCAAACAATCCCCGAAGGCAAACCTCGATTTGCAGAACATCTTCCAAGGCAGAGTTTGTCTCAAGCACAATTTGCCACGCAGGTAGTCCTCACTTAATGACCGGCAACACCGTCATTAAGCAAAGCAGTTGTTAAGCAAACATCACGGGACTGCCCTGCTTAGCAACAGTAGTTCTGACTGTGGCTGTTAAGCGAATCACCACAATCATTAAATGAGACATGATGTAATCATGATAGCAACAGCACCTAGTCTTATATGCCGCTGCACCCGGTGCTTTACAGCCCCTCTCTAAGCAGTGTACAGAGTCAGCCTGTGGCCCCCAACAATCTGGGTCCTCATTTTCCCAACCGTGGAAGGACGGAAGGCTGAGTCAACCGGGAGCTGGTGGCTTCTTTGGCCAGCTTCTCTATTCGCCTGTTGGAAGCTGGATGGGAAGGTTGCAAATGGATGGTTGTCAACGCATAACGGTTGCCAAGTGCCCAATTTGTGATCACGTGACTACAGGGGCACTGCAAGAATTGTAAAGAGCGAGGACTGGTCCCAATTCACTTCTTTAGCACAGTCATAACTCTGCACAGTCGCTACATGGTCATTAAAGAAGAACTACCTGTAAAGGTTCCACAGTCCCAAGACTGCACGCAGAATCTTGGCCTGGGCTGAAAATTAAGCCTGCATGAATGCTTGGTTGCTCGAAGTGATGGCTCAGCACATAAGGCAAAACTCTGGGCTTTCTTAATGCAGCGAGGTTTGGCCTGCCCACTGCAAGGGGTGAAAATGCTCCTCCCAAGAAACGGTGGCTGATGCCTTTAAAAACAACAAGCCCTTCCTCCCTCCCTCCCTCCTTTCCTTCCTCCCTCCTTCCTTTCCTCCCTCCCTCTCTCCTTCCTTTCCTTTCTTCGTTCTTCCTTTCCTTCCTTCGTTCTTCCTTTCCTTTCATTCCTTCCTTCTTCCTTTCCTCCCTCTTTCCTTTCTTTTCCTTCCCTCCTTCCTCTCATCCCTTCCCTCTCCCTCCCTCCTTCCTTTTCCTTCCTTCCTCCCTCCCTCCCTCCTTCCCTCCTTTCCTAACTTCCTTCTCCCTTTTCTTTCTTCTTCCTTCCTTCCTTTTCCCTCCTTCTTTCTTTCCTTCCTCTCCTCCCTTCCTTCTCCCTCCTTCCTTTCTTCTTCCTTTCCTCCCTCCCTCCCTCCTTCCTTTCCTAACTTTTCTCCCTCCTTCCTCTCCTTCCTCCCTCCCTCCTTTCTCCCTCCCCTTCCTTCCTTCCTTCCTTCCTTTTCCTTCCTTCCCTTCCTCCCTCTCTTCCTTCCTTCCTTTTCCTTCCTCCCTCTCTTCCTTCCTTCCTTTTCCTTCCTTCCCTTCCTCCCTCTCTTCTTCCCTTCCTTCCTTCCTTCCTTCCTTCCTTCCTTCCTTCCTTCCCTTCCTCCCTCTCTTCTTCCCTTCCTTCCTTCCTTCCTTCCTTCCTTCCTTTTCCTTCCTTCCCTTCCTCCCTCTCTTCCTTCCTTCCTTTTCCTTCCTCCCTCTCTTCCTTCCTTCCTTTTCCTTCCTTCCCTTCCTCCCTCTCTTCTTCCCTTCCTTCCTTCCTTCCTTCCTTCCTTCCTTCCTTCCTTCCCTTCCTCCCTCTCTTCTTCCCTTCCTTCCTTCCTTCCTTCCTTCCTTTTCCTTCCTTCCCTTCCTCCCTCTCTTCTTCCCTTCCTTCCTTCTTTCCTTTTCCTTCCTTCCTTCCTTCCTTCCTTTCCTTCTTCCCTCCCTCCCTCCTCCCTCTCCCGCCCTGGAAAGCATTTGTGGTTATAAAGGCCGTGACATGCCTTCTAATGCTGCACTGGCAATCTGAGGCCATTTCCAGACAAATGATTGATGGTCTCTCCAGCCCCCCTGGAGCCAGAGGAAGCCTGCCTTCGTTCCTGATCTACTCATGGCTCTGGCGCAGGAAGCCGAAAGACAGCCTCGCTCACTAGTGCGAATGAATACTCAGGTGGTCCTCGCTTAAGGGCCCTAATTGGACAGGAATTTCTGTCAGTAAGCGATGGGACATTAGTGGTAACATCACACGACCACGCCACGGAGCCATGGCAGTTTCAGTACGGGCAGTCCTCGGCTTACCACAATTGATCCCAAGCTTTCTGTTGTTAAGTGAGACATTTGTTACGTGAATTGGCCCCATTTTACACCCTTTCTTGCCACAGTTGTTAAGTAAATCACTGCAGTTGCTAAGTCAGTAACCCGGTTATTAAGTGAATCTGCTTACTTGTCAGAAGATGGCTAGACAATCCCCTATCTGAGATGGTCTAGGACAGGGGTAGGCAACCTTGGCTTTTATGACTCGTGGACTTCAACTCCCAGAATCCCTGAGCCAGCATGGCTCAGCTTGGAAACTCTCCTTTTCCCCTCAGCATGGCTGGCTCAGGAATTCTGGGAGTTAGTCCACAAGTCATAAAAGAGCTAAGGTTGCCTACCCCTGATCTAAATTCATCAAATCATGCTCTAGATCAGGGGTGGGGAATCTTGGCTCTTTCTTGACACGTGGACTTCAACTCCCAGAATTCCTGAGCCAGCATGGGGGAACTATGGCCCCTTCATGACTTACGGACTTCAACTCCCAGAATTCCTGAGCCAGCATGGAGGAACTATGACCCTTCATGACTTACGGACTTCAACTCCCAGAATTCCCGAGCCAGCATGGCTCAGCTTGGAAACCTCTCCCTTTCCCCTCAGCATGGCTGGCTCAGGAATTCTGGGAGTTGAAGTCCACGAGACATAAAAGAGCCTACCCCTGGTCTAGGTTCTCCTGCTTGAGCAAGGGGCTGGACTAGAAGATCTCCAAGGTCCCTTCCAGCTCTATTCTGTTCTATTCTAAGCCCGATGCTTAACTAAGGGGTCCTCTCAGACTCAAGGCCACTGCTTGAGGTGGAAGCCTGATCTAAACCGTTTATCAAGATGTTGAGGAGTACTGGTCCTAAAACAGAATCTGGGGGTACCCCATGCTTCCCTCCATACAGAGGTAGTTCCATTGAGGACTACCCATTGAGTGCAGTTGGTCAGCCAGTTAAGAATCCTTCTGGTGGACTTCCGGTGGTCAAAGCGGTGGAGATGGCGGCTACTTTGTAGCCGTCCTCCTGAGAAGGTGTCAGATCCGCGGAGCACAGCGTTTATCAGCTGGCCCGCGGCTCGCAATCCCCTTCCCGGGCGAAGGGAAGGGGTAGAGATCGCATGAATAGAGGTAGAACCTCTTAACTCTCCCTGGATTTTTATTTTTAGGGGGGTAGAAAGAGGGTTCCCTCGGAGTTCATTGCCTTCTCCGCCTCTCAGCTGTCTTTGTTTCTTCGGAAACAAAGCGAGACGCCGCTACCATCTCCGTACTTAAAGAAACCGTGAGTAATCTTAAACCGGACAGAACTGTTTAAAGGATTTTATTTATAGTTTAGCTTTATTTTATTTTTTTTAGTTTATTTAGTTTATTTAGTATCTGCTGATTTTTTTTTTTATTTTTTTGAGCTTTCTCTTTTTTTTTTGGGCGGAAAAGTGAGAGTGAAAGTAAAATGGCGTTTTGAAAGTTTTTTTTCCTTTAAAAGACGGATCGGCTGAATTGTTGTTTAATATTGCTTTTTTTTTACTTTTTTTACTTTTTTATTCTTGGGGACTTTTAGATTGATCTTATCTTATTCTATTTTATCTTATTTTTAATTTTTTTTTTTGGATCATTTATTTTTATTGGTATTTTTAAGAAGAAAGGAAGATAAATTAAAATGGCTTCAAAACGACAACCAGCTACTGCAGCTTCTAAAGTAACTTCTTCTCCTGCTACTTCTACTGTGCAACAACAACTTAAAATAATACCCTCAGTGCAGCAACCTAAATCTACTCCACCTTCACCTCCCCCATCTGGCACATCAGCACAAGACATTAAAGAAATAATGGTAAGTGCTGTCTCACAGTTTAGGGAGGAAATGAAACAACTTTTGGATCAGAATAAATCTGAAACTAAGGAGGAAATGAAGAAAGAGATGAAGGAGCTTTTAGAACAGAATAATGCTATTTTGAGGGATGATATACTTTTAGCTCTATCTGGAATGGCCTCAGTGGTTGTGAAGCTGGACTCCAGAGTAGAGGAAATTGAAGAAACAGTTGAACTTTTGGATTATAAATTTCAAGATATGGAGAAAAAAGTGGAGACTTCACAAGATGATATTCTTATGTTCCAGTATAGACAGATGGAATATGCTTTGAGAATAAGGGGTCTGAAAGAAGATAAAACTCAAGATTTGATGGAAATGGTGATTAATGACTTGGCTGTTATTTTGAATATTGATAAAGAAGAGTTACGTGGGGATGTGGAAAGAATTTATAGAGTTAATTCTTGGATTGCAAAACAGAGGAATTTGCCTAGAGATGTGGTGATATATTTTGCTAAGAAGTCTCTGCGAAATCAGATTCTACAAATTTTTTATAATAAAAGATTTCAGATTGCTGCCCAAGATATTATTATTTTAAAGGAAATTCCACCTAAAATTTTAAGAAGCAGAAAAGATTTTGCTTTTTTAGTAAATGAACTTAAAGCAAGACAAATGCCATTTAGATGGGAGATTCCGATGGGCATTGTTTTGAGCCATGCGGGGACACGTTATAGACTTAATACAGTTGCTAAAGCTAAGGAATTTTATAAAACGGTCCTGGGAGCAGGCTCTCCTTTGCCCATGATGCATAAAGTCTTGAGTGACAAAGAGATGGAACAGAAATCTGAAGGTACAGGGATGATGACTGCTGGACAGGTGGTATGGATGTCTCAACCAGAGGTTAAAGAACAGAGAATGACCCGTGCAGCACATAAACGTAAAGAAAAAGAACAACAGAAAAAAGAAAAAGAAAAAGAAATTGAAGAATCTACTCAGCAAATTGCTTCAGTGCCGGTGGGAGGAGCAAGACCCAAAAGCTCTGCTACATATTCATCAGCAGCAGAATTTGAGCGGATCTTCTCCAGGCTGAAGGCCAAGGGAGATGGCAAAGCTCCTGTCCTGGAATGTTAATGGATTAAACATTCCTCAAAAGAGAAAAAAAATTTACCACTATTTGAAACAACATAACAATGATATTATTTGCTTGCAAGAAACTCATATTACAGCTAAAGATCAAAAATATTTAAATAATCCTCGCTTGGGATCTCATTTTGTATCTCCCGCCCCTGGGAAGAAAGGGGGTGTGGTAATCTATGTTAAACAGAATTTATCTGCTACCTTGTTAGAATCAGATCCTTATGGAAGATATGTTATGCTTGAACTTGGTTTATATGGCAAGAAAATTCTTATTGTGGGGTTGTATGCACCAAACCAGCAACAGGAGCAATTTTATAGGTTACTACATCAGAAAATAACTTTGTTGGACTATAGATCTGTGATTTTAATGGGAGACTGGAATGGTGTCTTAGATATACAAATGGACAAAAAAGGCTCTTCTACCTTTTTTAAACAGGCTAAATTACCTAAAGCCTTTTTTGACATGAAAGAAGATTGGGAATTGAGAGACTATTGGCGTGAACGTAATCAAGAAGAAAAGGATTTTACGTTTTTCTCAGATAGACACCAATCTTTCTCAAGAATTGATTTCTTTTTGATCACAACAGATTTATACAACAGGGTGAAGAATGTAAAAATTTTTCCTAGGACATTGTCCGATCATAGTCCAGTTTGGATGGAACTGTTTGTAGAGAAGGAAGATAGGAGATCCTGGAGGGTGAATGAGAATTTATTTAAACAAGAAAAAAATGTTCATAAATTAAAGGAATGTTTAAAGGAATATTTTACTTTAAATATGAACAAGGGAACATCAATGTCAATGGTCTGGGATGCAAGTAAAGCTTTTATGCGTGGTATTTTGATAAAAATGAATAATTTGCATAGACAGAAACAGATTCAGAAACGGAAAGACTTGGAAGAGGAGATTAAATTAAAAGAGAAACTTTTAATTTCAAATCCCTTAGATGAAAAGATTAAAGGAGCTTTAAAATTGTTAAAAACACAATTTAACATGCTGATGGCTGATCAAGCTGCAACTAATTTGCTATTTATGAAACAAAATACATTTTGTAATGCTAATAAACCAGGGAGATGGTTGGCTTATCAGTTAAGAAAAAAACAGAAACAGAGGAATATAGATAAAATAAATTATAATGGTAAATTGGTTTATCAGAAAGAATTGATTAAGAAATCTTTTTTAGAATACTATCAAAAATTATATAAGGGTACCAATATTCAAATTACAGATATAAATAATTATTTAGGCAAAGTCAACTTTCCTAAATTAACAGAAGATCAGGAAAAAAAGATTAACGGTTTAATTACTAAGGAAGAAATTGTTACAGCTATTAAACAATTGAAATTGGGCAAAGCGCCGGGTACGGATGGGTTGACATCTATTTATTATAAAGCTTTAGTAGAAGAGATGATCCAACCGTTGTGTGAACTGTTTAATAATTTATTACAGGGGTTAGAGATCCCTCCATCCTGGCGTAATGCATTTATATCATTGATTCCAAAAGATAGTCAAGATCTTACTTTGCCTAAAAATTATAGGCCTATATCTCTTTTAAATGTGGATTATAAAATTTTTGCAAAAATTTTAGCTAACAGGCTTATGGGGATCTTGCAGCAGTTTATACATAGGGATCAATCGGGTTTTATAACTGGAAGGTATATGAAGAATAACGTTAGACAAATTATTAATTTATTAGAGTATTTAGAAAAGAATAACCAAGTCTCTGCAGGCTTGATATTTTTGGATGCTGAAAAAGCCTTTGATCAAGTGAATTGGCAGTTTATGCTGTGTTTAATCAAGGAGATGAATTTTGGACAAAATATATTACAAGTATTATCCAATATATATCAAAAACAGACTGCTCAAATTATTGTAAATGGGGGTTTGTCAGAGGCTTTTGTAATAGAAAAAGGAACAAGACAGGGATGCCCGTTGTCTCCGTTATTGTTTGTTTTAACACTGGAAATTTTGTTGATTAAAATTCGGGAGTCTCAAGAAATAAAAGGAATAGAAATTAATAAAAAAGAATATAAATTAAGAGCCTTTGCAGATGACTTGGTTGTTACTTTGTCTCAACCTGTTTCTTCGGTGGTGAAATTATTACAATTGATTCAACAATATGGACGTGTTTCTGGCTTTAAAATTAATAATAATAAGACCAAAATATTAGCTAAAAACATGACTAATGGTGATAAACAGGCTCTAGTTAACTTAACAGACTTTGAAATTGTTGATAAGGTAAAATATTTGGGGGTTACATTATCTGCTTCTAATGTAAAATTGTATAAAAATAATTATGAAAAGCTGTGGATGGAGGTACAGAAGGATTTAAAAAACTGGAATAATTTACAGTTATCCCTTATGGGCAGAATTGCAGTTATTAAAATGAATGTCCTGCCAAAGTTTATTTTTTTGTTCCAAATGTTACCTATCTTAAAGAACGAACGTAATTTAGATGAATGGCAAAAAGGTATTAATAAATTTGTTTGGGCAGGGAAAAAACCAAGGGTGAAACTTAAAATAATGCAAGATTTTCGTGAGAGAGGTGGACTCAAGGTACCAAATATGAAATTGTATTATGATGCTGTAGTATTGACATTGATTAGCGATTGGGTGAATTTAACAAATACAGAAATACTTCATTTGGAAGGCTGGGACCTATTTTTTGGATGGCATGCCTATTTAATATTTAATAAAAAAGTGGATTGGGTTTTTAAGTCTCATATTATAAGAAACTCTTTGCTAAGAGTGTGGAGAAAGTATTATAAAAGTGACTTCAAAATACCATTATGGGCTATACCTCGGCATGCCATAGAAGGTATAAGGAAAGGGGTAAATATGGACAAGGTCTCTTACGTACAGTTATTAAGATGGGATGGCCAAGACTGGCAGTTAAAATCTTTGGAAGAATTAACACATGAAAACTTAACTTATTCATGGTTCCAATATAGACAAATAGTGGATAGATGGAAGATGGATTGTAAAATGGGCTGGCTTAGAGAAGATGGAATTTTTTTAAAACAAGTAAGAGATCAAAGGCCAACCCATATTAAGAGAGTTTATGGGGTTTTAGTGGAATTAGATTCAGAACTTGAACTAGTTAAAGATTGTATGATTAAATGGGCACAGAATATTGGTGAAACGATTTCAATGGATACTTGGGAACTTATTTGGATAAGAAATGTTAAATTCACACAAGCGCAAAATTTAAGAGAGAATTTTTATAAGATGTTTTATAGATGGCACCTTGACCCAAAGAAAATGTCCATTATGTACCCTAATCTACAGCCGAAATGCTGGAGATGTGGATATTTGGATGCTACCTATTACCATATTTGGTGGACGTGTAAGCATATAAAAGCTTTTTGGATTAAGATATGGTGGAATATTCAAAGAATTTTTAAAAGAAGGGTAAAATTTACTCCGCAATTATTTTTACTAGGTATTGTTATTGACTGTGATGCTAAGGAGGTTATATTGATGTTAAATTTGATTACAGCCGCTAGGTTGTTAATAGGACAATATTGGAAGAAGGAATCTTTGCCTACTTTACAAGAATGGTTTCATAAAGTTTCGTATTTGGCAGAAATGGCAAAGATTTCGGCTTTCTTAAAGGAGCAATCTCAAGAAAAATTTTTTGCGGTATGGGAAAAATGGATAAATTTTATACAACATAATTTGGATATGGAAAAATATTATTTAGCCTTTTTATAATTTGTAATGATTGTTTTTTCTTTCTTTCTTTCTTCTTTTTCTTTTTTATATATATACATTTTTAATGTATTATTATTCATATAATTTTTTTTTTTTTTATATATATATATGCTTTATTTTTCGTCTACTTTCTTCTTTCTTCTTTCTCTCTCTCTCTTCTCTTTTTATTTTTTTTTTTTCTTTTTTAGTATATATTATTCATTTTAAAGTTTATGTTATGTATATTATTTTATATATATTATTACTGTGATTTTTATTATTATTATTAATTATTTTATAAATTGCAAATGTTATTTTTAAAATATTTGTTAAATAATCCTATATTCAGTTCTGGGAAGTCGGGGGGGGGGGTGGGGTGGTTGGGGAGGGGGGGGTGGATTTTTATTTGTAAAACTTTTGAAAAATTTCAATAAAAAAAAAAAAAAAAAAAAAAAGAATCCTTCTGGTGGTGATGTTGCCTATCCTACATTTTTCCATCTTACCAAGAAGCAGGCTGTGGTCTACTCTGTCAAATGCCTTACAGTAGTCTAAGTATACTATGTCCACAGCATTTCACTGGTCCATGTCAAACTCACCGTGTCAAAGAATGCAGTAAGGAAGAGCTGCCCTGATTATCAATCCCTGGAACTTCAGTAACTTTCTGAACAAAGAACAAGGCAATTTATAACTCTGATGTATCAGTGCAGATCCTTCTTGCACTCTGTTCAGGAAGGTTTAGAAAGGCTGAGAAAGGCCTGGTTTAGCCACAGCTACAAAACACATCAAGAAAACAGAGCTGTGATATCCATTCCGCTTACAGAATATTGGCAACAGAAGAAAGACGCTATCATGTCCAGCACAAGGAATGGCACCCCCTTTAAACCAGGATTTCTCAACTTTGGCCCCTTGAAGATGTATGGAATGCTTGCCAGGGAGTTTTGAGAGTTGAGATCTACCCATCTTCAAGTGTCCAAGATTGAGTAGAACCGCCTTGAACAGTTCACGGTCCAGCAACCAAGATTTGAAGCTTTGCTACTGGAAAACATCTAAGGTGTTAAATTGCTTTACGCGTTATGATTGGGGGTGGGGAGAAGTCTATCACCATATTCATCAAAACCTGGCAGATCATATCCCAAATGCCAAGGATAATGATATGTTCAGTTGCCAGAATCTAATTAATTTGGGGAATGGAGGTGGAGAGATGATATTTCATAAAACTCTGCGCAATGGAAGCAATTAAACACTGAATTCCTTGATCTCGAATATTATCCTTCTGATCTCTGTGGACTGGAGGCTATTAAAAACAGATCACATGGATATAAAAAATATACTCAGGAATCCACAAATCATCCTTTTCTGTTACGGTTTGGTGATATCAAACCCATCCTTTTCAAGTCAGTTGAGTAAAACAAAGAGCGTAGCCTTGCATTTTAATGTTGCTGCTCACGTGTCTTTTTTTTTGGAAGCTGGTGCTTTGAACAAGTTCAAGCATTAAATTAATGAAGAGCAAAGTGGTTTGGGTCAATTGAAGGTTTAATACTTTCCTCTCTTAGAAGATTTATTTAGGACAATAGACTGGCTTTGATCTTTTCAGTTTTAATTAGCCAATATAGATTCAAGTCTCTTGAACATCAAATATATTTTCCCCGGTTCTCATCACGATAACGAGGGACACAGATTAATTGAAACCAACCAATATACCCTTTTTGTGGGCCCTCATGTATAAAAAAGAAAGGTAAATCTTTACCTTTACTATTATTCCCTGACTATTCAGGAATTTTAAAGTTAGCACACTTCATCACTGGGTTCCCAATTGCAAATTTGGAAACAACAATAGCTGTCCATGTGAGACACACAATTGCATGGGTAGCTGGCAGCTCCAAGCCCAAACAAGAGGCACTGATTTTTCTCTAAAAGAGTCAAATTCCAAATATGGAAGGAAAAAATTCAAAATATTATTTTCCTAAAATGTTGTAACTAAAATTTAAGTGGCGAAAGGAGATATAACACAGAGGCCTTTGAATAATACTCTGTTATAAAGAAGAGGTTGCCCATAAAATGTACACTCTTCAGCCCCCCCTGACTCCCCACAAGCGGTCTGTCTCAAATTCTGCAGCCTAGCAAATAAGTCCACTAAATTTAGTAGCAATGAAAAAATTTGATTTAAACGTTTGACACCTTAAATTTACTCTACCGGTAAATCAACTGAAGTCATCATTGATCATCAGAATCCTGAGATACATTAAAACTTCTAGCACTTTATTTCACGCCCTCAACTCTGGGCATGAGTTCAAATGCTGTTATGACAGTTTAAACGCCCCCCCCCGCCCCCCTTCTCTAGACGAACCTCACCTGATTCATATTCATTTTGCAACTCAGCTTGGCAATTGCAGTTTGCATTTCTACAAGTCGAAGGCGCAGCTATACCTGCCCTCCGGAGCCACCAGACCCATTTATTTACCTTTTCCAACAGCTGTCGTAGCTGCTTTGTCCTGGCATCCCGCGAGCACATCGTCTGCTGAGGCGCCACCACTGTGCATATGCATCGTCCTTCACTGTCCTGAGCAGAACTGTACACCTGCCAGCCTTCCTCAGGATTGGTGGGCAACACCTGGTTTGACACACGAGAGAGGGCCCATAAGGCTGGTCTCAGGGGGCAAAGAACTAGAACGCTTAGCAAACGGAGAGGGGCAAGGGAAGCAGAAGGAAGACGGCATTCCGAAACAAACTGCTAGCAGTTTTAACGAAGTGCTTCATGTAATCAATAATCAGTAATACTCTCATTTTACATACATCTCGGGAAAACCCACCCTGCAAGGCAGGCCAAGGTAGCATGCTGCAATTAGGGCACCTGAGTGAATCTGCTCGAAAATCAAGGCTGTCCCAATTTACAATTCAGAGTCTCAGCTCCACTGCACCATTCGTTCAGGCTGAGCTCCCCCCACAGGCTTTGCTCTGGCTCAGTGCAAGGGAAGGGAAGGGAAGGGAAAGGAAGGAGCAGCTGGGACCCAAGCAGCTCCCTTGGAGCAGAAGAGCCCATCCCTTGGTGGGAAGCCTCGTCTGGCCCCGGGACAGCCAGTCTTGCTTCCTTTCCCGCACCATAAAGCCTTGCAAGTCACATCACAAAGAGCCATTTGGGCAACCAAGCGCTGTGGTGGCCACAGAACTGCCAGTTGGAAGTGCCGTTTACCTACTGCTTGGGGTTCTCTTCTCGGCGTCTCCCGACATGTCTGAGTTCACAGTCCCAGGTCTCCATACGTGACAAAGACATGGGAGGACTTGCAAGCGACATCCTAGCGGCAACTCTGAAAGCAAAAGGGCTCCTGCCTCTGTGCTCCCCTTGGAAGGCTTAACCCACTTTATTCTCTCCCTCCTGCCTGTGTGGAAGATATGCTGGAGAGGGAAGCAGGGGTATTGCTCACCTGGTCCCCTACAATCCCCAAGGGGCTGTAGAATATAAACTCTCTCTTTGCAAGGAGCAAAGCCCATTGCAGCCACCGTGTGAATTCACCCTTGCTTGTCTGAGACAAGTTGATTTCCTACAACGGCAGCAAGGAAGATGGCTCAGCCCTGCTCCTCCCCACAAACAGACCTTGCTGGCCAGCAGAACCCGACAAGGGCAAAGCTGACCCAGCTCCTGGCTAACCGGTGGAGAGAAGTCAATACGAGATTCTACTCAGCCGTGGAGGCAGGAGGCCTCTGTCCTTTGAAGACCCCCTTCAGAGAATCAGGCAATGCCGACCCCCCCTCTCTAACATGGCCATAAAACAGCTTAGACTGCAGTGTTTCTCAACCTTGACCATTTTAAGGCATGTGGACTTCAACTCCCAGAATTCCACAGCCAGCAATGCTGGCTGTGGAATTCTGGGAGTTGAAGTCCACATGCCTTAAAATGGTCAAGGTTGAGAAACACTGGCTTAGAGGCTGCTCAGATTTTCCAAGCACTTTGTGTTCTGAAGAATGGCTGCAGGGTCTATTTTTGCTAGCCACATAAATAATTAACTGCCTTAAAAGCCTCTTTATCGCTAGTCTGTTCCCAGGAAGAGGAGGAGGAGGAAGAGGAGGAGGAGGAAGAGAAGCACAAAAGAAAAAATTTCCTTTGGCTGACATGCTGAGAGGTTTCAGGGGTGAGGTCTCCAACCGCAGCCCTTGGGAGACGTCTACCCGGGTCAGGCAATGTCTTCCGAAGCCCCCAGAGGACACAGATAGTGAGGGGTTCCCACCATTTCCAGGGGTCTTCCTCAGACAAAGTGTTATCAAAAGGAGAACTGGTTCCAGGAGAAGCCATCTTGGTGATGTCCAAGAATCCATGCTGCTTCAGTTTCTTCCATTAGAGGATTTTTAAAAATCAAAGAAAGAAAGAAAGAAAGAAAGAAAGAAAGAAAGAAAGAAAGAAAGAAAGAAAGAAAGAAAGGAAGAAAGAAAGGAAGGAAGGAAAAAGAGGGAGGGAGGTAAGGAAGGAAGAGAAAGAAAGGAAGGAAGGAAGGAAGGAAGGAAGGAAGGAAGGAAGGAAGGAAGGAAAAAGAGGGAGGGAGGGAGGGAAGGAAGAGAAAGAAAGAAAGAAAGAAAGGAAGGAAGGAAGGAAGGAAGGAAGGAAGGAAGGAAGGAAGGAAGGAAGAGGGAGGGTGGGAAGGAAGGAAGACAAAGAAAGAAAGAAAGAAAGAAAGAAAGAAAGAAAGGAAGAGGGAGGGAGGGAGAGAAGGAAGGAAGACAAAGAAAGAAAGGAAGGAAGGAAGGAAGGAAGGAAGGAAGGAAGGAAGGAAGGAAGAGGGAGGGAGGGAAGGAAGACAAAGAAAGAAAGAAAGAAAGGAAGGAAGGAAGGAAGGAAGAGAAAGAAAGGAAGGAAGGAAAGAAGGAAGGAAGGAAGGAAGGAAAAAGAGGGAGGGAGGGAGGGAAGGAAGGAAGACAAAGAAAGAAAGAAAGAAAGGAAGGAAGGGAGGAAGGGAGGGAGGAAGAGGGAGGGAGGGAGGGAGGGAGGGAGGGAGGGAAGGAAGGACATGGTCCCAACTGGGTCCAATCCATGTGTCAATCCTGGCTGGGTCAGAAACACATTGCTGCAAGAGGAATGGGCTGACGAGCGCCTGCTGACAACCCCACAGCTCTTTCTTGCTCAGCAAGAACTCAGAGACCTCCCCCCCTTCTGCTGATAACGTCCTGCTCGGTGGCAGAGCTAAGAGGGCAATAAATCAACCCAATTGGCGTATCTGCTTAATTGGCTCTCTGGCTCCCCAGCAGAAGGCAGTAAATTTTGCCTTCTGCCCCGACCTTGTTCAGCCACTCCGACTGGATTGGGAGGAAGGTCTTTTGACCCGGCCAAGGGACCTATTTGCTTGCCACTATCCTTTCGGCCACCTGCCTCACCAGGCCGCTGGTGAGGATAAAGCCGGCTAACTCCGTGATGTGGTTTAACCTATTCTGAACTCGCTAAGTTTCCAAACGCAAAGCAGTATCTGAACTGAACACTGACCGTACTGGGTCCCATCCAAGGCCTCGGTCTGGCCAAAAGGCTGCCAATGCTGTGGCTGCTGTTTTGATCTGCTCCAGCTCAGAAAACGCCCTGCTCCTTCTGCTGCTGGGCAGACTGGAACAGACCGAGCCAGGTGGGCCAGGATGGGGATGGAGAATGGGAAAGTGGTGGCGGAGATCCTCCATCTCTTCTCCGGAGGGGACCCTTGTCCAGAAGGATCTAAGCAGAACTGACAAAAGGAGGGAAGGGCAAGTGGAGAGAAGCAACGGGGTGGTTGGGGAGACTGGCTGGCACCAGGAAGTTTAAGTCTTCAGGATGAGACCAATTTATTTATTTATTTATTTATGAGACTTATATACCGCTTTAAGTGCAAGGACTCTCTAAGCGGCGTACACCAGTAAGCAATGTATATATATATATATTTACATTGCCCCCAACAATCTGGGTCCTCATTTTACCTACCCCAGAAGGATGGAAGGGCTGAGTCAACTTTGAGCCGGTGAGATTTGAACCGCTGACCTGCTGAACACAGTCAGCTAAAGTGGCCTGCAGGACTGCACTCTCACTGCTGCGCCACCTCGGCTCAATGAATCTTGAAAGGGTTGTCAGAGGGACATGGTCATCTCCGAGAAATCATGGAGGGTCAGAATAGTGCCAGAGAGTGGAGGATGGTCAATTTTGGTCTCATCTTCAAAATGGTGGAAAAGAGAACCTGGGCAATCACTAACCAGCCAGCATTGCAACCAACATCAGGCAAAATTTTGGAAAAGATTATTAAATAGGGGTTTTTCCCCCCAAGCACTTGGAAAAGAATGCGCTGCTTGGTAAGAGGCAACGTGGATTCCTTAGGAACAAAACTTTCCAAGCTCCACCTGATCTCCTTTTTTGAAAGGCTGACCTCCACTGACCGACGGAGGGTGCCTTGTCTTCAGCAATGCAAGTGACGAAGTGGCCCGGAGGGTCCGAGGAGAGGGCAAAATGTGGGCCAGGGGGCTGGGATCATCAGATGGGCAGAGCTGGCTGCACAGTTGTACCCAGCTGAGTGTCAGAGGTATCCAGGGAGAGAGGAAGGGCGGAGGGGGAACGGAGGGCCCTTCGGTACATTTATATTTATACATGACTTGGGAAAATGCTCAGGAAACATGATAGTCAAGTTCAGCAAGGGATACAGCTACCTGGGAGGATTCAGAAGGATCTTGATAAGTTGGAATGTTGGGCAAAAAAAATCCCGCTTGGGGAAGCATTTCACTAAGGGCAGCCGGTAAGGAAGAACAAAGGCCAGTGGTAGGAGGAGGATTCAAGATGGGGGTGGGGGCTTCTCTCTGCTGGAGGGGCACCACTTCTCAGGAAGACCTGGGAGGCAGTGGGTGGACTGGATAATGTCCTCCCATGCTATGGTTCTATGAAACTCCCAAATAGATGCAGTCGTGAGATTTTTAGGGACAGACGCTGCTGCTGTCGGAGCACATGATAGGAGCATGCTTTTTCTTTCAAACACTCAGCCAATTATGAAAAACACCCACACAGTGTTTATGTGGGGGCTGCAGACCTCCATCTGTGCCTCCAAATGTCCAATGCACAAGCAGCAGCTTCCCACATTTCTCCCCCCCCCCCGATCTAATTGCTGGGAGGGGGGCCGCTCAGTAGCAGCTGGGGCAAACCTGGGGCTCACAGGTTTGGGCAAAATGAGGAACAAGGTGAAGCGTCCCCTTTGCAGAGGGCTCTTTACTCCGCAGCAATCAATGAGTACCTCAGAACTTTCCCCCCTTGAGCTGTTACGTAAAACAACTATTTCCTGCTATCGACGCTGCGGGAGAGGAATGGGGCGTGCGGATCTCCCTCTTCTTCATTTGGGAAGGAGCCACGCAGGCCACCTCATGGTTCAGCCGAATAAAGGGCCGAATGGCTTCCCTTCCCATAGCCGTTTGCTTTGCAAGGCCTTTGGGGCAGGGAAAGCCACCTGCCAGCTCTTGGCATGCTGCTGGGCACCCACCTTGCCAAGTCTACCTGTGCCCCTGCTGCCCACGGGGGTCCTCTTGGAACAGTGTTACACACAGAGGAACTGGCAGGCCTTCCAAGGGGGACCATTCACACCACACACAGACACCCAATCCACTTTGGATCATAAACAGCATTCAAGGAAAGTGGGAAGGGAAGGGAAGGGAAGGGAAGGGAAGAGAAGAGAAGAGAAGAGAAGGTCCAGGAACTAGATATGTAGGAATATCTCCTTCTTAGTCCAGTTTTATGCTGAATTTGCAGAAGGAAGGGAAGGGAAGGGAAGGGAAGGGAAGGGAAGAGAAGAGAAGAGAAGAGAAGAGAAGAGAAGAGAAGAGAAGAGAAGAGGCAATCGCCCAACCTCTTTTAAGTCCCACCAATTCCTTGATAGCCAGTTTGGTGTGGTGGTGAAGGCCCCAGGCTAGAGACCAGGAGCTGGTGAGTTCCTTGTCCCACCAAGCTGACCTTGTGCCAGTCACCGTCTCAACCCTAGGAAGCAGGCAATGGCAAACCACTTCCAGAAAACCTTTCCAAGAAAATGGCAGGGACTAGTCCCGTCAGTTGCCAGGAGTCTCACACACACAATTGGGGGGTGGAGAGCTTCCGCCATCAAAGAGTGCAGAGCTACAGCCACATCTATGCTCAGGATTCAGCAAGGAAGCAATCGGTCAGCGCTTTCTTTCATGTCCTTGCAGGACCTCAAGAGTCTAACATCCAAATAGTCCAGAAAGCCAGGGCCTTCCGTTGATGAGCGTGGCTCCAAGGCATAGGACTGGTCAGGGGTCATCGGTGAAGGCAAGAAGAAGGGGAGAGGATTCAGCCACAGGCAACCACACCCCTCCTGATCTCCTGGCCGGGCTCACCTGCCGTTGCCCTCAGCTCCAGGGACACAGCCCAGCCCAGGAGGCCAAAGTCTTCAAAACCAACTTCTGCAGACGCCCTCAGTGCTCAGTGGGGTCCTCCTTTGGCACCCCCTCATTCTTTATGTCCACCCAAAGCCTCTCTCTTTCCCACTTGCCTAAAGATGCCAACAGCTTATCTGGTCAAACTGACTTTGGTCTTCTTCCTTGGGCAGGAGAGTGTGCGTGGGGGTGGGGGGGGTGAGGCAAAGCGAAGCCTTGAATGTAAACTGTTATATATATATATATATATATATATATATATATATATATATATATATATATATATATATATATATATTTTTTTCTGAGGTTTTCGCGGGTATTTGTATATAGGTCTTTGGTTGTTCGGGTTTTCTCCCGCGTAAAATTGGAAGTGTCTTGGCAACGTTTCGACGAAGTCACATTCGTCATCTTCAGGCTGGTGTTTTTAGCTTCTTGCTTTGAGCAGCAATGTGTGGTTGAAGATGATGAATGTGACTTCGTCGAAACGTTGCCAAGACACTTCCAATTTTACGCGGGAGAAAACCCGAACAACCAAAGACCTAATATATATATATATATATATATATATATATATATATATATATATATATTCTAAATCAGCCAGTAGACATTTGTAAGGAGGGAAGCCCGCCTGAATCTCAACCCCATAATTTGTAGCTGAAGAGGGGAAAGACACCTCCACCCAAACCAGCCCCCTCTTCCTCTGAAATCCTCTAAAGAGCCCCTGGAGGAATTAGATGAGCAAGACCCACTTAAGCCAGTGATGGAAACCACGGACGGACCTTGCCCTGGGTGGACGGGACTGGGCAGAAACCTGGAAGAAAAGAAGGGGGCTGTGTCCCCCCCCCCTCGGACTCTCTAGATTTATCCGACATCTTCTGTGAAAAATCCCTTCCGTTTTTTGTGCGGTGAGCCCCCTCCCCATTTTTTGGTTTAATGCACAGTAAAGTCTTTGATGGGGGGGGGGGGGCTTTGATTCATACTCTTTGCAAAACTGGCCTCAGGATGGGCAGACACACACACGCGCACATACACACACACATATATCCCAGAGACCGATTTGCACACACACACACACACACACACACCGCCCATCTACACCTCACCCCCCCTCCTCGTCTCTGCCCCCCCCCTTAGGTTCACCTGGGCTTCCTTTCCCGCCCGCGGGCCTCTCCTTGGAGGCCGAAGCGGCCACGGGGGCGTCTCCTCCTCCTGCCCCCTCGTCCTTTCCGGGGGCGCATGGGGGGCGCCCCAGACTTTTCTCCATCAGCTCCTGCGGAGCTTTTTTCCCACGACCCGTTTCCCCCGCTTGGAGAGAGCTCACCGCTCAATCCGGAGGGGGGCCGGCAGAATAGGCGGCCGGGGCTTCGGGGACGCGACCCGTCGGGCCGCCCGGCTGCACTCAAACTTGGCGGGCGGGCGGGTGGCCCGGCCCCGCTTTCCTCCCCGCGTCCCCATCCCCGGCGTCCCCCCGGTGCCGCCCTCGCCCGTCCTGGGGGCTGCGGCTGCGCCGGGCGGCCCCTGCCGGATGGCTGCGGCGGGCCGGCCGCGACGGCGCGTGACTCACGCCGGTGCTGCGGTCCAAGGTGCCCGCCGAGGCGGCGCTCAGCTTGGTGGTGTTGAGCCCCACGAGCGAGGGCAGCGTCTGCGACATCCAGTTGGTGATCATGGCCATCGTGCTCAGCACCACGCCGATCTTCAGCAGCGGCACCGACATGGTCCCGGCAGGGCGCGCCCGCCCCTTCCTCGCACCCGCCGCCGCTGGGGCGCTCCGCCCGCCGCCGCCGCCGCCGCCTTCATTCCCAGCCGGGCTGCCTGCGCCCCGCGGGGCCAGACGCTGCGCCCCGCCGGTCGGCCGGAGCGCCGCCCCGCCGTGGCCGCTGCATGGCCGCCTGAGCGCTGCCCGCTCGCCTCCCCGCCGCCGCCGCCCTGCAGCTCCCGCGGCCGGCAACGTCTGCGCCGAGCCGAACGGGCGATCTGGCAGCCGGCGGCTCCGCGCCGACTCTCCGCCGACCCGCCGGCAGCGCGCGCGGGACTGAGAGGCGGAGCCCAGCCGGGGTGGCCAGCCAGATGCGCGGCTGCTGATGTCAGGCCTGGCGGAGCCCCCGCCGCCGCCGCCGCCGCCGCCTCCTTGCTGCCCTCTGGCGGCCCAGGCGGGGAGGGGCCGGCGCCAGCCCGAGAGCCCCAGCCCCGGCCTGCAAGGACCCCCGTCGGCCGCCTCAGGCCTGGCCCCGGCCCTCTCCGAGCGCCGCTCTGCCCGACGGCGCCCCCCCCCGCTTCTCCTGGAGCCAACTCCGGGCCCGGCCGCGATAGGCCCCGCCAGAAGCCGAAGCGCTCGGTCCGGACTCTGCTCTCGGTGCCTTTGTGCCTGTGGCCCCTGGGCAGCCCCTCTTGCCCCTCCACAAGCTGGCCTTCGGAGAGTCAAAGGGGGGGGGGTCTCCTGCCTGGGAAAAGGCCCAGCGCCAGGGCCGGTTGCCCTGCGAAGCCTCCAGCTGCTGACGGCAGGTTGGAGGCCTGCAGTGGAGGAGCATTGTCCATGGCAGTGGTTCTCAACCTTTCTAATGCCGCGACCCCATAAATACAGTTCCCCATGTTGTGGTGACCCCCCAACCACTTATACATCACCGGGTGCCAGGGGCGTGGCCAAAGAAAAGGGGGAAAAATGGCGGACAGCCTTGTTTGGCGACCCCCGTGAAATGGTCGTTCGACCCCAAATGGGGTCCCGACCCACAGGTTGAGAACCACTGGTCTATGGGGTCGCGATGGGTCGGACACGACTTCGCAATTAACAACAACAACAAAGTGGAGGAGCAGCTGTGGCTGAGATAGCCACACAGCGGTTTGCCCGAGGTGCCATGGTTATTCATGACTGATGTTCCTCCTCTGACACCCACAAAATGAATGGCGACCCTTTGATCTGCCAGGCTCAATCTGGGGTCCCCTTGATGTGCGGAGGCCGGGAGACTCTGCACGTCAAGGAAACCATCACTGGGGCTCTGACAGGTGAATGGGGAGGAAACTTCCCTCCCTGTTATCCCAAGAATCAAAGAAACAAACCGCAAACCACCCACAAGAGTGGGGACGGATTCGTGTCAACATCAATGACAACAAAACCTGAACATCTCAAGTTTGACTACTGAGTTACTCCAAATGCAGCGGTTGTCAAGGGCAAAAACCTCCCTTTGGTTCTTCCAAAAGAACTACGCATTGTAGAGGATTGGTCACAGAAAAGCTTCTTCCCATCCTTACAAATCCAGTTCAGATGGTCTTGGCCAGGGGTAGGCAACCTTGGCTCTTTTATGACTCGTGGACTTCAATTCCCAGAATTCCTGAGCCAGCACGGCTCAGCTTGGAAACCTTTCCCTTTCCCCTCAGCATGGCTGGCTCAGGAATTCTGGGAGTTGAAGCCCACCAGTCATAAAAGAGCCAAGGTTGCCTACCCCTGATCATGGCAGACGTTCACCCTTGTGCTTCATGGGAAAGGTCCGGTGAGTGGACTCACACAGGTTTGCTTTTAAACTTGACGATGCTTTTCGTGGCTTGGTGATTCTGGGCAACTGCTTTGGTTCAAGGTGTTTTGCAGACCAGCAACAAAATTCCGAAACCAAGATAAGCTTGTTTGGTGAAGGCATCTTAAGAGTCTCCTTGCAGACCAGCTGCTCTAAGGCAGGGGCTCACCTGGTGCTTCTTCAGGAAGGATGGGTGGGCTTTGGTGCCCTCTCCCAGCCGACACTGGCACAGCAGGCCCCCAGCTGGGAGGAGGGCACAGTCACCCTGCCTTGGCAGTCAAGCTGGGGAAGGGGAGGAAAAACAAGCCCCCCAAGAGGACTGGGCAGGCAGGAGGTTTAGCTGGACGTCAGGGAGTCCAAGTTCTTGGCCAAGGAAACAGGCTGCGACAGGAAGTGAGGAGTCCGTTACTTGGAGCAGAGATGGTGTCCTGGATTGTGCACTGAGCAGTGGGTGGGAGAACATAACCTCTGCGGCCGTTTCAAGAATGGATGGAGAATGAAATCCTGGCACTCTTTGGGACACGAAATCCTATTTGTCTGCCCGGGAGGTGGCAGAGCAGAGATTCCCAGCTTCTCTGGCTATGAATCCACGGGGGACGGTGGGAGCCCTTTGTGGGCATCCTCCCAACTCCCCCGGCTCCTTTTGTGGGATCAATCTCAGAAAAAGAACCGGGAGGCCCCTGCAAGTGCTATCCAGAAACAGCTAGAGGTTGGCTGGGTCTCTGTGTGGAGAAGTCTCCTCTTCAATCTCTCATTCACTGAATCTGGTCAGGGAGAAGACAGCTGTGTGCATTCATGGGGAAAGCTGTTTGACCAGGAGGTTGTTTTTGCAGACTTTGACCCAGAAAAGGGATCCGTTCAATAACCAGGTTAAATGTAGGGTACAAACTCAGCTGGGCTACCAGTAGGCTTGCCTCTTTGGACCCTGTCCACTTGGTTGGGGGAGATCTCCTTGACCACCAACCTCTTCTCCTGGGTCTCTGAGAAAGATCCCTCCATTTGTTCAGGATCTGCTCCTTTCGTTTCTGTTTCGTTAAGTATGTGTTGGCTGGGTTCACCCCTCCAACTAATTTGGGACAGGGAAACATCATTGGTATGTGCATATAGCACACTGTATCCAACAGTCTTAAGGTAATGGTTGCATTCACACAAACTGCTCAGATCAGGTCTGAGTTCCCACAACAGGAGAACCACAAAATACCCATTCCATTCGAGTCCTGCCTAACGCATGGTGTGACCTTGCACATCTGTCCGAGAGATGTGTTTTCTCACATTCGTCTGCGGATTGAAATCGGGGGGACCTGGGAGGTAAGAAGATGGCCCCCAACATTCCAGGTATTGGAATAATCTTTTTTTTTTAATTCAAAACCTGCAGCTGGATTTACACGTGGGGTGACTGCCAGAAAAACTAGGGATTTTCAAAGACACAGAAGTCAAATAGGACACAAGTGACTATACCTTTCCAGCCACCAAATGGGTTAAAATACCAAAAAGAAATAAATTGAGGCAGCCACCTCATCCCTTAGATGAGCTCTTGGAGTCTGCTTTGTTGATTTAATTAGGAAACAATGCAGTTATTCTCCGTTTTAGCTCATCTGTTGACTTATACCTTGCTTTTCCTCCAGGGGCTCCAGATGTGCAACCTTTTGTGAAGGCTGCCTTCTGTTCTGATTCCTCAACAACCATCTTGTGAGGTGGGTTGAGCAGAGAGACTATGGCAGGCCTGAAGCCCCAGGGAGGGAGGACTTGAACCCTCGTCCCAATTCCTTCCCTTCCCTACTGACCCCCTCTTCTAACACACCTCCTGCCCCACCTGGAGCAGGGCTGGAAGGAAGCTTGCGAGGGCTCATCCGGCCCCAGTTGTGAACAGCTGCCAGCTGTAGTCTTGTGGAAAAAGTAAAAGAACTTTAAAAAAAATAAAGGACTTTTACGAATTCCAAGGGTGAAACAGAGAGGTTTATTTTTGCGCAAAGGTTCAGAAGTGATTAACAATCAACAAATTTCTGAACCAGGGGGAGGGTCCAAACTACAATCTTTATAGCTCTTTCTTTCTAAGGAACAAAGGGAGTATTCATGGAATCTTACATTGTATATGGAACCTACATTGTATAATTTTCAGTTAGTTTCTCAATCAATAGAAGGTTTCAGTTTTATACAACGTTTCTCAATATGCATTAGGTCATTACAGCTATTGCTAACAGCTTTCTTCCAGGAATTATGCAGACACATCATTTTGCTTTTAGTGATTTCTTTCATTATCATCATTATTATTATGCTTATTTATTTTTATTCTATCTTATTCTATTTCTTTCCATTTTAGTAGGAAGCAGAGGAGTGCCTGACTGGGTCAAAGGGCGCCTTGGCAATTGGATTCTGGCTCCCTGGTCCAGGACTGGCCCAGAATGAAAAGGGGGAGGCAGGGGGCCAATTGGATTAGGGGCGGGGGGGGGGCTCCCTTGGCTTCTGCTCAGAATGTGAGGCAGTTTGGCAGACTCCAGCCCTCCTGGGGCCTCTTGGAAAACCTCACCACCACCCCACCGGGCAGAGCGGCCTTTTCTCGTGGTATTTGTCCTGGCTTTGTGTGGACCACACTTTCTGGAGGCAGCTGGCCTTGAATCGCCGATGGTTCCAGCCACAGGCAGTTGCATCCGTGTGTGGGCTGCACACTGATGGCCGCAGAGGAAAGCAGAGCTGGTGGGCAAGTCTCTCTCTTTTTCGGGAAATGACAATTTATTTTAAATGAGAACAGGTGGCTCTCTGCTAGGCATTTGAAGTGCCATTAGAATATGTCTGCTTTAGTCTAATTTGCAAACACGGAGTCAGCAGGCAGCCTGTCCCCCTTTCTCACTGTTCCTTGTTCTGTTTTTCTGTTTCCCCATCAGGGAATTGATCTGGGAGATCAATTGGACCTGCAGCTTTGGACTCCTTTGGGGGACAGAAGGGATCCTCCCCTCTGAGGTGGCAAGACTCTGGCTTCAAGGGTAGGTTTAGGGCATCCCTGACTCTCCCCCCGCCCTTCCCTTCCCCACTCTTATTCTCCTCTCCATTCTTTGTCTTCTTCTTTCCTTTTTTGGTATGGGCACAAACTGTCCCCAAAACAACAATAGGCTTAGACTTATATACCACTTCACAGTGCTTTACTCTAAGCAGCTTACAGAGTCAGCATGTTGCCAACAATCTGGGTCTTCATTTTACTGACTTCGGAAGGATGGAAGGCTGAATCAACCTTGAGCTGGTGAGAATCGAACTGCTAACGGTCGGCAGAATTAGCCTGCAATGCTGCATTCTACCCACTGCGCCACCATGGCTCTTCAAAATAGCTATTCCCACATGGCTGTTTTAACCAAAAGGGGCATTATGCTTCTCTGAGAATTAACTAGCTGACCTCACTTGTTCTTTCTTTGTGGGGGAGAGGCATCTACTCCCATCATCCAGCAGTTTGGCCATCAATGTCTATAGCAGTGGTTCTCAACCTTTTTAATGCCGCAACCCCCAACCGGTCGTAAGTCGAGGACTACTCAACTGGTCGTAAGTCGAGGACTACTCAACTGGTGCAGCACCATTTGCAGAATGGGACTTTGGGCGGGCTCAGCAAGGCAGAGACAGCCTGGACAATTCCTATTGGCTTTTGAAAGCCAATAGAATTAGACTCTATTCAAGAGAGTCTATTCTATTGGCTTTCAAAAGCCAATAGAATAAAAGGGAGTAGCACAGCTAAGGAAAAGGGGGAAAAATGGCGGACTGCGTTGTTTGGCGACCCCCGTGAAATGGTCGTTCGACCCCAAATGGGATCCCGACCCACAGGTTGAGAACCACTGGTCTATAGTATTGCCAAGTGATCAAAAAAGACGCGGAGGGTGAGATGTCAGTGGACCCCGTGACAAGGTTGTAGGTCAGCATTTCTCAACCCCAGGAACTCAAAGATGAGTGGCTTTCAACTGTGGCTGGGGAATTCTGGGAGTTGAAGTTCACACACTTAAAAGGTATTGAAGCTGAGCTACTCCATTCTGGGTCATTCCTGATACGGATGAACTTTCACCAGTGCCCTCAATCTTTGCTCAGGTGAGACTCTCCTTCACATGAAGTACAAGTTTTTCTCTGTAATTCTGAGCTTCAGGAGTCACTTCGATTCTGGTAGAAATGGCACTCTGGGTGTCTCCTGCTTTTCAAAGGGCAGAGAAGCCCTGGAATTGTGTCAGCCTCAGAAGAAGGATGGACAGAAGTGAGGAAGGCAAAACATGGGGCTACCCTTGAAGAGCGTTCGGAGGCTGCAGTTGGTTCAGAATGCAGCCGCGAGAGCGATTGTGGGTGCACCAAAGTACACCCACGTGTCACCTATCCTCCGTGAGCTGCACTGGCTTCCTGTGGGTCTCCGGACACAATTCAAGGTGTTGGTTGTCACCTTTAAAGCCCTTCGTGGCTTAGGACCAGGTTACTTACAGGACCGCATACTGCCGCATAGTTCCCAGAGACCGGTGAGGTCCCACAGATTGGACCTCCTTCAGGTCCCGTCGGCCAGACAATGTCGGCTGGCGGGCCCTCGGGGAAGGGCCTTTTCTGTGGTGGCTCCGACGTGGTGGAATCAACTTCCCCCCGAGATTCGAACTACTCCCACCTTGCCGGCCTTCAAGAAAGCTATTAAAACTCTCCTGTTCTGGCAGGCCTGGGGTTGATGTCCCCGGGGGGGGGGGGAGCGGGATTCGATTGGGACATGCTGGGTGAATGTATTCATTTTTAATTGTTATACTTGTTTTAATTTTGTACGCCACCCTGAGTCCCTAGGGATTGGGCGGCATATAAATTTTACTAATAAATAAATAAAATACAACATTTGCCGTTCTTCCAGCTTAATGTTTTTCTAAAAAATATATGGAGAAATCTCTTCTCTTGTATTCAGAGGAGGTGAGGATTTTCAGCTCCTGAAAGAGCCAGAGGTGGAGGGAACTGGATTTCTCATTCTAACATTTGCACAATTTTCCTCTCCTGAAGGTGAAATTAATTTATGCTATGCCATGGTTGCAACCTAGCTGCTACCTTCCTTAGTGCCTGCTAGGCCACCTGTCTTACCTGATGTTAATTAATAAATAAATAAATTTAACGCGCACAAATTAATTTAATTTAAAAAATAAATTGACGGCTGGCATTGAAAACAAAATGCCACCATGTGGTATGCTTTTCACATCCAGGAATGCTGCTTGCCTAACCCCCATCCCCATCCCCGGCTCCAGAGCAGGGAGGGACTGCAGAACAGGCCCAGATTGGGAAGAGAGGAACTGCAGGGACCAATTGCCAGAGGGTGACCTGTTATCCACCCAGCACCTCAGTGTTCTCATCTCTACAGCATCACATTGGCTGCTGGTGGTCTGGTTGAGGAAGTTGGGTTTGGGGAAAACGAAAGAACTGCTTTGCACTTTGAGCAGGACCTTCAGATTCTGCCTGATTTTTTTGTACCCACTATCTCTCAATAAAAGTTCTTTTGATTAACTGTAATAGAGTCAAGAGTTTTGCTTTCCTGGGGGACCAGCTGGGGCAGGTCCTTACAAGCGGTATATAAGTCTAGGTTCTACTGCTATTAATGAAAAGAAGAACCAGAGGTGACACTGATCCGATATCTAAGGAGGTGCCACAAAGAAGAGAGAGTCAACCTTTTCTCCAAGGCAGGACAAGACACAACGGATGGAAACTAATCAAGGAGAGAAGCAACCTAGAACTAAGGAGAAACTTCCTAACAGTGAGAACAATTCATCAGTGGAACGCCTTCCCTCCAGAAGTTGTGCATACTCCATCACTGGAGGTTTTTAAGAAGAGACTGGACAGCCACCTGTCTGAAATGGTATAGGGTTTCTTGTCTGAAATGGTATAGAGGATGGACTAGAAGACAACAGCTTTGCTTTCCTGAGGGACCAGCTAGGGTGGATCTTTACCTTAGGTAGAATCTACAAAATTGGTCAGCCTGGAGAGGCCCCTAGCCCTAATGTGGGGACCATGCAAACGATATCAACTGAAGGCAGTGACCAGAGGAAGCTGAGTGGTGGTGGGAAGCCTCCACCAGAGCTCCCGTTGGGTTGGACCTCTCCGAGTGGATGGAGGAGGTCACCAGCCTGGGAGACTCATCCAGGCCACATGATCCATTGGCGTCAGCAAGAAAGATGACTGGGAAGGGAGAACCACCCGGGGCAGTTGAGGCAGCTGACAATGCGGATGGCAACCAGAGCTGGAAGAGCTCCAGGACGAGGAAGAAGAAGGAAGGCAGGGGGGCTGACCACACTGATCTCCTCATGCGCTTTATGATGGATGCTTTCCAGACCTTCAAGGAACACAAATCCCAAGCCAGGACGATTGTTGACAAGATTCGCCAAACCCAAGAGGAGGAGATGGTGGAAGAGCATTGCCACTAGACACCACAGCAGGAGTTTCAGCAACCCCAGCCAGTGGTGCCGTGGCTGTGGGAGCAGCACAGAGGCGACCCTTCAGGATCAACACTTTGGGGGGGGGGCCGACACAGTAAAACCAAGCGGTGCAAAATCCCTCCCTCAGGTGTGAAGTTTGATGGAGATACCTAACAGATACCTTACATGCAAGAATATGGGCCAGAGATCCCCACATCAGCTCAGGGGCTAGCCAAGTTATTTTTCATCATATTTATTGATTACATGGGGCACTTTAACGCATCGTTTCAGACAGGGGGTTGCAATTAGCTCTATATTTCGGCAGGCATTCCTAAACTTGCTTGGGACTGATCAGGGGCTTTTTCCAGTCATCACCTCAAAAAGAATGGAGGTTGCGAATGTGTGAACTCAGATGCTTTATTATCAACAAGATGATTGGACTTGTTGCCTTTTGCAGAAGTATCTTACAACAATTCTATACGTAGTAGCACCAGATTCATCTCTTTCAGGGTGGCCACTGGTCAGAACTTTATTTCTATGCCTGAACTGCCTCTGAACGACCCTCCAGTGGTGTGATTAAAAGAATGGGCCTCCCAATTGTGAAATACATGGCCTGTTGTGAGAAAAGCCCTTGCAGGTGCCCGGGAAGCTAACAAAGTTCAAGCCGACAAGAAACGCACGGAACCCATTCATAATTGGTGATCATGTCTACCTCTCCACGTGTTACCTACAATCTCTGCAACCATTGAAAAAGTTTGTGGGGCCTTTTCCCATTAAGCGTATCATCAACCCTGTGACTGTCGAGTTAGAATTGCCAAAATTCCTGCGTAGGGTCCGCCCTGTGTTCCATTTTAGTCTGTTAAAACCTGAGGTTGTTTCTTCTATTAGACCAGTGTTTCTCAACCTTGACAATTTTAAGACATGTGGACTTCAACTCCCAGAATTCCACAGCCAGCATTGCTGGCTGTGGAATTCTGGGAGTTGAAGTCCACGTGTCTTAAAATTGTCAAGGTTGAGAAACACTGTATTAGACCAAGCCTTCCACCACCTCCTGCACCACTGATGGTTGAGGGGGAGCACCACTTTGAAATTCATGAGATTTTAGATTCCCGCAGGCAGAGGGGAGAACTCCAATATTTAATCACGTGGAAGGATTTCCCCAAAGCTGAGAAGAAGTGGGTGAATCACCATCACCTGAGGGCTCCCAGGCTTGTAAAAGGTTTTCATAACCAATATCCAGAGAAACCTGAATAAAGTTTCTGTTAATTTCATATTTTCTTTCTCTCCCTGTTTATTATGTTTCCTTCTGCAGGACCAACATTCTTTCAGGGGGCAGCATGTCAGGTCCACCATGCAGGTGTCCTGCCATTCATGGGGGGGGGGGAGGTTTCTGGCATTCTGTGCATCTTTCACTTTTGCTGTAACTGCTTGGGAATTAGGGAGGGGGATTGTCTTTGGAGACGAAACAGGCTCCTTCCCAAACGGTTCCAGCCTGGTTCCAAGGCCATCGTGCGCTGAGAGTGACCTGTTATCTACCTAGCACCTCAGTGTTCTCACAATGTCTCTGTGGCATCATATTGGCTGCCCGTGGTCTAATCGGGGGAGCTGGGTTTGGGGAAAACAAAAGAACTGCTTTGCGCTTTGAGTAGGACCTTCAGATTCTGCCTGATTTTTCTGTACCCACTATCTCTCAATAAAAGTTCTTTTGATTAACTGTAATAGAGTCAAGAGTTTTGCTTTCCTGAGGGACCAGCTGGGGCAGGTCCTGACAAGTGGTATATAAGTCTAGGTTCTACTGCTATTAATGAAAAGAAGAACCAGTGGTTCTGATATCTAAGGAGGTGCCACAAAGAAGAGGGAGTCAACCTTTTCTCCAAGGCAGGATAAGAAGCAACGGATGGAAACTAATCAAGGAGAGAAGCAACCTAGAACTAAGGAGAAATTTCCTAATAGTAAGAACAATCAAAAAGTTGTGCATACTCCATCACTGGAGATTTTTAAGAAGAGATTGGACAACCATCTGTCTGAAATGGTATAGGGCAGTGGTGGCGAATCTATGGCACGGGTGCCAGAGGCGGCTCTTGGAGCCCTCTCTGTGGGCACACGTGCCGTTGCCCCAGCCTCGCCTCCCCCCATGACCCCCTCCTCACCAGCAGCCCCCCTGGAGGAGAGTCGCCCCCGAGCAGGGCCCACACGGAGCAGCACAGCCAAGGACATGGCAGCCAGGCAGCGTAGACAAGACTCTGCCCTCACGCCTCAATGCACACAGTTGATGCTGCGGGGCACGGGCAGAGGGCGTTGCCGCTGTGGCGCTGCTGGGCTGCCTGGGTGATCTGCGGTGGGACCTGAAGGCAGTGAGGGCCCTGTGGGCAGGCAGGGTGGGGTGGGGCAGGGACGGGCAGGGGGTGGAGCAGGGGCGGGGCCAGTTTTGGGGCACTTGGTCTCTAAAAGGTTCCACATCACTGGTATAGGGTTTCCTCCCTAAGCAGGGGGATGGACTAGAACAGGGCTTTTCAACCAGTGGTATGGGTACCACCTGTGTTACATTGGCACCTGGCAGATGGTATGCGACCATCCTAGAAAAGTGATAGCGGGGGAGGGGAATGAGCTGAACCGGTAGCAGCACCGCACAAGCCTGAGTGAGAGATGGCTGGAGCTGCAGGGCTGTCAGGGCTCAGCGGAAGCGCCAGGATCAGTGCCAGGCTCCACCTGGAGCTTGGCGCTGATCCTGATGCTTCTGCTGAGCCCTGAAGAAGCACCAATCAGCTGGAAAGCAGCACTGATCCTGGTACTTCTGCTGAGCCCAGAAGAAGCGCCAATCAGCTGGAATGTTGCAGCCTCTCCAGGGTCTTGTGATTGACATTCAGATGCTTGGCAACTGATTCATATTAATGATGGTCACAGTGTCCCAGGGTCATGTGAAGTGACCAAAACCTGCTGCAACCATCCAGCAGACGTGGGTAAGGCTCTGGCAGCAAACAGATCCTGCAACCTATTGGATCTAGGAACAGCCAGATGGTGGAAGAGCCTGGAAAGGCCACACTCCATGGCTCTCATGTTTGAACGGGATGCTGCCCATGTCTTTTGTATGGAAAGGGACCCCAAGGAAACTTTACATCCTTGACTCAGAATGGGAGGGGAGGCTCCCCCCCCCATCTTAGATCGTCCCCTTTGGCCACCCAGGCACTTCTCTTTCTTGTTGGGTCAGATGCCAGATAGCCTCCCATTCCTTTGCACAAGGATGCTAAGCTTGATGACAGAGAGAGAACTCCTGCAAACAATGGTCCAAGGCTGGAAATTAACCCCCCCCACACACACCGTATTCTTTTTCATGCTGAAAACTGATGCTGGTGAAATGCTACATGGTTATCAGGTGATGCAGATGGGTCTGGCTCCGGACCAAGAATGGCCCCTTTGCCCCCCCCCCTCAGCACCCCCCTGCTCCCCAAGGCAGCTAGAAAGCCCAGAGAGAATTGGGGGAGGCAGGTGAGATCTGGGAGCCCTAGCAAGAGGTCAGGGAAGCTGCCCTCAAGAGACGCAAGGGCCATGCAAAGCAATCGGTCCGCACCGGCCACTGCCGGGGGGGGGGGTCTTCTGAGCCTCTGGAGTTCCCACTTCAAGGAGAAGACAAGGAGTCCCTCTTCCCTTTCCTCTGAGCCCCAAAGACCTGAGCTGGCTTTCCAGCTGCTCTTGCATCGCATCTCTGAGTAGCTGCAGCCGGAAGAGGCAGGAGGTGGCCCCGGGAATTGCAGCTGCTGTTAGGAGGGCTCCCTTGCACACCCAGCCGTGGCCAAGACACTCAGCGCTTGCCAGCTTATAAACTAGAACTGCACAAGACCTTAGGCTGGGGTGAAACGGTTTGGAGCGGTGTGGGAAGCCAAGTATTGCGGCCAGAGCTTGCATGAATTGAAACTGTGGCTCGGATCAAAGATGGGGTGTAAATGTGAGCAGCAGCTTAGCATTTCTGTGAATCAAACTGCGCCCTCTTTATAATTTCTTCGTAACAGGCTTTACCCCGGACTTCCTTTGAGTACGAAGAACTGTTCGCGTTGCATAATTCAGAGTTATTTGACCAGGGCACGGGGTGGTGGTGGTGGTGTCTTCAACCCTTTTATTTGGGAAGTGTGGGGGGGGGGGGAGAGGGAGGAAATTTCTAAGGAAGGACCCATCGGGGCCAAAGAGCCTGTTTGCAACTTTGAAGGGGCACCAGCACTACGGCTGGTCCCAAATACTGATAGCCAGGAAGGTCTCCACTCCCATCACACGACATCTCGATTATTGGGGGGCACTTAGGGGATAGGATGCAAACATCCACCCCTTTTATTTGAAGATGATTGCTTGGCTTGGTTTTCATAAGAATATTGCCAGTTTAGCAGATTGCTTCCAAAATTAAGTAAAGAGTTTTAAAGTAATCATTGCGAGTTTGGTGTAGCATTTAAGACACTAAGAACCAGGAGGCCGTGAGTTCTAGTCCCGCCTTAGGCATGAAAGCCAGCTGGGTGACATCGCTTCAGGCCAACCTACCGCTCAGGGTTGTTGTTATGGGGGGAAATAGGAAGGTGTGTTGGATATGTTCCCTGCATTGAATTATTTGTAAAAATAATAATAATAAAAGTGGGATAAATTAGGTATGTACAATTGACTTGTGTTTTGCAAAAAAATAAAGGCAGAATAAATTAAACAAATTTAATTATTTTTAAAAACCATGCTAGCAAAAAAAGGAACTCGCACTCTGGTGCATTTAGACTTGCTTTGATGGGAGACCAACAGCAATATTTCATAGATGAGATTGGAAAGTTGAACCAACATCCATGCAGGAGAATTTCAGTCAGTCAATCAATCAATCAATCAATCAATCAATCAATCAGAATAGAGCTGGAAGGGACCTTGGATGTCTTCTAGTCCAGCTCCCCGCTGGACTGTCCTGACTGTCCAGTCTCTTCTTAAAAACTTCCAGTGATGGAGCGCCCACGATTTCTGGTGGCAAGCTATTCCACTGGTTAATTGTCCTCCAGGTTGCTTCTCTCTGGTCAGTTTCCAACCATTGTTTCTTGTCCTGCCCTCTGGTGCTTTGGAGAATAGGTTGACCCCCCCTTATCTTTGTGGCAGCCCCTCAAATACTGAAATACTGCTATCATGTCTCCCCTAGTCCTTCTTTTCTAGCCAGACCCAATTCCTGCGGCTGTTCTTCATGGGTTTTTGTCTCCAGGCCTTTAATCATCTTAGTTGCTCTTCTTTGCACTTTTCCCCAAAGTCACAAGATCTTTTTTGTAATGTGGTGACCAAAACTGGATGTAGTATTCCAGGTGTGGCCTTACTAAGGATTTATAAAGTGGTACTAGTTTGGGGTTAGTGCAGTGGTTCTCAACCTTTCTAATGCCATGACCCCATAATACAGTTCCCCATGTTGTGGTGACCCCCAAGTGGGTGTGGCCACCAATAAGAGGGAGTAGGACAGCTAGGGAAAAGGGAAAAAAATGATGGATAGCGTGGTTTGGCGACCCCCGTGAAATGATCGTTTGACCCCAAATGGGGTCCCGACCCACAGGTTGAGAACCACTGGGTTAGTGGGTTCCTTAAGGCTGCCTGATCCTGTCCATCTCTATTCCAAATAAGCTCCACAAAGGAAATCCTGTTTCCTTTTTGTTTTTAAACATCCATTCTAATCTGTTTTGTTGTGGGGCCCAATTTTGTAGAATCATAAGAAAGTAATTAATTTGAAAAAACATAAAATGATCTCTTTTCCTTCTCTTCCTGATGTACTATTAAACAGGTTACGCTGGTTTTAAAATCTCTTTGTTTCTAGCAATGATATTCCGGCCAAGAGCCTCCAACAATCAATTAGTTTTCCATTTTGAGCACTTTGCATTCCTGGTAAGACCTTTTTAAACAAATGTGTGGCTTCTGTTTGTTTGTTTTTTAATTACAATGCATTTGCGGCTCCAAATTATTCTAGAAGAAAACAAAGGAGGTTTTTTTTAATAAGTCAACCAGAACTGGATCCCTAAATATTTGGATGACATGAATTGAAACGTTTGTGTGGTGGTACCCTATATTTATTGTAGGATGCTGAGCTGTATTAATTAATTTATTTGTCAGACACATCTGGACACCCGTCTACCAAAGGCACTGTGTTCATTTTAAATGAATTTAATTGGACTACCAAGGTTTTCAGGGCAAGTGGGATACTTGAATCTGCATGGAGGTGACGTTTGCTCCTGCCAGGAACCCCTTTATGTAGGTGCAGCTTTTCCTGGGCTCCTATTCCCAACTTCGCCTGTTGGAATCTAAGATCAGTTTAAGGTCCTTCCAATACGTGCTTGAGGCACATTCAGGAAAGCTCAGAATTTACACGTGGGCCTTCAGACCCGGAGGTCAGCACAACCCCAGTATCAGAACCACGAAAATCAACAGAATGCAAGTGAGGAGTGACAAATGTGTGTCCTTCTGCTGTGAAGGACTCTCTTAAGAGTAGCTCCAACCCAAACAGCCTTGGTGAAAGAGGAATTTAGCAAAAGTCTAGGCAGGAAAAGCCTGTCTGGCAAACTTTGATTGCGGTGAAGCCTGAATTAAAGCAGACGGGGTTCCATCGCACAAAAGAAAAACCTCAGGGATTTTTGTCGAGATGAAGAAGTTGTTCCTGGAGAAATTGTGACGAGATGGTTTGCCTCCAGATGTTGTGGGTGCTCCATCACTGGAGGTTTGTATGAAGAGATTGGACAGTCACTTGTCTGGAATGCAATAAGGCAGGGGTGTCAAACTCAATTTCATTGAGGGCCGCATCAGCATTGCGGTTGCCCTTGGGGGGGGGCGGGGTGTGTGTGGCCAGGGTGGGTGTGGCCAGCTCTACATCGTTCGCGTCAAGGGTGCCTGTGGGGGCCTGGGCAGGAGTGGGACAGATCTGAGGGTCTCTGGCAGAAGGGGGTGGGACCAGGGCAAGTGCCAAGGCATGGTCCACTGGAGGAGCCTCACTGCCTGCTGAAACCCCTCTGCTGGAGCCCATCAAGCCAGATATGTGAAGTAGGTGAGGGCCATTTGCTGGCCACTTCCAGGTGATGGTGCATTTCTTCATTCCTCACAAAGGGTGACACCTCCCCAGCATGCACCCAGGGGATGGGGCCGACACGGCAGGGGCTGGTTCCTCGCTGTTTCCAGATGGCCTTGTGGAGCTAAGACTGAATGTGTTTCAGCATAGATGTCCACCACAAAATTGTACATTGCCTCCCGGCCGGCTTGGGCCAGGGCCAAGGCAGCGGGGGCCGTTCCCTCACTGTTTCCAGGATGGCTTCGCGGGCCACATGAAACCACTTTGCGGGCCACATCCAGCCCCCGGGCCTTGTGTTTGACATGTCTGCAATAAGGTCTCCAGCCTTGAGAAAGGGGTTGGACTAGATGACCTACAAGGTCCCCTCCAACTCTGTTATTCTGTATTCTTCTGTAAAAGTGTCTATGAGTCCAGATGATGGTGGAATGAATGTCCATCATCCTGGGACAAAAGAGCATCCCCTTTCAAAGCCAACCATTACGTGTCTTTTACTTGTTTGATGAACCCATATTTCCACCGAACGCTGCTGAAATTCCCAGGGTTTTAGCCAGAAAAGCCTTGGTGGAAGAGGCTGGGATCTCCTTGGCCCAAGGGTTCTGTTTCTCAGCTTAGTGCTAACTTCCACGTGTGCTTCAAAGACAGAAACACTTGGAAAGAGAAGAAAGAGTATTTCTACAAAACTGAAATAAATACACATTAGCAGAATACGGAGAATATGGTGAGAAACAAAAACAATAGAAGCCACAGAATATTGGTGGATAGCCAACAAATTGCAAGGAACCAGCCAGTTGAAGAAGATATCATGTGGCTAGACCTTTGGATAAATCATTCTTAAGAAAGCAGATTGTAAGAGCACATTTGTTCCATATGCATTCTTGGGAAATCTGTGGGATGCAGACATCCTGATAAAAACCAGTTCCGTTGAAATTAAACTACCTTAAACAGTCGATGCATCATAGGAAGCCAGCTGAAATATTCCAAGGAAAACCTGATCTGTTAAATCCATCCAAACCATGGTCCTAGATAGCCAGTAGGGTGCAGTGGTTAAAGCAGTGGTTCTCAACCTTTTTAATGCCGCGACCCCCAACCGGTCGTAAGTCGAGGACTACTCAACCGGTCGTAAGTCGAGGACTACTCAACTGATGCAGCACCGTTTGCAGAATAGGACTTTTGGCGGGCTCAGCAGGGCAGAGACAGCCTGGACAATTCCTATTGGCTTTGGAAAGCCAATAGAATTAGACTCTATTCCAGAGAGTCTATTCTGTTAGCTTTCAAAAGCCAATAGAATAAAAGGGAGTAGCACAGCTAAGGAAAAGGGGGGGGAAATGGCGGACTGCATTGTTCGGCGACCTCCGTGAAATGGTCGTTCGACCCCAAATGGGGTCCTGACCCACAGGTTGAGAACCACTGGGTTAAAGGCACCTAACTAGGAACCAAGTAGCTGGGAGATCTGAGTTCTAGTCCTGCCTTGGGCATGAAACTAGCGAGTAGTTTGGGCTAGTTTGTCTCTCCCACTCTAATAAGAGAGTCAAAGAGGAGACAAGAACAGGTTGGCATCCTGGGTGAAGACATCAGGGTAGAGACCAGGGGAACCTAAGTTCTAATTCTGCCTCGGGCATGAAGCCAGCTGAGTGACCTTGGGGCTGAGTGTCCTTGCTCTCAGCCCCAAGAAGGAGCAATGGAAACCCCTCCTGAAAAACCTTGCCAAGAAGACTGCAGGGGCTTATGCAGGCAGTCTCTAAGAATCACACACAACTGAGTGGAAGAAAGGGGGGTGAGGACAAAGCTTGACACGTTTGCCCCCTCCCATGGAGACCACCTCTCTCTGGGCCTCTCTCCCACTTCCTTCTTAGAGTTTCCATCCATGCCCCCAATTTAGGTAACAAACCCTCTAGGGACTGGGATCATATTTATTTTTTCTGTCTGGTTTTAGTCTGATCACAGGTGCACGTTGCTCCTAGAAATAAAGAAAAAAAGGAGAAAAGCTCTACCTGAAGACCCCTTCAGCTCTAGCCTGGGAGCCCAGCGCTGGAGGGGTGGGGGCCTTTTTGCCTTGCAGCCATCCTTGAGTCAGCAGAAAAGATACCAGCCTGACATTTGCTGACTGCCTGACCTTCCCCCAAAGGTCAGGGTTAGCAGAGATGTCCATCTTGAGGCCTCAAGTGAAGCCCCCCCCCCCAGTCAGATGAGCTGCCTGGGGACTCTGGGGCAGCCTCACCCTCCCCATCCCAGAGACTGATTTTGTGTAAAAATGGCCCAAGAAGCCCCTGATGGTTCCCAAAGGGAAGATGCCATATGAATCTAACAAATAAAATTAAGGCCTGGTTATTTCACTTGGCTTATATTATTTCAGATTCCTTTAATGAATTATGAAGCTGGTTGGAGGCTCTAAAGCAGGGGTAGGCAACCTTGGCTCTTTTATGACGCGTGGACTTCAACTCCCAGAATTCCTGAGCCAGCATGGGGGAACTATGGCTCCTTCATGACTTATGGACTTCAACTCCCAGAATTCCTGAGCCAGCGTGGCTCAGCTTGGAAATCTCTCCCTTTCCCCTCAGCGTGGCTGGCTCAGGAATTCTGGGAGTTGAAGTCCACCAGTCATAAAAGAGCCAAGGTTGCCTACCCCTGCTCTAAACAAACCAGGGGAAGGCAACGGAAGCTGCTCTCCTCTCCCCCCCAAACCCAGCCATGTAAAGACTGGTGGGAATATCAGACACCAACAATATGCTGGTAATGACAAAAAGGATGGAGGAAGAGGAGGAGGAGATAAACGCATGATAGATCACAGGGGAGGCAACTTTCTGCCTACAGTCCTTCAGTCTGGACAGGCAACCCTGGAGTTGATGGAGTTGGTGGAGTGATTCTGTCCCCACCATTTCATGAGGAATGGCCAACATCCTCACCTACGCCTTTCTCATGATTTGCACGGCCACTGGACTTCACCCCTCCTTCCCCACGGCTGTTTTGAAGATTCCCAGTCTGGGATGGACTGGCAATTCCTTTGAGACGCTGTCTTAGGCTCTCCCCCTCGTCACCTTCCCTTTTTAATAAGGGAGGGGGCTGCCTCCATATTTAATATCAGAGAGACCGGAACACTCCATAATATCGGCCCTTAATGCAAGGCAAGAATTGACATGCAAAGCCTGTCTCTGAAGCTGTCCCAAGAAAAGGCAAACTTCAATGCAATATCCCAGTGAAACTTCTGTTGTTCGCTGGGAGCACCCAAGGTTAGCGCTGGAGAGGCTAATTTGGCCTGGGGTTGGAATTTGTCTCAGCAACCAGACAGAAAATGTGATGGAGCTGTGTCGGGGGAAGGAGATGTGCCAGATGGGGAGGACGCAGGAGGAGTGGAGCCCCTGCAGAGTTTCAGAAAACCACATTGGGAAAAATGATGCTCCCTTCCCACTGCATGGGAAAAGTTGTAAGCTGCCCAGAGTCAAGTTGTTAGGGAGATGGATGGCATAAAATCCTAATAAATAAATAAATATTCGTGCAGCAATCAGACAGTGGTTGGTCAGCAAGCTGAGAGCATCGAGGGAAAGGAAATGAAGCCTGGATCTGGACAACTTCAGCTGAAGTCCACTTCTTCCCCAGCCTCAGGACAAGAACAGCTGGCAAGTTGGGTTCTGCAGTAGCTCACCCTGTGGATGAGTGCAGAAGGAGGCCAAGGTTTTTGTATTTGTACCAGACATGAAGTTGTTGACTTCAGAGTTAGATGACCATTTGATTTTCAGGGGATTGTTCTAAGGTGAAAGAGCATTGCAGCCATCTTTTTTCCCCTCTTAATAATAATAATAATCAGAATAGAGCTGGAAGGGACCTTGGAGGTCTTCTAGTCCAGCCCCCTGCTCAAACAAGAGACCGATACCATTTCAGACAAGTGGATGTATAGTCTCTTCTTAAACATTTTTAAAATCTCCAGTGATAGAGCGTCCATGATTTCTGAAGGCAATTCTGTTCCACTGGTTAATTAAATTAATTAAGTTTCTCCTTAATTCCAGATTGCTTCCCTTAAAATAGAATAGAATAGAAAAGAAGAGAAGAGAAGAGAAGAGAGCTGGAAGGGACCTTGGAGGTCTTCTAGTCCAGCCCCCTGCTCAAGCAGGAGAACCTATACCATTTCAGACAAGTGACTGTCCAGTCTCTTCTTAAAAACCTCCAATGATGGAGCACCCACAACTTCTGAAGGCAACTTCTGTTCCTCTGGTTAATTGTCCTCACTGTTAGGAAGTTTCTCCTTAATTCCTGATTGCTTCTCTCTTTGGTCAGTTTTCATCCATTGTTTCTTGTCCTGCCTTCGGGTGCTTTGGAGAATTGACCCCCCCTTGTGGTAGCCCGTCAAATACTGGAATACTGCTATCATGTCCCCCCCTAGTCCCTCTTATCCAACATTATTAACATAATACCCAATAACATAGCCCCAATGCTTGTAAAGCTATGAATACTGGGAAAATAGCCTAATTTGAATGCTATTGATAGGAGCATTTTCTGACACAAACCTCACATAATCAGTTTAAGCTTTCAGGCTGCCACTCCATAGTAAGTCATGAGACTAAATTAAAATCTCAGGCAGAGTTGTTCCACTCATGACTAATTTTTCTAATCCTGCTTTCCCCAAATTCCTCTGGAGGTGTCGAATGACAGCTTCAAAGAATTGGAGGTTTCATGATTCCCAGCCGGCATGCCCCTTGGGGTTGAGGAATACTGTGGCTGGAAGTTTTTGGAGCAATCAGGCTGTGGAAGGCTTGCCTGATCGTGTCTCAGACGCCAGAACCCAGAAGGTGTTTAAAGCCAGCTCAAAGAAATCCAGCCTTTAGGGCTCAGATCAACACGGGTGACATTCCGGAGAAAGGTTGTGGCTGTGTATCCCTGCATTGTTTGACCTGGTGCAGTCACCCCAGTTGTGGGATCTCGGGGAATTCACCCCCCCCCCGAGCAAGGGCTGGGCTTTGCTGCTGACGAGTAGCATCTTCAGTAACAGTTTTGGTCACCACGATGTAAAAAAGATGTTGAGACTCTAGAAAGAGTACAGAGAAGAGCAACAAAGATGATTAGGGGACTGGAGGCTAAAACATATGAGGAACAGTTGCTGGAATTGGGGATGTCCAGTTTAATGAAGAGAAGGACGAGGGGGGACACGATAGCAGTCTTCCAGTATCTCAAGGGCTGCCCCTAAGAAGAGGGAGTCAAGCTATTCTCCAAAGCGCCTGAAGGCAAAATAAGAAGCAACGGATTGAAACTCATCAAGGAGAGAAGCAACCTAGAACTAAGGAGAAACTTCCTGACAGTGAGAACAATTAACCAGTGGAACAGCCTGCCTCCAGAAGCAGTAAATGCTCCAACACTGGAAGTTTTTAAGAAGAGACTGGGCAGCCATTTGTCCGAAATGGTTTAGGGTTTCCTGCCGAGCAGGGGGTTGGACTAGATGACCTCCAAGGTCCCTTCCAACTTTACTACTATTACTATTACTAACATCCCACAAACATCCAAAACCTGAGGATAGACAGAATTCCACAGAACCCGGAATGCAAATGTGCCACAATTTTTCACCATTCCAATCTCAGACCAATCTTTTCACCTTTGGAGGCTTCTGCTCAGGGACCTGCCAACAATTTATATTTCAACAGCCCTGCAAACCATGCCGGGCTTAACTGCGAGCAAAAGAGGGAAGCAAGTAATTAGGAGGGGGGGGGTCATCCTAGAAAATGTCCAACATTCCTTCTAACCCTAAACTTCTATTTGTTCATTACCCACCTTCCTGTTGCAACTGTACAGACCGCTCCCAAGGTAGTGTATAGTTTAAAATAAAGAAATCAGTGTAAGACTTAAAAAGCAATAAAAAATACAATTGCTGACATTCAAAATCCAGAATAAAGAGACGCATTTCATAGACGCTATAATGGGAGAGACGCAAGCCACACAGGGTTAGTATCAGCTTTAGCACGTGCTGTATGTTTGGATCACGGGATCTTTTAAAGGAGCTCTGGAAGCAGATCTGAAGACCCAGAGAAATGCCCAAGGAATAAATGGTCCCTGAGATTGATAGAGACAAGAGTTCTAAACATCTTCAACTGATCTCACAAAGGAATTGGAATCAGCGCCAATCTCTCAGGATGGGCCTTCTGCAGTCCCAGTAACCACCCCTGGTTAGATGTCAAGATGCCAACTGGAGCTTTGGAATCCTTCCAAGAGCCACTCCAGTCACAGCTCCTTTCCTCTGTTGACAAAAGCACATTTTCTTCCTTTTGCTGTCTCCCAGCATTCTCCGTTCTTCCCTCAACCCATCCTGGGGTTGCAAAGGATAAGATCTTGCTTGTGGGGCAACGCTGATTCCTTAGCACCTGCGTGTCTTCCAGCTTTGGCCTGGGCCTTTTAGTCTGCTGCACAGTTGTTTACATCCCTCTTTCTGCCTTCACTATAAATCTGGGAATGGGTCTCCCTCTGGGAAGGGTACAGCTTTGGACTGTAGCTTCAGTCTGCCATTTGGGGCACCCATTTTAAATCTCTGTGCATTTGGGCTTTGCCCACTGGCTACTGAATACTCGGTGATAGGAACAAAGATGTGCATGAGTGCGCACTGATGTTGCAAGTGTCCTGACTGGAAAGCAGGCCCAGTCCAGGGAAAATGGTAATTCAAAGCAATGGATCGTTCCTAATTGCAGATAGAAGTAGGAGAAATAAAATAAGAATCTAAAGATCAACATGACCCCTCTTGGATTGTCTCTCCAAGTCAAGATGGGTATGTCTAATTTAACGAAGAGAAGGACAAGGGGGGACATGATAGCAGTGTTCCAATATCTCAGGGGCTGCCATAAAGAAGAGGGAGTCAAGCTATTTTCCAAAGCACCTGAAGACAGGACAAGAAGAAGCAATGGGTGGAAACTAATCAAGGAGAGAAGCAACCTAGAACTACGGAGAAACTTCCTGACAGTGAGAACAATTAATCAGTGGAACAGCCTGCCTCCAGAAGCAGTAAATGCTCCAACACTGGAAGTTTTTAAGAAGAGACTGGACAGCCATTTGTCCGAAATGGTGTAGAGTTTCCTGCCTGAGCAGGGGGTTGGACTAGATGACCTCCAAGGTCCCTTCCAACTTTACTACTATTACTAAGATAATCTAATAAACAGCCCTTTCAAGGAACAGAAAAGTGCACCAGGCCAGCCAACTCCTAACCCCAGAGAGGAGGGTCCAAGCCGCACAGCTCAAAGCATCAAAACCAAGTCAGGGGCATCAGGGACCCCTCTGCCCTCTCCTGTTCCACCACCACCAGTTGGGGTCTCCACAGATGAATGATCAGAGCAGGCTGAATATCTGAAGCAAGGACTCCAGATTTCGCAAGCATCCAACCCCTGGGTTATTACTGAATTAAGCAGACTCAACCAGCCATGGGAATGGTGAAGATGATGGATCCTCAGGGTGAGGGGAAGAGGGGATTGGAGCTTCTTAAGCACTTAAGCACTTTTTGTTGCTGTCAGAATCCAATTATATTTCATCTCTAGTTATCAAATATAGAAAACCCCAATTCTGCCTTCTCTGGATTCTGCCATAAGAGGGAGAGAAGGGGGAGAACAAAGGGGCTTTATGGCCCTCACTTCCTTCAGTACACTTCTAAGGAACTGAATGTGTGTGTTGCAAAAGAACTAACCATAAGAATGGGGCCATTTCCTTTCATGTAGTTTCTTTGAAGTCTCCATCCAGCCGGGCAGTAATGAAAAGGGGGTGGAAGTGTAATGCCTGAGACTGTCGCTGAAAGAGGGGGTGATTGGGTAGGGCTACTGGGGAACCCCTTAAAACCTTGAATGGGAGAGCTTGGACCCCAAGTCCTGTCTAGAACGCCTGCAACCATTTTTTCTTAATAAAGGATGCCTGTTGGAAGAATTATTCCAAGAGTTCTGTCTTCTTAAGATGCAAAGTGCTTACAGTTGCTCAGATTCAGGACTGTAGAAAGCTGCATTTTGCCTATGGGGGTCCTGGATGGGGCAGGGTCTTTCCCACCACCTGTCAAAGGGGAGCCAGAGAGGGGTTTCTTACATGCAATGCAGCTGGTTGACCTTTGAACTTCCTCCAGCCCCCCCCCCCCCGTCTTCCCATGTGTCTTCACCAACTGCTATCTGCAGAACAAAGCTTGACAATGGATGCCAAGAGCAGAAAGAGCAGAAAAGCACACCCAGCCTTGGTGCTGCCTCCCTCCCTCCCTGTCCATCAAGCCCATTTATTCTTTCAGCCTCTTCAAAATCGTGGTTTTGTTATTTGAGGCATGTAGCAGTTACAGAAGCAACATTCTGGCTACAAGGGAAACGTTGGCTGGATTCAGATGTTGATGATTAGCCTAAAAATCTGAGGAATTTCAAAGGAAGCAAAAAAACTGACAACCCCACCCCACATCATTTTGACTGAGGATAAAGTCTTCCTGGAGGACATGGGATCGCCTCGTTCTCGGAAAAAATAAAGGCGCGTGCATGTGGGGAAAACTCCAGATTGTCTATTGCAGATGGTCAACTTCCTAGAAACTTTGACATGTTCACAAACTGGCTTTTAAAAGAAAGAAAGGGAAACTCAACTGCCTCCCAGTTTTGTTCCAGAAAGGGAGCAAAGCAAAGGCGCACATGTGCAAAACCCATTTGCCCCCCTGCTATTTTCAGTTACGGTCGCATCATTACTCCAGAAGATGAATCCCGAGCCATAAAAATCCCCAATTGCAGTTATGCCTCAACCAGTAACTCTCAAAAGATGATCTAGACAAGAGCACACTCTTCCCCACAGTGCAAAGGGATGTCATGGTCTACCGTACAAGGCTGTCATGAAGATTCTTGAAAGCTTGTGGCTGTTTTATTCGGTGCTTCCCCTGACTTGGAAAATCTCTCAACACTAAAACCCAGATTTTAAAGGCCCCCCCAATGGGACTGCCTCCCCTGCTCTTCCTCACAGCACCCTGGGACTTGGGGGCGAGCTCAGCTTCGCTCAGACTCTTGTGCAGAAGACGCAGCATCGGCTGCATCCAGGGAGCGAGAGGTTTGTCAAACAACTGCAGTGGTTGTGTTGCTACCATCCTCTGCCACGGTATCTCCCCAGCCTGACTGGGGCTTCTCACCTCCACAACAGCCAAGCATTCGCTCCCCTCTCCTCATCCCACTGGGCACATTCTGGGAGTGAGGGTCTCTGTCTTAACACGCCACCCCACCCATCACGGTCGCTCTTTCCAACTCTCTTTATTGTGTGTCCAGCAGAAAAGCGGAGCTGAACAAAACCACTCCCGTGCCCTTGAGGAAAACATATACTGGGGAGGGGGATGCAGGTGCTGCCACGGTCAGGCAGGAAAGTGGTGATTTAAAGTGTGTGTGTGGGGGGGGGGACACTGCTGGCAATGTGAGGGTCCCTGGAACGATCTCCCTCATCAAGGAGACCTTCTCCAGCCTGGGAGGGGAGGGGAGGGGGTGGGACGCTAAGAGGCACCCCAAAGTTGCAGGGCAAGCAGGAGAAAGCCCTGTCCATCTCACCTGGGCTTTGTCCACTTCTGGCCCATGCGCAGTTCTGGGCAGAGAGTAATAGCTGCTCTCCCTCTCTCCTTGTGTGGTGCACACACACACACACACACACACACACACACACACACACACACACAACAATGGTTTCAGTCAGCTACCAGGCTTCACCTGTCCTCCCAATTTGTCAAAAATAGCAAAACAAAGGCAAGTGCCCCCTCCCCCTTTCTCCGCCCTCCCCTCCCCCCCCTATTTAGCAGCCCCTCCCCCCCTTCCAAGAGGGCTCCCGGCGGGGCTTCTTCTTCAGGGCAACCAGGAAAGAAAGAAAGAAAAAAGACAAGGAAAGAAGGCAGACCGAGGGGTCGTCCCCTGCAACGCCGGGCTGGTCGTCTCCGCGAGGCCACTTGGGGCTTCCAGGCAGAGCCAGGAGGATGAAGCCCCCACCTCCTCCCCCCCCCACGCCGGGGCAAGGAGAAGGCAGACCGGCCTCCGCAGTGAAGCACTGGAGGGTGGGCTGTGGGCAAGCCGGAGAAGGTCCGCAAAGACAACCCGCCTTGGAGGCTCTGCCCTCCTTGCCGGCTTCCTTCCTCCAGGGAGGGGAACCCTCGCCCGGCGAAGCCTTCCAAGAGGGGGGGGGGCGGCGGGGAGGCCCAGCGGGACCCGGGAGGGAGGGAGGGCCGGGGGCTCTCCGGGAAGACCCCTGGGCAACCCGGCGACCCCGCCACGCTTCCTTGGCGTAGGCCAGGCGGGGGCTCGGCGGGCGGGGAGGTTGCAGCCTGCCTGGGCGGAGGGGGCGCCCCGTCCTCCCCTCCCCTGCCCCGACCTGGCCGGCCACCCTTCCCGAGCCCCAGCCAGCTGCTCGAGCGGGGAAACGGGCGGACGGCCGTTCAGCACCTCGGACAGCGCCCGCCCGCTCCGGCCGTCCGGCTGGCTGGGCGGGCGGGACCCCAACTTTCCCGACCTGGGGCGGGCAGGGGGGGGCACCTACCTGGCTGAGCTCGGTGCCCATCAGCAGCAGGACCAGCAGGCTGAGCAGCTTGCGGGCGGGCGGCATGGCTTCGGCGGGCGGCTCCAGCCACGGGCATGGGCGGCCGCGTCCTCCGCTTCAGGCGACTCGGCGCGCCGGGTCCGCGCTCCCGACTCCCTTCGCAGCCCCGCCGAGGAGGCGCTGGCGCGGGCGGGCTCTGGGGCGGCGGCGGGCGGTCGGGCAGGCGGTTTAGCAGCCCGAGGCGGGACGGCTGCAGGCAGGGGGCATCCTCCCCCGACCCGGCTCCTCTGCGTCGCCCACCCGCCCTGCCGGTGGCTCCCAGGCCGGGGAGACGCGGGCGGGAAGCAGCGCCCAGCCGAGCCCGGAAGGGCGGTCTCTGCTCCGCCGCTGCCAAAAGTTTGCCTGGAAAAGCAGGTGGAGGAGAAGGAGGAGGACGAGGGGCCGGGGGATCGGGCGCAGGAGGCAGGCAGGGAGGGAGGGGAGGGGAGGGGCGGGCAGGCGGGCGCCGCGAGAGCAGGGCCGGGAGCGGATGTGACATCAGGCGGGGGGGGGGACATTTGACCAAAGCGAGGGAAAATGAAGCAGGCTCGGCAGGGGCCGGCGCCCTCTCCCCCCCCCCCCAAGGAAGCCACCGGGCAGCCCCAGCGCCCCAGCCGCCCCCTGCCCACACGCCTCTCCGGAGGCTGCCTCTGATCCCTCCGAGGTGAGGCCGCTCCGCCTGGCCGGCAAACGCCTCTGGCAGCGCCCCCCTCCCGGTGCTTCTCCGGCTCTCGTCGCCCCTTGAAAGTTGAGATGAGCTGGACTCGGGGTAGTTGCTCCTCGAGGTGGGGGCAGAAAACCTGGGCTGGCTTTGGCCCCCGGGACTCGCTGCAAGGTGGGTTCTAATCAGAGCAGAGGGTGGTCCAGATATCTCTGGATTTGAACTTGAAACCGGTTCAAGTCCGTGGGCGTCTGCTCAAAAATTCTTGTGCTAGGAGCCCACAACCTGTTCTAGTAATGTGGAATAATGAACAATCGCTAGAATAATGATGTGTCTGCATAATTACTGGAATACTGCTGTGTTAGTAGTATGTGACTAACCTAATGCACATTGCACTCGGATACAATGTATGTAGCAAACTCTCCATTGTATACCCGTGAGAAACGAACCTAATGTATTACAATGTGTATTTCAATGTGTATTCCTTTGTTCCTGAAAAAAAAGGAAAGTATAAAACTGAAGTCTGAACCCGCCCTCGGGGTTCAGAATTGCTTGTTGTTATTGCTTCTGAACCTGCGCAATAAATCTCTCTGCTAAAACCCTCTGGAATTTGTAAGAGTCCTTTCGTTTGCCGCAAAACTAGAAACTGTCTGGGTGGAGAGGCGGAAACCAGGGGTGATTGCTCAGTACAATTTTGTCTGTGTTATGCTGAATACCCACCCTCAAAAAATAAAATTAAAAAATTAAAAATCCAGATGGAGAAAAGGTCAGCCCAGGAGCATCCTTGAAAAACTGAGCCTTGCGGTTCGTGGGTAATGATCCCGTTTGATCCTTTGGATGGTTTCCTTCCCCAGCGGGCTGGGGAAGCCTTGAGAAAAGGCCCAGATCCTTCAGCGGGTGCAGGGCCCCAGTGGGATCCAGTGGCTTTGTGGGGTGAATTCAAAATGATTTTTTTTTTTTTTACATTTGCACCAAGAAACTCATCTATAGTCCTTATTGAATAACATGAAAGAATGTCTTGGAATTTCTTTTGAAGGAGAAAAGAGTTGGGGAGGATTGTTTTTAGGGTGTCTTGCAGTTGTTTAATCTCAAGACAGCCAAAGAATGTGTGTGCATATTCTCCTTCCTTGATTCCCCAAATCCCATCCATCTCCCAGAAGGAAAGGCCTGCAGATCTTCTTCTCCTAAAACTACTCAAAAATTTTCTGTTTTGCCCAGAAATTTGCTATTTGGGTTCTTGAAAAGGCCGTTCTGAACAGCCCTTCCTTTGGGGCAGATATTTTGCATATTGCAAATTATAATAGGGGTGGTGTAACACCACACAGCTGGTCCTTTTGAAGGTGAGGTCCATCTGCTTGAGAGAGCACTGAGACCAACCAATTTCAATGAATGTAGATTGATGCACCTTAAATCCTAAATCCAGGTTAACTAAACTATTATTGCATCCACTTTATCCTAGGATATAGACCATGAAACATGCTAAAGTTCATGACACGTGCCAAAGCATTGGCTGGGTTCCCATAATATGCCAGCCCCATTTTAGCCTAGTTTAGTGTTACCTGAAGCCAGTTATTTTGTCACAATAGTAACTCTGTGTTTCTATCATAAATAAGCAATTGTTTGCTAATTTTTTCTCTGGTTGGACACTTTCAAACAGTCTAAAATGATAGGCTTTGCAATGTAAGCTAACATAGACCAATGTTTGCCATTTCCTTGTTGAGTGCCCATCATCATTCTGAATGGAGAAAGACTTCTGTAATCTGTAAGTGAAGGAAATAAAAGTTATTTTTTTATAAAATTGTAGAAAAATAATTGTAGAAACGTAATGCCAATATATGAAACTGTCTCTTTAGTACAGATGTAACACTGTGACACAAATGTAGCAATGCACTGCCAAATGTGTGAGAAGGTTTGTTCAATGTTTACTGCCTAATATTCCTCCAGACACAGGAACTTACACTTTGAGTAGAAATCACTATCGAAGAGGGGGGATTTTGACCCAAAGTGAGAATTACAAATAAACAAAGTACAACTTCAGAGTACATCCATAAAGATGAAAGAGCTGCTTAGATGTGACATGCATTGTAGGGGTTATAAAATGCAGATCTTGAAACCATCCCAGTGTGCTCCTGGAATCCAATCCATAGGGAAGGATCCAGGGGGCCGCGTTTGCAAACGCTCCTCTCTTCTTTTCTCTTTTCTTCTGTTTCTGTTATTCTCCAATAAACCTTTGTTTTGTTAACCAGACTTGTCTTGGTATTGTGAGTATCAGAATTTGGGGTTTTTACATCTCACATAAGGAACAGAGAAATGTTTCCAGAAGGCTAGGAAAGGAGCAAGAAACAAATCAACATTTGCTTGTCTTCAAAATCTGAGATATTTCTTCTAAAGATGGGGATACTTTCTTGAGCTATCATTGTGAAGCCTGACTAACTCTTCCTAGTTCACCTTTAGAGTCCCATAAGGATCTGTTTTAAACCCGCCAGTCAGTTTCTGACCCTTATGAAGTCTTGGGGTCTTCAGGTTCTCCACCCCGGCTTTTGGCGGAGGGAGACAACTTTATTCCGACTGGTTATATCTGGCCTCATTTGCATCTGAGAAAGAGCTCTGGACTTTCTGCCTGCTCCCTCCCCCCCTCCCTTCTTTGCAGGGCTCTGCCACTTCCAGGCATCTCCACCCAGCTGGGTTTCCCATCAGGTCTGGGAGTCACCAGCTGTGCTTAGCTGGGGGTCCCCAACAGCTGGCTCACAGGTATACCCAAGGTTGCCTCCCGCCCTTCCCTCTGCACTCTTCATGAGGCTGGACTTCAATTCCCATCATCCCCATCTGTATCCCACCCAGACCTTGAGAGAAACCACACCAAATCTTCAGGATCGTCACATCCTTGCGCCACTATCCCTAACCTATAATGGTCAAAGCATTCGTAACTATGTTATTGATATGCTGTTCTTTCTTGGAGAGAAGTAGAAATAAAGAATTAAAAAGGCAGGAATGTCTTGCCCACCAAAAAGGTGACCTACAATCAGCCAGGGCTGAGCTTGCAAACCATGTTAAATGACTTGGTGGGGCTTGGGAATTAGGAGGATGTGAGGAAGAGGACAGGAGAGAAAAACAGAGAAGTTAAGAACCATATTTATGTTCTACTCGTGAACTTCCCCACTGGGGCATTTGACTGGCTGCTTAGAAGCAGAAAGATGGACGATCAGACTTCTGACATTTTCCAGAAGGGAGTGTGTGTGTGTGTGTGTGTGAGAGAGAGAGAGAGAGAGAGAGAGAAAGAGAGAGAGAGAGAATGAGAGAGAGGGGGAGAGACAGACTTTTATTATGTGTCCCCTCCTTCCATGCACAGTGCTGGCCTGTTCCAGGCGCCCACCTGGGGCCTTCTTCCTGGGATGTGGAGATGGGGGAAAGTTGCTTCTCCTCCCCCCAGGCAGCTTTCGGCAGCCTCCTTGCTCCTTTAAGAACGGCCTCCTCTTCCCCCCAAGCAGTTGCCACAGTAACAGCGCCAACATCGTTCCCAGAAACAAGGGAGAGAGAGAGAGTAAAGCAAGCGGGTGTCCTTCAGAGAAACTCATGCAGGATGCCACTGAGATGGTGTTAATATTGCCTGTGGGTGACATATGTCAAAGAGATTGCATTTTCTTTTGGAAGGAAACCATCTCTGTGATTCACAAGGACAAGTAAGTGTGAGTGTGTGCACGTGTTCACACATGCATGTACACCCCAGAATGCCCAATACTGCAATTGCTTCTCATGGCTGGCCACCTCGGTTCTGCCTGTCTGATCAGTGGATTCCAAGCTGCTTTCCCAAACAGGCTTGGGTCCACTGCCCTCTCAGTTGACCTGGGAGCAATTAGCAGTGGGTCAGCAGCCCCTCTGCTCGTCACAGGCAGAGCCTGACTCCGGGGGCAATTTGTTCCCCGACTGGGACTGTGCCAAAGCAAGGCATGGCTGCCCCGTCACTCAGGTCTCGCACGTGAGCTGTGATGGGTAGGTGTGGGGTAAGAAGACCCGGCAAGGAAGGAGACTTCATGGTTGCCAAAAGAGAACAGCCGATAGAGTGGCCAATCCAGTCCCATCTGCGGCTTCGGGCACTGTAGAACAGTGGTTCTCAACCTGTGGGTCAGGACCCCATTTGGGGTCGGACGACCATTTCACGGGGGTCGCCAAACAAGGCTGTCCGCCATTTTTTTCCCCTTTTCTTTGGCCACGCCCCTGGCACCCGGTGATGTATAAGTGGTTGGGGGTCACCACAACATGGGGAACTGTATTATGGGGTCGTGGCATTAGAAAGGTTGAGAACCACTGCTGTAGAGGCTGTTCTGAGGTTCGAAGGAGGGCAAAGAGGAGGAGGAGGAGGGGAACTGGAAAGTCCATCCGTGAAGAGAGACTGAAGGGAACCCCCAGCCTCAAGAAGAGGAGACTGAATGGGGAGTTGAGGTGCCTACAGAAGGAAGTCCTCCCTTGTGTGCAAGTGCAGGAGCTCTCTGCTCTTTGCGGAAGGAAAGCCTTTTGGCAGCCATGAAGTCTCCTTCCCACCCCACCCCACCCCTACCCAATGATTTAGGGTCTCCTGCTTGAGCAGGGGGTTGGACTAGAAAACCTCCAGGGTCCCTTCTGATTCTGTTATACTGACCCAGATTGACGTGCTTCAGTCAGAGGAAAGCGGATTCCAACTGAATGTTAGAAAAGAGAGAGTGGAACCAGGGACTGGGGAGAGGGGGTGTCAGGGCTCCCCTTCATTCAAGCAGGGGCCAGACAGTCGTCTGTCTGGAAGGGTTGACCACCCCTGCAAGGAGTCGGCCTTCCTGGGCACACAGCCTCTTTTCATCTCAAAGAGTTTTAGGTAACTGCAGCCAGCTTCCCATCTGCCACGACCGACACATGCAATGAGGTGGACCTCGTCTTTCCGAAGCCCTTTGCGCTGCCCCCTTTGGGCTGCCTCCTTTGGGCTGCCCCCTTTGGGCTGGGCTTTGCTTTGAGGCCTCAACATCAGTTTGCTAGTTCCAGCCTGGTGAAGGAGCAGAATGGGAATAAACAAGGGCGAAGAAAGCAGTATTTCTATTTTGCTTCTCAAATCCGAATTGCAGCGTTCCATGTTTGAAGTAGGAATAGAAATAAGTTGAACTTGGAACGCGGAAGGGGGAATGGAGCATTTTTATCTGGCATTTCTTGCAAGAACCAAGTCTGCCAGGGCCTTGTGTGGCGTAGGTGCAGAATGGAGGGTTTGAATTGGATCCAGAGGAGTCAAAACAGTCACAATGGCTGCTTTAAAATGCATCACACGCCACTCACAAGCATTCAGGAAACTGACTCCAGGAGTTTCTCCAATAAGTGTTGATTTAGAGCCATCGGCCAATTGAGTTCAAAGGCTTCTTAGGCAAAATGCAGCTAACTGAGAAATCAACAGAAGATGCTGGTTGAGGAGGCTGATCAGACAGAACCACACGAAGAAATCTTCCTTAATTTAAAATCCTGGTTTTATCTTAATACTTTCCTTACCACCTGGGATGAATTTTGCTAAATTAACTCTTATAGGAGGAGGAAATTTTAATCAAGATTCTTCAGTTATTTTATCTGACAATTTCTTTTGTGCTTTACTTCAAGGGAATATATGCCACAAGGTTATTTAGAAATATTGATGGAGAGCATTTCTTTCCAACCAAGAAGGTAAATGCAAAACATTGTCAAAACAGGGTTTTTTTTACTCTTCTTTTGTGTGTCTGTTCTCTGAATAAATATCCAAGAGGTAACCATGCAGTGCTCCTGGGTCCTTCCAAACAATGGAAGATTGATTGGGCAGCTGTAAATTAAAGATTTCCACCATTTTAAAAAGGAAAATGGCAGAAGGAGCCATGTTTCTTGGCATTCAGCTGGCATTTCATCCTATATCCGGGGGTGTTGGCTTTCTTTAACTAGCAACCACATTTGCCCCCCCCCTTTTATCCAGCATCTGCTGCTTTGTAATTCAGAAATGTAATAAATGAGTCAATTCAAATGTCATTTGCTTTAGTACAAGTACTTTTCTATAAAATAAAAAGCAGCTCAAAATTCAAATCAGCTGCTTGTCCTCAAAAATGTTGAGCTGTAAACAAAAACAAAAAACTATGGTTTGAAATGTCTCCCATGTTCTCAAAGTACGAATCAAGGCTTGTTTCCTTCCCATCGGATTCTCCCTCTGCACACCCAGCCTTCTCCTGCTCTCCAGCTTCCTCTCAAGGTAGCAATGTTGCCATCTGCCTCTTCTGCTGCCCACAAAGGGGCCTTTCAGCCTCGCTTTTAGGGTCTGACCTTGAAGAAAAAGCTGTATTTCAGTGTTTCTCATTTTCTCTTAATAAAGGATGCCTGTTGGAAGAACTATTCCAAGAGTTCTGTCTTCTTAAGATGCAAAGAGTCATCATTACAGAGTCATCATTTATAGGAGTCCGCAGAGGTGAGCTGATCCGATCTCTTCCCAAGGAAGCATCCCTGACAGATGCCCGTCCAATCTCTGAAGGTCTCCAGTGAAGGAGAGCTCATTATCTAGTCAGTTTCAATGACTGACAGCTCCTACAGTCCTGATGTTTACACTGTTTAGCCTGATCCACCCATCTGCTGATGACATTCATCTCTCGCTTGCCTTCAGTGCCACCTGTGGTTTCTTGTAGTTTCATCCCTTGATTCTGCTCCTCCAGAAAAACCCACTCTCTGGGACAACCCTGCAGATATGGGGAGCTTGCTACTCCCTCTCCCCCCCCCCATGTCAAGGTCCCTTCACCGGAGGAGGAGGACCAGCTGCAGGAGACCCTCACAGGGGCAGATGGTTTGCCCCTTGGAGACCTCAGCTCTTGACTGGGTTTTATGCTTTGATGACCAAGCTCATGCAAATGTCGTTGGGTTCCAGAGTCACAAGGCTGCAAAGCAAAAGCAGACGGATTCTAAGAGAACAGGGTTGACTCATAGAATCATTCGGCTGGAAAGGACCTTGGAGGTATCATAGAATAACAGAACAACAGAAGTGAGCTAGAAGTGACCTTGGAGTTCTTCTTGTCTTGAGACCTTATATCAGTGTTTCACAACCTTGACCATTTTAAGGCATGTGGACTTCAACTCCCAGAATTCCACAGCCAGGTCAGAGAAGCATCAGAGGCTTCTGAGAAACAGCTTCCTGCTGTGCCTCAGTGATTCCCTTCCTGTAGACCAGGGGTGTCAAACTCGCAACGTCACGTGACGGGTTCCGATGTATCATGATTTTTTCCCCATTGTCGGCAATGGGGTGGGCGCACTTTCGCCCTGATGCATTTGGCCCATGGGCCGGCACTTTGACCCCCCCCTGCTTAGACCAAGAGGGGCAGATAACATTCATCCTTTGAAATTTGAGTATGAGGTTGGAAAGAGAGCATCAGCTCTCCAGCCACGCAGGGCGAGGGGGTGCCCAGCATGGCTCAACTTTGTGTTGATCAAAAACTTTTGGAGGATGTGAAGCCCTCTTCCAGCACCCCTCCCGGTCAGCCCACTCCTCTTTCCTGAACAGCATTGATCATCCAGAGGGTTTGGGTCTTGTGACAAACAGCAGAACGAAATGGTGACAGCAACTGTCATGTGTTGTTCCTCTGCTGGGAAAGAGGAGTCCGAGGCGTGTGAGTGGGCAATTGCACAGCCACCCTCCATGCAAGCTGTTCTCCAAGGCCTCATTTTATCCGCATTCGTGTAGGAAGCGGCTGTTGCCGCTTAGAATGGAGCCATCTGTGCACTCGGTTCATGCAATGATGCCGTCAGGATATTTAGTCCATTTTAAAGCTAGATGCACAAAATGTTTCCCAGAATTAATTCTGGGTTTAGGGGATGTTCCCAGCACAGGCTCAGGGGCTCCTGCTTTGACAGGAATCCCAGTGTCCAAGGGGGGCATTCTTCGGACCTTGGAATACATGAATGTCAAAAGTTAGTTTTTGTTAAGTTCTGGGTTCTATGAAAGTTCCAATCTAGGCAATTAAAGTTCCTTTCTTCAAGTGGGAGCCATACAGGGGTTCCTTCTCTCATGAGAAGGTGTATTTGTCTATATCAGTGGTTCTCAACCTTTTTAGTGCCGCGACCCCCAACCGGTCATAAGTCGAGGACTACTCAACCGGTTGTAAGTCGAGGACTACTCAACTGGTGCAGCACCGTTTGCAGAATGGGGCTTTTGGCGGGCTCAGCAGGGCAGAGACAGCCTGGACAATTCCTATTGGCTTTTGAAAGCCAATAGAATTAGACTCTATTCAAGAGAGTCTATTCTATTGGCTTTCAAAAGCCAATAGAATAAAAGGGAGTAGCACAGCTAAGGAAAAGGGGGAAAAAATGGCGGACTGCGTTGTTTGGCAACCCCCGTGAAATGGTCATTTGACCCCAAATGGGGTCCCGACCCACAAGTTGAGAACCACTGGTCTATATGTACGTACAGTGTGTATCTATGTTCTGGGGCTAATGCTGCTGCAGTTTTATCTGCTGCCTTTCAGCTGCTGCAGGCAGCCTTCATACATGTGGCCTTTTTTGGGGGGGAGGGTTTGCATAGGGAAAGCCCTTTTGAGGTTAAGTGTCAAGGATTTTTAAAAATGAATATAATTAACATGGGTGAATCCGTTTCAGCTTCTCCTATGTTCCAATTTTGAAAATCCCATTTTGTTTCCATCCCATTTGTGAAAAAAGTCCAATTTTTTCTTCAGATTTTCTTGACAAAAATAAACTGAATTGCTCTGAGTTCATCACCCAGGTTTTTTTTTTTTTTTTTTTGCATTTCTATCTCCAAAGATCAGAAATGAGGAGGGGATAAGCCACCTGGGAAAGCCAAGGGAAATCATCAAAACAATTAAAAAACAAAAATTAGAATATTTCGGACAGGTGATGCGACACCCAGAAAAATACAGCATACTCCGTTTAATCCTGCAGGGAAAGATGGAAGGCAAATGAGGTCCAGGCAGAAGAAGAACATCGTGGCTTCAAAATCTCAGGGACTGGTTTGGACAAAACTCAGCAGCATTTTTTCGTGCGGCTGCTGATAAAAACAGGATCACCAGCATGATCGCCAACGTCCGATAATGGATCCGGCACAAGAAGAAGATCTCCAAATGATTTTGAAAATACAGTAGGTCAATCCCCTCTTCTTTGTGGCAGCTCCTCACGTAATAGAAGGCAACTATCATGTCACCCCTCATCCTTCTCTTTGTTAAGGCTATACATATTGTAGCTAATGCTCCCAACCTTTCATCATGGTTTAACCTCCAGACCCCTAACCATCTTCGTTGCTCTTCTCTGCATTCAGTGTTGGACCCTCTTTTCATTCTGTCCTACTTTAATCTGGTTCTCCATACTTCTCAAATGGCATTTCCCTGTTTCCCCCCCTCCATATAAAGCTTTTCCCCCCAGCAGGCAGGAATCCCATCAGGTTACAAATGAGTTCCCACAGCCTCAAGCCTTCCAAGCCCCCCTAGCCTTGGGATCGGGTGCGTTGAGCTTCATCAACTGTCCTGGATCCTGTCCTGGATCAGATCCTCAACCCAGAGTTGTATGGATACGATTCCCACAATGGGCTCTAATCCTGTAGGCTGGACTCACCTTTATTCGTGGTGCAGTACTGGAGCTTGAGTAAACGTCTCATTTCGCTGCTTTTTATCTGGGACTTTGGCAAATCGCTCCAGCTTTGCCACTGGGGGGGGGGGGCTTCTCCTTTCCAAGGCTTGTTGTCTCTGGGGCAGAACTATGGGGAGGCCTGACAAATGGGGTTTCTCCAATGGTCTTTCATAGGAGCTGTGATGTCCATCTGCCTTATCATCTGCTTGTTGGAAAACTGGGGTGGTCTGTTCCCAGAAGGCCCCAAAGAGGAAAGAGCGAGCGGAGCCAGGGTCTCGGAGTCTGTGAGGGGTCCGAATCAGGGACTGGATGGGATGAAACCACCTGCTGCCTCAGTCAATGGCAGCTTCATATTTCTTTCCTGAGAGCCATCAAGATTTAAAGGTCATAACCAGGTGATTATTCATTCTCTGCACTCCCACCCAGTTATGAGGAGTCTCCTTGTCCAGATTCCTGCTTTGGCTGAGTACCCGTTCTTCATTTGCAGTGGATAGAGGGATGGTGTCAGAATCCAATTATATTTCATCTCTAGTTATCAACTATAGAAAACCCCTTTTTTGCCTTCCCTGGATTCTGTCATACGGTGAAGGGAAGGGGGTGAACAAAGGGGCTTTATGGCCCTCACTTCCTTCAGTACACTTGAAAGAAACTGGATGTGTGTATCACCAAAAGGACTAACCATAACAATGGGGCTATTACCTTTCATGTCGTTCTCTCTGAAGTCTCCCTCCAGCCAGCAGCAAGGAAAAGGGGGTGGGAGTGTAATGCCTGAGACTGTCGCTGGAATAAGGGAGTGATTGGGTGGGGCTACCGGGGAACCCCTTAAAACCTTGAATGGGAGAGCTTGGACCCCAGGTCCTGTCTATAACGGCTGCAACCATTTTCTCTTAATAAAGGATGCCTGTTGGAAGAATTATTCCAAGAGTTCTGTCTTCTTAAGATGCAAAGTGGGGTGGGTCCTTACAGATGGCCTTGAGGGGTAGGAGAAACAGCGGAAAGAGGGCTGGGTCTGGCATCCAAATGTACCCTGAGAAAAGACCCTCCCTCATTCTCACAAAGATAAAGGGGAGGGAGGAGTGCATCCAGACTCACGGGCTTCTGTTATGATACACAATAAAAGCAACACAGGTAGATCTCAGGTTATGACGGCAATGGGCCCCAGGAAAGTGTGATGTTGTGTGATCGCATCACTTAATGGGACCACCAATCACAGCAGTTCTATTACCATTGTAACCCCAGGACTGTGCAGGTTATAAAATGGGGTGAGGCAGAAGTCCCAGACAACGGTGCAGGGCGAGTGGCACGGGCAATTGCCAGGAAGTGCAGTGGACTGGCAGGGGGGAAAGGGCCACAGGTGGGCACTGGGAAGCGTGGGCAGGTTGATGGGCATGCGTGTGTGGGTGTGGATGTGCTTGCGCTGGGGTCAGCATCTGGAAGCCCTGGAATCTCATACTCCGTAGTGGGGCAGAAGTGACTTAGGGAATGACCTGCAACCTCCCCTGCTGGTTTCCCCACTGGCTTTTTTTGTGGGAAGCTGGCAGGGAAGATCACCATGGGAATCCTATGACTGAAGGAGTGCTGCAACAGTTGCAGCTTTGCGGACTGGTCACAAGTCCCTCTTGTTCAGCAACATCCTAATTTTGAATGCTTGCTGTAAGTAAGGACGATCTGTATTGGCCTGAAAACTTTGGTTTCCTAGTCTGTTCTTACCCTGAAGGGCTGACACTATTTTCACAGACTGGAATTTTGCCAACTGGTCATATTGGTCTTCTCTAAGGGGGACTGTAAGGACCCACCCCACTTTGCATCTTAAGAAGACAGAACTTTGGAGTAGTTCTTCCAACAGGCATCCTTTATTAAGAGAAAATGGTTGCAGGCGTTCTAGACAGGACTTGGGGTCCAAGCTCTCCCATTCAAGGTTTTAAAGGGTCCCCCAGTAGCCCCACCCAATCACCCCCCTCTTCCAGCGACAGTCTCAGGCATTACACTCTCACCCCCTTTTCTTTACTCCTGGCTGGAGGGAGACTTCAGAGAGAACTACATGAAAGGTAATAGCCCCATTCTTATGGTTAGTCCTTTTGGCGATACACACATCCAGTTCCTTTGAAGGGTACCAAAGGAAGTGAGGGCCATAAAGCCCCTTTGTTCACCCCCTTCCCTTCACCGTATGGCAGAATCCAGGGAAGGCAGAAATGGGGTTTTCTATAGTTGATAATTAGAGATGAAATATAATTGGATTCTGACAGGGACATTGAAACTAGAAGTCTCTCAGGCAGGAATTCAAGGATGTAGTTCTTGACAACAGTTTTACTACAGGCACTAAAAGAGCCATTCATGAAGAAAGCCAGCATTTGCAGAGTGCGTAATGCCGGCTGTGGGACAGCAGATATAATATTCTATGCTGACATTTTTCTCCCACTCACAGGACTTGCTTTATTATGGAAGGTGTGTTGAGCATTTGTAACCAATCAGGCTAGTCCCAATTTTTGGTTTTGGACCCTTTTCTCCTTCTCGTTTCTCCCATCTCGTACTAGAGCTATCAGTTGTGGACTAAAATGCTACCCACGCCAATCACTTCCATCTCGGTTGCTGAGAAAGGGGCAGTTTAAAAGGTCAAGCAGTCCAGGCCCAGTGAAGACCTTCAGGGACATCTAGAATTCCAAGCACAAAAACCAACAAGGAGCCCAGAGAGAGACGTGACTTGGGGGTGTGCTTGTAGCTTTTATGAAGCAAGCACCCGGCTGCCAACCATCACAAACAGTCTTGTTCAACCCTGATTTGGTTACTGGATTAATTCAAAGCAATTACATTAATTAATTAGGTTAATATTACCCCATTAATATAAATTAATATTAATACTCCTTATTAATCTATTAATTAACAATTAAATCAAAGAGGCTTAATTCATTAATCCATTAAAAGGGGCTGTCACAGGGAGGAAGGGGTCTCTTATTCTCCAAAGCACCTGAGGGCGCGAAAAGAAGCAACGGATGGAAACTACCCAAGAGGAGATCCAGCCTAGAATTAAGTAGAAATTTCCTGACAGTGAGAAAAGTTAATCAGTGGAATGGTTTGCCTTCAGAAGTTGTGGGTGCTCCATCCCTGGAGATTTTTAAGATTGGACAGCCATTTGTCTGAAATGATATAAGGCAGTGTTTCTCAACCTTGACCATTTTAAAGCATGTGGACTTCAACTCCCAGAATTCCACAGCCAGCATTGCTGGCTGTGGAATTCTGGGAGTTGAAGTCCACATGCCTTAAAATGGTCAAGGTTGAGAAACACTGATATAAGGTCTCAAGACAAGAAGAACTCCAAGGTCACTTCTAGCTCACTTCTGTTGTTCTGTTATTCTATGATACCTCCAAGGTCCTTTCCAGCCCTATGATTCTATGAGTCAACCCTGTTCTCTTAGAATCCGTCTGCTTTTGCTTTGCAGCCTTTTGACTCCGGAACCCAACAACATTTGCATGAGCTTGGTCATCAAAGCACAGAACCCAGTCAAGAGCTGAGGTCTCCAAGGGGCAAACCATCTGCCCCTGTGAGGCTCTCCTGCAGCTGATCCTCCTTTTCCGGTGAAGGGACCTTGACATCGGGGGGGGAGGGGAGAGGGAGTAGCAAGCTCCCCATATCTGCAGGGTTGTCCCAGAGAGTGGGTTTTTCTGGAGGAGCAGAATCAAGGGATGAAACTACAAGAAACCACAGGTGGCACTGAAGGCGAGCGAGAGATGAATGTCATCAGCAGATGGGTGGATCAGGCTAAACAGTGTAAACATCAGGACTGTAGGAGCTGTCAGTCATTGAAACTGACTAGGTAATGAGCTTCACTGGAGACCTTCAGAGATTGGACGGGCATCTGTCAGAGATGCTGCCTTGGGAAGAGATCGGATCAGCTCACCTCTGCGGACTCCTATAAATGATGACTCTGTAATGATGACTCTTTGCATCTTAAGAAGACAGAACTCTTGGAATAATTCTTCCAACAGGCATCCTTTATTAAGAGAAAATGGTTGCAGGCGTTCTAGACAGGACTTGGGGTTCAAACTCTCCCATTTAAGGTTTTAAGGGGTTCCCCAGTAGCCCCACCCAATCAACCCCCTCTTCCAGTGACAGTTTCAGGCATTACACTCCCACCCCCTTTTCCTTACTGCCGGCTGGATGGAGACTTCAGAGAGAACTACATGAAAGGTAATAGCCCCATTGTTATGGTTAGTCCTTTTGGTGATACACACATCCAGTTCCTTTGAAGTGTACTGAAGGAAGTGAGGGCCATAAAGCCCCCTTGTTCACCCCCTTCCCTTCATCGTATGACAGAATCCATAGAAGGCAGAAATGGGGTTTTCTATAATTGATAACTAGAGATGAAATATAATTGGATTCTGACACCCTCTCCCTGATTTTGTTCACTCCCAGCTACACAACTGATAATGGGCAGCATTCAATGCAAAGTAACATTACTCCCATGCCCCCTACCCCCCAAAATAAACAATCTAGATAGGGACCATGTTTATAATCAGAGGTGGATACAACTAGTGTTGTGCAACCTTCTTCAGATTTATGGGCCAAGAGCTCAGCTGAAAAATGTTTTCCTCTATGGAGGAAGTTGCAGCCTTGGCAGTAAAGGAGCCTCAGGACAGCAAAGGCTGCTAGGGAGATCCCTCTGGACTGGAAAGAAGGGAGAGCTATGGGGGGAGGGGGGAACCAATGTCTGAGATAGGAAGGTGCAAAGATGCTCCTGTCCACTCCTGTGGGAGATCAAGTGGGAGATCAAACAGATCCCTGATGAACCTGTCAGACAACTTTGTCTCCCAAAAGGTAGAGGAGGCAACTAGACGGTCAGCTATATTGGAATTAATTCTTACTAACAGAGATGAAATGACAGAGCGGGTGAAGTGGAATTCAACATAATGCAGGCACAAGCAATAGAATAAAGACAAACTAGTATCTTCGATTTTCAGAGAGACTTTCACCTAAGACAGAGTTTAGGAAAGATTCCGTGGATGGAACTTCTAAAGGGGAAAACAACTCAAGAGGCTTGAGAAACTCTGAAAAATGAGATTATAAAAGCCCAATCCACCACAATACCACAGAAAAAAAGAGAAACAAGAGACCCCAGACTAAGCCAACATGGCTGCATAAAGAACTCTCTGATAAACTGGTTGGTTGAGAGAAGCCAGGTAGCCTTCAAGAAGCTAAGAAAAAAGGGGGGGAATCTGCACCCAAACTCACCACTGACTTATCTATTAGTGATACACTCAAGCAGCTGCATTTAGGAGCTTTTGAAGCCTCCGTGTATCTTCCTTACGGAGTGGTTGGGTTTTGGCATTCTTCCTTTCCTTTTTTTCCTTTCAAAACTGAGCAGTGAAAAATAACCCTTCCTTCATTAGTGAAACACTCTGGTTCCTGCTTGCCTTTTTCAAATGTACATACGAGAAGTTTTCAGTCTTAAATCCCTCTTCTTCAAACATCAATAAGTCTCGATATGTCATCCATTCACATTCTGAAGTCATCTCTGTTCTATGTAGTGCTTCGTGAGTTGATAGCTAAAGTGGCACTTTATCAGCTAATCTTCTTTTATATTTCCACCCTACAGGAGCAATCGATTGCCTAATAGCATGAATCTTAAAAGCAGGGTTAATTTTTACTTTGTCATGCCACAGACAGGCATTGCCACCCAGACAACAAGCATCATAATATAATCTAAGATATGGCAAACCTAGACCTCCTCTATCTTTAGAATCTTGTAGCAGCTTATATTTAATTCTTGGTTTTTTTTATTTAGACATATCTTTCTGCCACTGTTGGCAAGTAGAAATTCTAAGCAATATCGGTATAGTCTGAAATAGAAATAACATTCTAGGTAGTACATTCATGTTAATGACAAATCTCATTTTTGCCATCCATTTAAATCAAATTTTATCTCTTTCCATATTTTAATGTAATTATTTTTGAAAAGCTTAGAATTTTAATTGCTTCTATTATTTCAAAACTTTTTATTGGACTGTTCAAAATTTGCTTGTAGTTTTCCAATAATTTAGGAAGATTTTTAGTTGTTATATACTCTTCCAAAAAAGTCTTTGAATGTTTTGTTATTCACATAAGTCTTATTCCGCTCTTGAACCTTGATTATCTTCTTTCCTGTCTGTTTTCTTAGTTTGTATGCCAACCATCTCCCTGGTTTATTTGCATATTCAAAAAAGTGTTGTTTTGTATATTTAAGTTTCTTTTCAATATCTGAAATGGTCAACAAAGAAATTTGTTGTTGCAATAATTTTGGTTGATTAAGTAAGTTAGGATCTTCTGGTGGGTTCTGGAATTCCCTCTCCTTCAATTTAATTTCTTGTAGTACATTTTGGATTTTTTCATCCATCTTCCTCTTAATATATTGTATTGTATAAAATGTCCTCATATCACAGCCTTACAAGCCTCCCAAACTGTTGTCCAATTGGTTCCCTTACCTAAGTTATTATTAAAATAGTCTTGAAGTACCTGCTTACATTCTTTAACAATCTGGGGTTTCTGCAAAACAGGCTCATTTAATCTCCATTTAAAAGACTGAGGACCAAATTTAAGATGCAAAGACTTATGGATGATGGCCAGAAAAAGTGTTTTGAAGAATAATGGCTACAGTTGCTTTGTGAAGCAGATTTTTTTGTAATCCAAATCTTATCAATTCTAGAAAAGGATTTGTGTCTCTCTGGAAAGGTCATCTTTTGTTAGTCCATTTTTTACAGCTCCAAACATCGATCGAACCTAAAGTATCAGTCTTTATCACTTTAGACAATAGACTGAAGATTCAGAAGGAGCTTGACAGACTTGAACACTGAGCCCTATCCAACCAAATTCAACTCAGTGGTGAGAAAAACTTTTACACTTAGGCAAGGAAAACCAAATGCACAGGTATAGAATGGGTGGTATCTGGCTCAATAGTTGTGACTGTGAAAGGGATCTAGGTGTCCTACTGGACCACCACTTAAGTATGAACCAGTACAAGCCAGCCATGTGCTGCAGCTACTAAAAAAGCCAATTCAGTCCTAGGCTGCTTCAGCAGAGAGATAATATCTAGGGTCACATGAAGTGTTAGTACCACTTTATACTGCTTTGGTAAGACCACACTAGAATACTGCATCCAGTTCTGGTCACCATGATACTGTGGAAGACGAAAATATAGCCCATTAATTCATTGGTCTAAGTAACTTAAAGAAGACCCCACAAAGAAGACTTGAACCAAAGTCTCTAACTAGGATGGTTTCATAATATGAAAGAACTATTTGTAATTTGCTGAGCCGTTGCAATTTGCGTAATATAATTTTGCAAAGTAGATAGTTTTACAAGTATATTTGGAACAAGGACATTGGAACGGTGAGAAATGGGGAACTGAAAGTAGTTGATGGGTGCGAGTTCAGATGCACATGGGTATGAGGAAAGTTATGGTCAGCAGTGTAAGATTGCTGACCATCTGCCTACGATCTTAGGATGGGAAAGAGTATAAAAAGTTGTGACTGGACCTGATTGATTTGCCATTGGCCTGTAGCTGTCCTTGCTGGACCTGCTATGTCACTGGACCTCATTGCAATGAGTTGTTAAGGTAAGTGGTGTTATGATGTTTGTTATGTTCCAAATTATTAGTAAATAAATCTCTGAATCTTAAAGTAAGAATTATTGTCTTGTGTTGCTGTCTCTTGTCTCTTTCATTGGGTTTTTCCACAACAATACAAAAAAGATGTTGAGACTCTAGAAAGAGAAGAGGAACAAGATGATTTGTTGATGGCTGAAGACTAAAAAATACAGTTAACAGGATCCAATCTGGGTCGGACACCAGGACCAGAACTGTTGTTTTTCAGGCTTTTGGGCTTGACTAGAGCCCATCTTCAGGGAACTTCCCTAAAGGTGAGCTCCAGCACGAGTCTAAAAGTTCGGAAGACAAAGCCTCTAGTCCTGGTGACTGACCCAGATTGGATCCTGCAACATTATCCTGGGACACCTTCATGGACGAACTGTACAATTCCTGCTGTCTTAGGAAAGCTCAAAATATTCTTAAAAACTCATCTCATCCCGGATAGTCTTTTTTTGAACTATTAACTATTAACTATTACTGGCAGATGGTACAGGATAATTAAAACAAAGACAAATAGGCTGAAAAATAGTTTTTATCCCAGAGCTGTAACCTTATTAAATAGCACGTGATCAAAATTCCGGCACTTGGCAACTGATCCATATTTATGATGGCTGCAGTGTCCCGGGGTCACATGATCCCCTTTTGTGACCTTCCGATAAGCAAAGTCAATAGGAAAACCAGATTCTCTTAACAATCGTGTTACTATCATCACAACTGCAGGCAATTCACTTAACAACTGTGGCAAGGAAAGTCATAAAATGGGGCAAAACTCACTTAACAAATGTCCCTCTTAGCAACAGAAATTTTGGGCTCATTTGTACTCATAAGCTGAGGACTGCCTGCATTCGTAAGCAAAAGACTAGGGAGCATATTCTAGAATCCTTGAGTGTTAAAGAAAGGAGCCTGGACAAATTTTAACATGTTTTAAACAACATATTTTTAAAAACCTTTCTCTTTTGTTTGATTTCTTGCTTTCTGAGGCATCTCATCTGCCTTAAATGTAGGTATAATAATAGTAATAATAATAATAATAATAATAATAGTAAAGTTGGAAGGGACCTTGGAGGTCATCTAGTCCAACCCCCTGCTCGGGCAGGAAACCCTACACCATTTCGGACAAATGGCTGTCCAGTCTCTTCTTAAAAACTTCCAGTGTTGGAGCATTTACTGCTTCTGGAGGCAAGCTGTTCCACTGATTAATTGTTCTCACTGTCAGGAAGTTTCTCCTTAGTTCTAGGTTGCTTCTCTCCTTGATTAGTTTCCACCCGTTGCTTCTTGTCCTGCCTTCAGGTGCTTTGGAAAATAGCTTAATTCCCTCTTCTTTATGGCAGCCCCTGAGATATTGGAATACTGCTATCATGTCCCCCCTTGTCCTTCTCTTCGTTAAACTAGACATACCCAATTCTAGCAACCGTTCCTTATATGTTTTAGCCTCCAGTCCCCTAATCATCTTTGTTGCTCTTCTCTGTACTCTTTCTAGAGTCTCAACATCTTTTTTACATCGTGGTGACCAAAACTGGATGCAGTATTCCAAGTGTGGCCTTACCAAGGCATTAAAGTGGTATTAATACTTCACGTGATCTTGATTCTATCCCTCTGTTAATGCAGCCTAGCACTGTGTTGGCCTTTTTGGCAGCTGCAGCATACTGCTGGCTCATATTTAAGTGATTGTCTACTAGGACTCCGAGGTCCCTCTCACAGTTACTACTATTGAGCATGGTGCCACCTATGCTGTACTTGTGCATTGGTTTTTCTTGCCTAAATGTAGAACCTTGCTTTTTTCACCATTGAATTTCATTTTGTTAGTTAGTGCCCAGTGTTCAAGTCTGTCCAGATCCTTCTGTATCTGAAGCCTGTCTTCTGGAGTGTTGGCTATTCCTGCCAGCTTGGTGTCGTCTGCAAATTTGATGAGTTCCCCATCTATCCCTTCATCCAAATCGTTGATGAAGATGTTGAAGAGTACTGGGCTCAGAACAGAGCCCTGGGGCACCCCACTACACACTTCCCTCCATATAGATGCAGTTCCATTGAGGACCACTCGCTGAGTACGGCCGGTCAGCCAGCTACGGATCCATCTGGTGGTGTTCTGTCTACCCCACATTTTTCTATCTTGTCAAGTAGTAGGTTGTGATCTACTTTATCAAATGCCTTACTGAAGTCCAAGTAAATTATGTCCACAGCATTCCTCTGATCCACTAATTTTGTCACTTGGTCAAAGAATGCAATAAGATTTGTCTGGCATGATCTATTTTTGACAAACCCATGTTGGCTTTTAGTAATGACTTTGTTTGCCTCTAGGTGTTCGTTGATTCGTTGTTTGATTATCTTTTCCAGGATCTTCCCAGGTATTGAGGTCAGGCTGATAGGTCTGTAATTTCCTGGATCCATTTTTTTTTCCTTTTTTGAGGATGGGAACTACATCAGCTTTTTTCCAGTCCTCTGGTAGTTCCCCTGTGTTCCAGGATCTTTTAAAAATATAGTTCAGTGGCTCCGATATCACATCTGCCAGTTCCTTGAGAACTCTGGGGTGTAATCCATCTGGTCCTGGCGATTTGAACTCATCTAGGCTGGACAGGTGCTCCCTAACCATTTTCTTGCCTATCTTAACTTGTGTTTCTGTTTTGTTTTTTTATGGCACTATTTTTGATAGGTTGGTCTGTTTTTTCCCTTTGTGTAAAGACAGATGCAAAACACGAGTTAAATAGTTCTGCTTTCTCCCTGTTGCTTGTCACCTTCTTGCCACTTCCACCCACTAATGGACCAATCGTTTCCTTCACTTTTTTCTTGTTTTTTACATGTTGAAAGAAGCTTTTTTTGTTATTTTTGACTTTGGTCGCAAGCCTTAGTTCATTTTGAGCCTTGGCTTTCTTCACTTCATCTTTGCAGGCTCGGGCTATTTGCTGATATTCTGACTTAGTTATGTTCCCCTCTTTCCACTTTCTATACTTGTCCTTTTTATCTTTCAATTTGTCAGAGAGTTCTTTATGCAGCCATGCTGGTTTCTTTTGAGAGCTGTTGTTTTTCCTCTTTGTTGATATTGTGCTAGACTGTGCTTTTATTATCTCATTTTTCAAAATTTCCCAAGCTTCTTGAGTTGTTTTCCCCTTGAGGATTCTCATCCATGGAATCCTTCCCAAGCCCTCTCTAAGTTTATTGAAATTAGTCTCTTGAAGTCCAAGACTCTAGTTTGACTGTGTTCTATTGCTTGTGCTTCTATAATGTTGAATTCTAATATTGCATGATCACTTCCTCCCAGGGTTCCTATGGCTTCAACACCGTCTATCATTTCATCTCTGTTAGTGAGAATTAGATCCAAGATGGCTAATCCCCTAGTTCCCTTCTCTACTTTTTGGGAGACAAAGTTGTCTGCTAGGTTTGCCAGGAACCTGTTTGATCTTCCACTTGGTGCGGAGTTTGTCTCCCAGTTGATGTCAGGGTAGTTAAAGTCCCCCATTACTATTGTGATGTGCTTCCTTAGTTAGCTGACTAGTAAAAAGTTCATCTATTTCCTCTGTTTGTTTGGGTGGCCTGTAGTATACACCTATGGCAATGTCATTTCCCCCCCCCTTTTATATTGACCCAAATGCATTCAAAACATAGCCTGTTTCTGTACCCTTATTAAACACTTTTCTGCTTTGCTTGAATTGTTTGGGGATTCCTGTTTTCGGATGGGCAAAGAAACCCCCTTTGCAAAGGTAAACGACTATCTCCCAAATCCTGGGATAAAGTTTTTATCACTTCCAAACAAACTCTGATGCACGAGTCTCTAGGCCAGGGGTCCTCAATCTTGGCAACTTTAAGACTTGTGGACTTCAACTCCCAAAATTCCTCAGCCAGCAAAGCTGCTCTAGGCAACAGCAGCCACCTTCCTGACACCACCCAGCTAGAGCAGAGCTCACCAACCTTTGTCGACTGGCGGATTGGAGGAAAAGGGAGGGGGAAGCATTTTACACATGTGTGTGCACGCATGTGCACACAGGGCTGTGAGCATGTGCATGCTGCAAAGGGGGCGGGGCTAGCACCCACGTGATACTAGCCGTGACCCGCTCTTGCATGGTGCAGCGCAGTGGTGGCCTGTTTTTGTGCCCTGTGGCGTGGCGGCGCCCGATTTTTGTGCCCTGCAGCAACAGCGCTAGTGCAAGTGAGGGTGTGTGTGCGCACTGGCCAGTCTGTCCCGTGGCCCGGTGGCCAGCAGGCCACAGCCCACTACTGGGCCACGGCCCACAGGTTGGGGACCCCTGAGCTAGAGGGTGAGGCTCCCATCAGCTCCCAGAAGCTCAGAAAAGCCTCCATTAAATTTGCTTTCTTGAGACGTCATTACTTTTGCACATTAAAGTCTCCTGCAGGCTCAGAGATGAAAGAGTGCAATCCAATCTCACAGGCCAGCGGGAGAAGCAGACGGCCAATAATCCGGTTACTGCCTTTCCTTAAAGGCCTATCCTGGAGGGAAGCTGAGCTGAGGGCAGGGAATAATGCTCGGAGTCTATTTGAGAACCCCAGCAAACAAGCCCCACGGGCCCCGTAATCAAGGGGGGACATCCCCCTCCAGATGCCAAACCCCGTTTCTGCAAGGGAGGCTAACTGGATCCCTGGAGCAGAAATTCTTCTGCCAGGCAAGTCGAGATCCAACCCAAGTTTAAAAAAACACCTTCTTTCCCTTTTGAAAGCCGTTTCCAACAGTCCTGCCAGAGCAGCTCGCTGCTTTTTTTTAACATCCTTTGTCCCAGTTCCCAGGACCACAGATAGTCCACACGATGCCCCAAATTGATTTGGACAATTTGGCAATTTTCCATTCTTGGCATGTGCATTTGATAGGCTGTATTGGTGCAAATCAAGTCAAATCAATTGCAAGTTCAGAGATTCGGCCTGAATCAAGTGAGGCCTCTGACTGGCACGTGCCCAATTCAAAAGCTGGCGCTAGGCTAAAGGCTTGGCATTTTTTCACACAGAGGGGGTTAGTTCCTCATTTATAATTTTCTGTGGGAGCCTGAGCCATGACTTTCTTATTGTTTTCCTTATTTTTTTTTTCTTTGAAAACATTTCACTTTAAATCAGTGGTTCTCAACCTGTGGGTCGGGACCCCATTTGGGGTCGAACAACCATTTCACGGGGGTCGCCAAACAAGGCAGTCCGCCATTTTTTCCCCCCTTTTCCTTAGCTGTGCTACTCCCTTTTATTTTATTGGCTTTTGAAAGCCAATAGAAGAGACTCTCTTGAATAGAGTCTAATTCTGTTGGCTTTCAAAAGCCAATAGGAATTGTCCAGGCTGTCTCTGCCCTACTGAGCCCGCCAAAAGTCCCATTCTGCATACGGTGCTGCACCAGTTGAGTAGTCCTCGACTTACAACCGGTTGAGTAGTCCTCGACTTATGACCGGTTGGGAGTCGCGGCATTAAAAAGGTTGAGAACCACTGCTTTAAATGTCTTCAAAGAAAAAAACCAAGGAAGTCCAATTGCCTTTTAGGGGAAAAAAAGCACCTTTGGGACAACCATGACCTGGATGACTGAGAATCTCCAGAGACACTCATATAATAATGTACACTTTCTTGAAAAATAATGTAGCCAAATGTACTCTGTTAGGAAAGAATGTTTGCAAAAATGGTATAGGCACACAAAATCCCCTCTCCCTAAGCTGTATTCCACTTGGAGGAATATATTTATGTAAGTATATTATACATGTAAATATATTATACATTTATATGTATATAAATGGGTATGTATGTACTCAGCTTGTTTTAGAGCTTTAATGAACCAGATTTCATAGATTTGTCAACACGAGAAGCTAGGAAAACTGAGCCTAATGTAATCATATAAAAATGAGAAATGCAGAAAAATGCGGAAATTTATATCTACCTGTTGCGAGATACACCATAAATGTACATGTTGTAATTTTCCATTTTTGCTTAAGGAATAGGCTTGCAGAGGCACTTAGCTAAGGTACTTTTAGGAAAGGAGATGTAGTAAGCTGGAGGAGCAAAGAAGGACTATATACACTGACTCAAAGCATACTTTTAGAATAGTGCACACTATTGTAAAATAGCAGTTTATGAATGACGTATTATTCAATTTATATAAGGTTTATTCTTTAATCAAACTATCTAAAGTTAGTATTTTAAAATATAACTATGAACCAAAGAACAGTCATGTTTAACCAAGCATGAACTCTGTTACATACATAGCATAGTCAATGAAGCAGAAGTAGATGTTTTTCTGGAACTCCCTAGCTTTCTCCACGATCCAGCGTATGTTGGCAATTTGATCTCTAGTTCCTCTGCCTCTTCGAAATCCTGCCTGTACTTCTGGTAGTTCTCGATCCACATACTGCTGGAGTCTAGCTTGTAGGATTTTAAGCATAACTTTACTTGCATGTGAAATGAGTGCAATGGTGCGATAGTTTGAACATTCTTTGGCATTGCCTTTCTTTGGAATTGGAATGTAAACTGACCTTTTCCAATCCTGTGGCCACTGTTGAGTTTTCCAAATTTGCTGGCAAATTGAGTGTAGCACTTTTACTGCATCGTCTTTTAAGATTTTGAATAGCTCATCTGGAATACTGTCACCTCCACTAGCTTTGTTGTTGCTCAGATTTTCTAAGGCCCATTTCACTTCACATTCTAGGATGTCTGGTTCAAGGTCAGTGACCACCCCATCGTGGTTATCTGGGACGTTAAGCTTGTTCTTGTATAGTTCTTCTGTGTAATTTTGCCACCTCTTCTTAATCTCTTCTGCCTCTATTAGGTCCCTGCCATTTTGGTCCTTTATCATGCCCATCTTTGCATGAAACGTTCCATTCATATCTCCAATTTTCTTGAAGAGATCTCTGGTCCTCCCTGTTTTATTGTTTTCTTCTATTTCTTTGCACTCTTCATTTAAGAGGGTATTCTTATCCCTTCTAGCTATTCTCTGGAATTCTGCATTCAATTGGGGGTATCTTTCTCTTTCTCCCTTGCCTTTCACTTCCCTTCTTTCCTCAGCTATTTGCAAAGCTTCCTTAGACAGCCATTTTGCTTTCTTGCATTTCTTTTTCTTTGGGATGGTTTTAGTTGCTACCTCTTGTACAATGTTGCGAACCTCTGTCCATAGCTCTTCAGGCACTCTATCAGATTTAATTCCTTAAATCTATTTATCATCTCTACTATATATTCATCAGGGATATGATTTAGTTCATACCTGAGTGGCCTAGTGTTTTTCCCTGCTTTCTTTAATTTAAGCCTAAATTTTGCAACGAGAAGCTCATGATCTGAGCCAGTCAGCTCCTTGTCTTGTTTTTACTGACTGTATAGGGCAGAGGAACTAAAGAGCCTCTTGATGCGGGTGAAGAAGGAGAGTGCAAAAGTAGGCTTGAAACTCAACATTAAGAAAACCAAAATCATGGCATCTGGTCCTCTCAATTCCTGGCAAATAGATGGGGAAGAAATGGAGGTAGTGACAGATTTTATTTTTCTGGGCTCCAAGGTCACCTCAGATGGGGACTGCAGCCAAGAAATTAAAAGACGCTTGCTCCTGGGCAGGAAAGCTATGGCAAATCTAGACAGCGTACTAAAAAGCAGAGACATCACCCTGCCAACAAAAGTGCGTACAGTCCAGGCCATGGTTTTCCCAGTTGCAATGTATGGCTGTGAAAGTTGGACCATAAGAAAGGCTGAGCAACAAAGAATTGAGGCCTTTGAACTCTGGTGCTGGAGAAGACTCCTGTGAGTCCCTTGGACTGCAAGGCGTTCAAACAGGTCAGTCCTAGAAGAGATCAACCCCGACTGCTCTTTAGAAGGCCAGATCCTGAAGTTGAAACTCAAATACTTTGGCCACCTAATGAGGACTCACTGGAGAAGGGCCTAATGCTGGGAAAGATTGAGGGCAATAGAAGAATGGGACGACAGAGAATGAGATGGCTGGATGGAGTCACTGAAGCAGTAGGCGTGAACTTAAATGGATTCCAGAAGATGGTAGAGGACAGGAAGACCTGGAGGAACATTGTCCATGGGGTCGTGATGGATCGGACATGACTTCGCAATTAACAACAACAACATAGAGCAGTGATGGCGAACCTTTTAGAGACCGAGTAACCAAATTGCAACCCAAAATCCACTTATATATCACTGGGTGCCGGGTGGGCATGGCCTGCTGGGTGGGTGTGGCTATAGTAGTCATGGCAGAAGGGTGGGTGTGGCCAGGGTGGCCGTGGCCAGGTCGATGTTGCTCCTGGAGAGAGAAGCCTGTGGGAGCTGGGCAGAGTTGGGGGAGATCCAGGGGGTCTCTGGTGGGTGGGGTGGTGGGCAGGAGGCTCGTCCTGCGGGGTGAGGCGAGGCAAGGTGAAGCAGGGCGGGGGTGCCATTGTCACAGGGCAAGGTGAGGCAGGGGCCGGGGCGGCTGCTGCCTGACACCATCAGCCCCCGCACACAGAGGTCAGCAAGCGCATGGGTGCTGGGATGCATCTGGCCACGTGGGACCTCGGCAAGTTATCAGGCGGCTGGTTGAAGAGGATGGTTGCCATCTCCGGGGCATGGCACATGTGCCCACAGAGAGGGCTCTGAGTGCCGCCTCTGGCACATGTACCGTAGGTTCACCACCACTGGTATAGAGCTTCTCCATCTTTGGCTGCAGAGCATATGGTCAATCTGATTTCTGTGTTGACCGTCTGGTGATGTCCATGTGTAGAACCGGGTCTTGGGTTGTTGGAAAAGAATGTTTGCCATGACCATCGTATTCCCTTGACAAAATTCTATCAGCCTGTGCCCTGCTTCATTTTGTACTCCAAGGCCAAACTTGCCTGTTATTCTGGTTATCTTTTGGCTTCCTACTTTAGCATTCCAATCACCCATGATGATAAGGACATCATTTTTGGGTGTTGGTTCTATAAGGTGCTGTAGGGCTTCCTAGAACCAGTCAATTTCATCCTCTTCAGCACCTGTGGTTGGGGCATAGATTTGGATTATTGTGATATTGAATGGTTTGCCTTGGATTCGAACTGAGATCATTCTATCATTTTGGGGATTGTATCCCAGTATTGCTTTTCCTACTCTTTTATTGGCTATGAAGGCTACTCCATTTCTTCTGAGGGATTATTGCCCCCAGTAGTATACCTGATGGTCCTCTGAATTAAATTCACCCATTCCTGTCCATTTTAGTTCGCTAATTCCTAAGATGTTGATGTTCAGTCTTGTCATCTCTTGTTTGACCACATCCAGTTTGCCTTGATTCATGGAACTTACATTCCAGGTTCCTATGGAAAAAAGATCTTTACAGCATCGGACTTTCCTTTCACACCAGATGCATCCACAGCTGGGCATCCTTTTGGCTTTGGCCCAGTTGCTTCACTCTTTCTGGCGCTAGTACTAGCCCTCTGCTCTTCCCCAGTAGCATAATGGAAACCTTCCGACCTGAGGGGCTCATCTTCCAGCCTCATATCTTTTTGCCTCTTGGTACTGTCCATGGGGTTTTCATGGCAAAGATACTGGAGTAGGTTGCCATTTCCTTCTCCAGTGGATCACATTTTGTCAGAACTCTCTATTTACTGCTATGTGGCCTCTTGTCTCCACTAGGGTGGCAGAGAGGGGGACCTTTGGGTTCCCCCAGACCCAAATCAATTTCAAGGCATATCTGCCGCCCCACCCCATTGCACCAAGCCAGCTTTTTTGCATGGTGCCCAGACTGATCTCTCTCTCTCTCTCTCTCTCTCTCTCTCTCTCTCTCTCTTAATTAAAAGTAGCTGGAGGCAAATAAAACATTTTCTATTTCAGTAAATCATCCCTATAGATCTGCTTCCTTTGTCATTTTAATTAAAGTCAGCCTGTGCTGAATCTTTGATATTGGCCCATTTATTAGTACTAAATCAAGTTGGGCAGGGGGCAGTTCAATGAAGAATGAAATAAATATTTGACACAGAGCAGGAGAGGCTGTGGGCAAAAGTGGGCTGTTATGAGCCCAGGAGCTGCTACCGAGGTCCAGGTGGAAACAATTTAGCTTCCTGTGAAATGGGTGGATGTGGAGAGGGCAAACAGACCTGCCTCTTCTCGCTTAGTGGCATTTTTGCTTGCCCAGTTCCTTCTCTTGTATTAACAGAGGCATAGAATCAAAAACACGAGAAGTACTATTACCGCTTTATAAAGCCATGGTGAGGCCACACGTGGAATACTGCAGCCAACTTTGGTCACCATCCTACAAAAAAGATGTTGAGAATCTGGAAAAAGTTCAGAGAAGAGCAACTAAGATGATCCAAGGCCTGGAGACTAAAACATACGAAGAACGGTTGGGCTTGGGCTTGGCTAGTCTAAAGAAAAGAGGAAATAGGGACGACATGCAGAGGGGGTCAGATTGTTCACCAGAGCAGGACAAGAAACAATGGGTGGAAACTGATCAAGGAAAAAAGCAACCTGGAATTAAGGAGAAACTTCCTAACAATGAGGACAATTAACCAGTGAAACAGCTTGCCACCAAAAATTGTGGGTGCTCCATCACTGGCGGTTTTTAAGAAGAGACTAGGCAGTCACTTATCTGAAATGATATAGGTTCTCCTGCTTGAGTAGGGGGCTGGACTAGAAGACCTCCAAGGTCCCTTCCAGCTCTATTCTATTCTATTCTATTCTATTCTATTCTATTCTATTCTATTCTATTCTATTCTATGTCCAGTTTAATGTCTAGTCTACTTTAATGAAGAGGAGGACGAGGGGGGACATGATAGCAGTGTTCCAATATCTCAGGGGCTGCCCCAAAGAAGAGGGAGTCAAGCTATTCTCCAAGGCGCCTGAAGGCAGGACAAGAAGCAACGGGTGGAAACTGATCAAGGAGAGAAGCAACCTAGAACTAAGGAGAAACTTCCTGACAGTTAGAACAATTAACCAGTGGAACAACCTGCTTCCAGAAGCGGTGAATGCTCCAACACTGGAAGTTTTTAAGAAGAGACTGGACAGCCATTTGTCCTAAATGGTGTAGGGTTTCCTGCCTGAGCAGGGGGTTAGACTAGATGACCTCCAAGGTCCCTTCCAACTTTATTCTATTCTATTCTATTCTATTCTATTCTATTCTATTCTATTCTATTCTATTCTATTCTATTCATGTTAAGCAATGATCTACATACATTCCTCTTCTCCTAGCACTGCAGTAACTTCTGGATGATAGTCCCGAGTTGGCTTCTGCAGAGTAGCCCACCTGGCCCCCATCTTTAGAAGGGCTTTGCCCCATCAGTGCCTGTGACTTGCGTGGCTTGTGGCTTGGCGCTCTCTCTCTCTCTCTCTCTCTCTCTCTCTCTCTCTCTCTCTCTCTCTCTCTCTCTCTCTCTCTCTCTCTCTCTCCCTCCCTCCCTCCCTCCCTCCCTCCTTCCCTCTGTCTCTCTCTCTCTTTCTGACTATCCCAAATTGTACATCTTTGTGTATCTGCATAGATATATAGAGATGCAAACAGCAATATAGATATAGATATAAAATCCAAAACGAGTCCCATTGCACAAGAGTTCCATTTCAGCCCTTGCAGATTAACTGGATTCATTTACTGACTTGTGCAAAGAATCTCATGGCCTTTGGAATTCTTTTGTCCCCATCAATCTTTGATCTTCAGCAAAGAGCTATGGAAAACGGCAGGCCTATGGTTGTACCGATCCATCCCACCTCTTTAAATGTTTAAAAACATTTTGTTTAGTGAACATTTTTGGAACTCCAAAGCTTGCGCCCTATTTTAGTCTGAGCTGCCCAGATAGCCACGATACAGGCTTTTCCTTCTGCAAACCAGCTCCTAATCATAACTGAATTTGTAGTATTTAGTATATAAACTGATTCTGCATAATATCAGGAATGCTATCCAGATTACTGCCAAGGGAGAATGGAGTATTCCATGCATTTTGCACTGATATGAACAAGCAACTGAACTTATTTTTCACTTAGTCTCTCTCTCTCCCCCCTCCCCCATCATACAGGACCAGTAGTGCAGAGAGGCTAAGAATCCTTCAGCCCTTTGATCTGTCCAGGTGTGAGGAAAGACTGGCCAGAAGGAGAGAAGAGAGCTTGTGTCAGAATCCAATTATATTTCATCTTTAATTATCAAATATAGAAACCCCCAATTCTGCCTTCCCTGGATTCTGCCATAAGAGGGAGAGAAGGGGGAGAACAAAGGGGCTTTATGGCCCTCACTTCCTTCAGTAGACTTCTAAGGAGCTGAATGTGTTTATTGCAACCTCAAAGAGTTAGCACCAAAGAATCTTACCATAACAAAGAAGGGTAATTACCTTTCATGTAGTTCATCTGAAGTCTCCATCCAGACGGAAGAAAGAAAAAAGGGGGTGGAACTGTGATACCTGAAACTATCACTGGAAGGGGGGGTGATTGGGTGGGACTACTGGGGAACCCCTTAAAACCTTGAATGGGAGAGCTTGGACCCCAAGTCCTGTCTAGCACGCCTGCAACCACTTCTTCTTAATAAAGGATTCCTGTTGGAAGAATTTCCAAGAGTTCTGTCTTCAGGATGCTATTTTTTAAAAGTCTTTCCTTGTTTTTCTAGGTTTCCATCTCTATGTCTTTGTACATGTTGTTACAATGCTGCTTCTTGTCTTTTCTGATACTTTCTGAAACTCTTTGCTAAGTTTTTTTCTGAAATATTTGTCTTCTTGGCAGTTTCTACAGTTTGTTCTGACATCCAATTTCCTGTCTTCTTTTTCTTCATTTTTGGCAGACTTTTTTTTTTTCATATTCATCTTTAACAACTACTTTTGTTGATTCTATAATTCCTATGGCTCTCTAATGAGGTTCAAGGCTTCAAAGCAATCCCTTTAAAAATACTTTTATTAAAGAATATAATTGCAATAGTAAAAATGAACACCAATTTTGAAAAAGAAAAATAAAAAGTGCAAAGGGAAAGAAAAATGTAGAGAACAGAAAGAAAGAAAAGTAAGACTATAGCAGTGGTTCTCAACCTTTTTAATGCCGCGACCCCCAACCGGTCATAAGTCAAGGACTACTCAACCGGTCGTAAGTCAAGGACTACTCAACTGGTGCAGCACCGTTTGCAGAACGGGACTTTTGGCGGGCTCAGCAGGGCAGAGACAGCCTGGACAATTCCTATTGGCTTTCGAAAGCCAATAGAATTAGACTTTATTCAAGAGAGTCTGTTCTACTGGCTTTCAAAAGCCAATAGAATAAGAGGGAGTAGCACAGGGGGAAAAAATGGCGGACTGCGTTGTTTGGCGACCCCCGTGAAATGGTCGTTCGACCCCAAATGGGGTCCCGACCCACAGGTTGAGAACCACTGGACTATAGCAAGGAAAAAGAAAATAAATTTATAAAAAGAGGACGTAAGCAAGTAAATAAAAAAAAGGAAGGAAGGAGGCAGTGGGGTACCACAAGGTTCCGTCTTAGCCCCAGCTCTTTTCAATATCTTTATCAATGACTTAGATGAGGGAATAGAAGGGGAACTCACCAAATTTGTAGATGATTCTAAGCTGGTAGGAATAGCCAACACCCCGGAAGACAAGCTCAGGATCCAAAAATTTAAGTTCCTCTAGGGCAGGGGTCCTCAATCTTGGCAGCTTTAAGACTTGTGGACTTCAACTCCCAGAATTCTGGGAGTTGAAGTCCACAAGTCTTAAAGTTGCCAAGGTTGAGGACCCCTGCTCTCGGGCAACATTAACAATTACACATCTCAAAAGGTTTAACCATGTCATAAACATCATTAGCGTTCTGAAAGACCTTCAGCATTTCTCAACTGCCTGCTGAGTGCCGTTGTCTGGCCGTCTATGGCCAATCCGTTTATACAATCTTCTATCCATGTGGCTTTCTGGATGGTTTGCCATGGCCTTCTCCTTGTGCACTGCTCATGGATGCCTTTGCCATTGTCCTCTTCCTTCAGCATCTTCCTTCTTTCCTCATGTGGCATACATGCCTGACCTTCTTCCCTCGTCCCTCCCAGGAACACACACACCCAACAGGACGAAGGAGGCGGTGGCTAAATTATCTCCAAGGCCTCTTGCAACCCTTCCAAGTTCTTTGGAAACAGCAGCGGGAAACTATCCCACTTTGGTCCAGGAAAGGGATTGTTTGGCCATCTGGTATACTTTTACTGGGGAAAGCAAATATTTCCCAGCAAACAAGTAACATTCAAGGGGAATGTGCCTGTCCCGACACATAGGAAAATCTTTTCTTCTTTTTTTCATCTGGAGGAGAAATGAGCAACAATCTGTTGCAATCATGGTTCACTTCTCTAACAGGGTCTGCTTTGGGTGTAAGCCAAGTAGGTAATAATTTACACACATTTGAAATCATGCGATGCATCATCTTTTGGGTTTTAGAGTCTTGTTCCAACTACCAAAGCCTATAAAGTTGTTTAAAACTGTTTTATAGCTTCATAAAGCACTCCCAGTAACTATTTAACTTTACTACCAAATCGACTTCTGTCTCCAATTACACACACACACACACACACACACACACACACACACACACACACAGAGGTGCGCAGGAGATAATTGGAGGTAGAGATGAGAGTGAAGGGCTGATCTATATTCAAAATGCCTCTCACCTGGCATTCTGCTATGCTAATTAGACTGACTTGCCAAGTAATAAGGTAAACAGTAAATCAACAGCCGTGTTAATTTGGTGAAAGATGGCATCCCCGGGCAATTCTTGAGGGACCTTTTCTCCACTTGTTTGTAGCTCCTGTTTTTACCCAAAGCGGAACTGCGTGTAAGAACCCAATAAACACAAGAGGCAGGTAGACCAGGTTCCAATATGGACAAGTTGTATGAATGCTAACATTTTGGAAGATAGATTCAAGATTCAGAAGGATCTTGATAGACTTGAACACTGTGTCTTATCCAACAAAATGCAATTCTATTTTTTTGGGGGGGGGGGGGAGTTTGTTTTTTACATTTCAATAGGACACTTTCATGAGCAGCTTCTGTCCGAAAGGCAGCTTTTGTCAAGAGTGCCGTGGAATTAATATTGGACAATTTTCAACATTGAAAAAATGTGTATTTTCTCAGAACTGTGATCATAACCCTTTTTCTGTTTTTGTTAATCCTGGTTTACGCTTTTTAGCACATTGTGGGAATCCACCTCTTTAGGTGAAAAGTAGTGGACAACCGTCCCTGGTCATTTGGTGCAGAAGCCTGGATGTCAGAATCCAATTATATTTCATCTCTAGTTATCAAATATAGAAAACCCCAATTCTGCCTTCTCTGGATTCTGTCATACGATGAAGGGAAGGGGGTGAACAAAGGGGCTTTATGGCCCTCACTTCCTTCGGTACACTTCAAAGAGACTGAATGTGGATATCACCAAAAGGACTAACCATAACAATAGGGCTATTACCTTCATGTAGTTCTCTCTGAAGTCTCCATCCAGCTGGCAGTAAGGAAAAAGGGGGTGGGAATGTAATGCCTGAGACTGTCGCTGGAAGTAGGGGGTGATTGGGTGGGGTTACTGGGGAACCCCTTAAAACCTTGAATGGGAGAGCTTGGACCCCAAGTCCTGTCTAGAACGCCTGCAACCACTTTCTCTTAATAAAGGATTCCTGTTGGAAGAATTATTCCAAGAGTTCTGTCTTCTTAAGATGCAAAGTGGGGTGGGTCCTTACACTGGATTCTGAATGTGATGATAGCGATGGAGGAGCTGATGCGGGACACCCCACACCCAACAGCCCTGGATGCTGCAGCCCTAATCTCTGCTTCCTGGGTTGTGAATCAGTAGATTAGATTTGCAAGTTTGCCTACTTTTATCTTCTGGATGATACAGGATGCAGCTGAAATTGTCTTCAGCTGGAGGGGGTAAGGAAGGGCTGAAGGCAGGGAGGAAGCCGCTGGCTTGGAAGCGCCTGGCCCAGGACTCTGCTCTGTTGCTAGGAAGAGTGAGCAGGAAGGGCCTCTCCTTTTTATGTGTAGGTAGTTCTCGACTTACAACAGTTTGTTTAGTGACCGTTCCAAGTTACAACGGCACTGAAAAGGGTGACTTCTGACCATTTTTCACAGTTACGACCTTTGCAGCATCCTCCCCGGTCATGTGATCAAAATTCAGAGACTCGACAACTGACCCATATTTACAACAGTTGCAGTGTCCCGGGGGGCGGCACGTGATCCCTGATTTTGCAACCTTCTGACACGCAAAGTCAACGGGGAAGGCAGATTCACTCAACTACTGGGTCAGTAACTTATCACCTGCATTGGTTCACTTAACAACTGTGGCAAGAAAGGTCATAAAATGGGGCAAAACTCACCTCACAAATGTCTCCCTTAACAAGAGACGTTTTGGGTTCAATTGTGGTCGTAAATTGAGGACTGCCTGCAATTACGTAGCTACATGTAAAAGCATATAAAAATGTCATTATTTCACCATACTCTTATTCAACTGATGCTGTATGTTGTGTTCCTACTATTTAGTTTGTAGTCTTAATATTAAGAATGTTTATATAAGGTTCTTAGCATTTTAATATTACAACATTGTGTTAGCAGCATTAACTTTTAGACCTCTTTTTTATAGGCTTCACTGAAATAGTGGCAATTTTTACTGAAGTTACTGTATGCTCTTCTATGATCAAAATAAAGATCCGATTTGATACATGCATAGTTTAGCTTATAATTTTTTGGGGGTGGGAATCATGCTTTATGACTAAAAGAAATGAAAACCATTACTTAAGGTGACAAACTTTTTTACAATGAAAAGGAGGACACAAATAAATTGAAGAAAAAAATATTGTAAATAAAAGAAACGTTTTATTCATTGCAATAATAATACAGACAACTTGCATGTGCAAAGTTTGCCAGCCGGGTGTTTTGGCGCACTCAGCAGCAATTCCTATTGGCTTTCGAAAGCCAATAGGGGAAGTAGCACAGCTCATGCAAAAGTTGAACAAAAAAACCCATCAAAAAAGTGTGCCGGAACGCCGTTCTGAGCGTTCTATGAGAAAAAAAAAGGCCCTGCAGATTAGTCTTCAAATATTGAAAAGGAGGACATGAAGAAGGACACTTTTTGAGGGAGGACAGAACTCACAAAAGGAGGACTGTCCTCCCTAAAGGAGGACGGTGGGTCACCTTACGTTATTACAATACTGATTATTTATTGTCTGGATGCTATTGCATTGGCCAGGCCACGGCATGGAGCTTTTCTCAGAATCATGATGTGATTCCTACAATACGTTAAAACTGTCTCCTTTCACAGGGCATTCAGTCAGGAAGAGGTGAGCTGAAGATAGCAATAAAGGTTTTTTTTTTTAAGATTTTGACATGACAATGATTATTTTTTTAATATTTTAAATTTGCAGCCTGCAAGTTAACTGAAGTTGCTCAAGTAGGCACCATATCAATTACAGTCAATAAATCAGTAAATTAAGAGCCAGTTTTGTTGGGAGTTAAGCTAGCAAACTATAAAAACTGGCAGAATTTAGTTGTCCTCCTGCCTGAGGCACAAAGCCAGTGGGAGGACTTTGGGCCAGTCACTTTATCTCAACCCTAGGAAGGAGACAATGGTAAATCATGTCTGAAATCTCATCCAATAAAACTGTTGGGATTAGTTGAGACATTCTCCAGGAGGCAACGCTAACCTGAAGTCATCCATTGCCATCCCATATAAATGAATAAATAAACTAGGTAAGTGAATTAACCAACTTTCTGATTCCACACAACATCCTAAACCCTACCTAGTCTGGGCTAAGTTAAATTAGCTTAGACCTGATGAAGCAGAGCCTGGGGTGGGATGCATACAGCTTTGGCTCCAACTCCAATTAAGAGCATCTGCGACTGCAGCCAAGAACTGGAAGACCGAACACTGGATTTGAGGGCCAGATCAGACCTGCAACAACCTGGGGTTTATAAAACCTGACCCCTGGATGATTGTTTTTATATTGTTTTGTTATGTTTTATGTGTTTTTTATTGTTAGCCGCCCAGAGTCCTTCGGGAGTGGGGCGGCTTATAAATTTTAAAAATAAAATAAAAAATAAAAATAAAATAAACCAAAGGTGCTTTTTTTTTTTCCAGTTCCAAAGAAGCTTCTTGGATGAGAAACAAAACGTCTTCAAGCAAAAGCAAGAAAGCCCGGCTGCTTTTTGAAACAAACACCTTTGGGACAACCATGACCTGGACGAAGGAGGGAGCATCTCTGTAGACTTGTGGAGAAGCAGCTTCACAGGGACACGTCTTTAGACACAGGCAGGGCCCAATCTTCTAGGACGGGCTCAGGGCTTTCCTTTCTTTAGCATTTAAATTTGTTATAGGATGAACTTGCAGCAATATGGGTAGCAAACACATTTAATAAGTAAGTAAGTAAGTAAGTAAGTAAGTAAGTAAGTAAGTAAGTAAGTAAGTAAGTAACTCCAGCTCCTCTGAACTCCCAATCTGCCAAATCCATGGATTAAAAGTCTTGCATCTGGCCACAGCCAGGAGCTCTTGGGCTGTTCAGAATCCAGCCCCCTTGTCCAACCACCATTGCCAAGAGGCTCTTCTCCACATGTGGGGGCATCAGCACACTGGCTAATGACGCTTTGTCTTGTTTTTATAGTTATGTGTTTTATGAGGTTTTAAATTGTTGATGGGAGAAGGAAGGAAGGAAGGAAGGAAGGAAGGAAGGAAGGAAGGAAGGAAGGAAGGAAGGAAGGAAGGAAGGAAGGAAGGAAGGAAGGAAGGAGGAAGGTGCAAGGTGGAAGGGAGATGAGAGGAGAGGAGAGAAGAGAAGAGAAATGAAGAGAAGAGAAATGAAGAGAAGAGAAGAGAAATGAAGAGAAGAGAAGAGAAGAGAAGAGAAGAGAAGAGAAGAGAAGAGAAGAGAAGAGAAGAGAAGAGAAGAGTAAGCTACTTCCTGGGTCAGCTACTTTCAAGGCCTGTAAACAGTGGAAAGTAAGAAGGCCAATAAATGTTAAAATAAAAAATTGGCAAATATAGGGGAAAACTCTGTAATTTAGTAACTTGAGTCGTAACTGATTTTTTTTTAATTCCAAAAAGTTCACAATGAAACTGTTCAAAATAACTCTTGCGAAAGAGACGTGCAGTGGCTTGTGATTCCCCAGCAGAAATTTTTAAATCAACAGACCTGGGAAAAGTTCATTGCTGTTCATCCCCCTTAGTAGATGTTTTTATCAAAACTGGTGCTGTATAATTCAGCAATTATGGGAAAAGATGGTAAAAATTCAGTTGTATTGATTCCAGCTCTTTTATTCTGTTTTTCAATGCCTACCAGAAACTCATTTTTTTTCCAATATGCTACTCTCAGAAAAAAAGTGAATTAATTCAGCAAAATTAGCAATGTATTAGAAAGAAATGCAGTAGTATGTATGTAAAAGTAAGAGAAGATCGAAGAGCAGTGGTTATGTGTGTGCATATCTTGGCTTCTACTCAAATACTGGAATTCAGTTCATATTGTTAATGTTGCAACTGAACAGTTGTAAAAAAAAATCTCCTAAAGTTAGAATCATGGAATGTCAATTCAATTAAATGCAGTCAAAGATGAACAAAATTTAAGATGGAATTAAAATATATGTATAATATAAACTAACATAGAATGTAAAGTATGGAAGGGATCTTGAAGGTCATCTTGTCCAACCCAGTGCAATAATCTCTACTACAGGCATCTTACAAATCCAGCAGAGTGATAGGATTCAAATATGTGAACAACTGGTTCTCTGTGTGGATGCTGCTTCCGGAAGTCCATTCTGGGCCTGGGCCAGAACTCAAGAAAAAATTAGCTACTGGTTCTGCTGAACTGATGTGAACCGGCTGAATCTCACCACTGATCCAGCATCTAAAATACGTCTAATCAAAGAAAACCCACCACCTCCCAAGGCATCTGTTGGAGTGATGAACAACTCTCGCCAACAAGAAAGGCATTTAATAATGTTTGTTTGTTTGTTTATTTATTTATTTATGAGACTTATATACTGCTTTAAGTGCAAGCACTCTCTAAGCGGTGTACACCAGTAAGCAATGTATATATATATATATATATATATTTACATTGCCCCCAACAATCTGGGTCCTCATTTTACCTACCCCGGAAGGATGGAAGGCTGAGTTAACCTTGAGCCGGTGAGATTTGAACCGCTGACCTGCTGAACACAGTCAGCTAAAGTGACCTGCAGTACTGCACCTCTAACTGCTGCGCCACCTCGGCTCATTTATGACTCAACAACTAAAAACAATGGACTTTGGACAACATTTTATAAATATGATTACAACAATATATCACAAATATACAGCAAAAGTGATTGCAAATGGAGATTATACAGAGAATTTCAACATAAGAAAAGGCACGACAAGGATGTCCACTATCTCCATTGTTATTTATTTTAACTTTGGAAGTTTTAAATAGAAATATTAGACAAGACCCAGAAATTAAAGGACTAGAAATAAAAGGTGAAACTTATAAATTGCAAGCATTTGCAGATGACTTGGTACTGATCCTAGAGGAATCTTTAGAGATGATTCCTAAATTATTGGAAAAGATAGAACAGTTTGGAGAGATAGCAGGACTGAAGATAAACATAGGAAAACCCTTCGTATTTGGGGGCATTGAAGGCACCAAACCCAGGCGAGCAAATTCATTCAACTTCTAGATTTGCCCAATAAATTGCTCCCCAAATTCATGGAACAGGAGGGATTCACACAACTTGTTAAGCCACAAAAAAAAAAAAGCTTTGATCAAGTTCACTTACTATAAACACAGATTTTACACTTGCAACTGACCTGGTTAACTTTCTGTTCTCCCCCCGTATTTTATACTTGAAACTGGTGTCTGAGCTGCTACAGATGGAAGCCAGCCCCACCTCCAGCATTAAAACTGCCTCCGGATCCAAGCAGCCTCTGAAGGTTTCTCGAAGATAAAAGGGCTGTGGGCTGAACTCAGATCTAAAGTTGGAAGAGTGCCCAGAAAAAAATGATTTGAAAAAGATAAAATAAAATTGTAGACAACATCTTGAGGGAGAAAATATGATAGTAGTGGGGAAGTATGTTGGTTTGCCGATACTTGGCTCCTGCTCAGAGGACTGCTGAACGTATATATCTGGGGTTAAAGCTATAAATATTACAGAAAAATGATACTTCTCCAATTCCCTCTTTTCCAAATCTGGAAAAATAGGAACATCTTGGAAATGCAAGTCCAATACCGTAACTGCTATGGTCTTTAAACAATCCCTTTCTTCTCTTTCCCCCTGGAAAATTGCCTCCCCTGGAATTTTGCAAGTATCTTTCCTTTCTGGTTTGTTTGATTTTAAATTATGTGACAAGTTTTATATTTGTCTGTGATGATAATACAGAAATACAATGATGATTTTTCTTAAAATCCAGGCACTGTTGATCCATCGATGCATTTATTGACCATGATCAATACTTGATCTTTTAAAAATGAAATAACCAGGGAGAACAACCTGCTTCCTCTGGAGTTGTGTTAGTTTTATTAAGGGGCTGTAAGAATCAGCCCCTTGAGCAGTGACCTGGTCTCCCCCTTTCTGTTAAGCTTCCAACTGATGATCCAAATGGAGTAAGCACAGCTGAGACATTCCAATCTCTAATGCAAAATTTTATTGAGTTCAGCCTATGGGCCCTGATGAATAGAAAACCAGCTCTGGTGAAATTGGTGCCAGAACAGTAAATTAAAAGTATAGAACCTCCCTCTTGATAGTAAACTAAAACAGAATAGAGCTGGAAAGGACCTCAGAGTTTTCTAGTCCAGCCCCCTGCTCAAGCAGGAGAACCTATACCATTTCAGAGAAGTGACTGTCTAGTCTCTTCTTTAAAACCTTCAGTGCTGGAGCACCCATGATTACTGGAGACAAGCTGTTCCACTGGTTAATTGTCCTCATTGTTAGGAAGTTTCTCCTTAATTCCAGGTTGCTTCTCTCTTTAATCAGTTTCCAACCATTGTTTCTTGTCCTGCCCTCTGGTGCTTTGGTGAATAACATGACACCCTCTTCCTTGTGGCAGCCCCTCAAATACTGGAACACTGCTGTCATGTCACCCCTGTTTCTTCTTTTCTTTAGACTGGCCAAACCCAAGTCCTGTAGCCGTTCTTCATATGTTTTGATCTCCAGGCCTTGGACCATCTTAGTTGCTCTTTTCTGAACTTTTTCCGAAATTGCAAACCAAATTTGGTTGCAGTATTCCAGGTGTGGTCTTACTAGGGTTTTATAAAGCGGTACTAATAGTGCAGGCCATGTTCCCCAGTTAAGTGTCAGACATTTGTTATGAGAAAAATCTTCAGTTCCCAGCCAACGGTTCTCCGATACACCTGCCATGAGCATTCCAGTCATCCCCCTCCCCCCTGGGTCTGTTGGCAAGCTAAGAAACAACAATGGCTGAAGCAGAATAAAGTTTCTTTGAAGCTTGGCACTTCACGCTTCTCAATCTGCATCTTTCATTTACAATGCCTTTTGTATGTAAATTAAACTTACATAACATATCATATCTTATCCAGATTTCGTATAATATCTTGTCCGGATTTTGGCTACTCCCAATGCCAGATTTTTGACAACTGAATGAACTGGATCCTCTAAATTTAGCGTTGTCACCAAAACAAGTAACTAGTCCTCAAAATTACTAGAGATTCAAACCAAGGCATACAGGAAGCACTCTGTCTTGCCACTGGTTGAAAAATAAGCCTGCTCCCACCTTCTTTTTGGATCTGACCAATGAAAGAGTTCACCTCAGTGATTGGCCTAGAAGCAGTCTAGATGTCCACAGAGACGGAGCAGGTTAAGATTTATAGTTCAATTGTTCGGAGCTGGAATTACATTCCCAGGGTATTTTTTTGTTTTTTTCCCCTCCGTGAACAACACCAGAAACAGTCAGATTTACTGTGGCTATAACAGGGAAGCAGAGTGAATGCTCAGAAAATAAAGGTACAAAAAAGACGGGTGTTTGCTATAACTCCAACGCTGAAAGGTTTACAGCTTTGTTATGCTTGTCTTTCTTCTAAATCACCTCCCGCCCAGATGTCAGTGCAAGCTCTGGGGGACGGTTCAGGCTACGTGCTCAGGCTGCCAGAGCTGGGTTGCAGCACTCTGCACAGCCCCTAGAGGGCAGTGTGGACAGGCGGATTTTGCATTATTGTGTTCCCCTGGTGGACACCCAGAGCTTGGATTTCCAGCCCCAACTCATTCTCTCTCTCTCTCTCTCTCTCTCTCTCTCTCTCTCTCTCCCTCCCTCCCTCTCCTTCTCCCTCTCTCTCCCTCCTTCCCTCCTTCCCTCCCTCCCTCCCCCTCCTCTCTCTCTCTCTCTCTCACACACACACACACACACACACACACATCCCGAGAGAGTTGTAATTTGATGATTTGCTCCCCCCTATAGATATACTTTCACCAGGACAATCTGTCCCCAGCCTGTCCCCTTTGGGTCTGTCTTGCTCTTCTCTTTCCTTCCACTTTTACCAGCATTATAGATTGCTACAGTCTCTGGATGGACAGCACTTAGACGTAGACTTATATACCCATTCCATAGTGCTTTACGGCCTTCTCTGAGCAGCTTACAGGGTCAGCATATCATCCTCAACAATCTGGGTCCTCATTTTACTGACCTTGGAAGGATGGAAGGCTGAGTCAACCTTGAGTATAGTCAGGATCGAACTCCTGGCTGTGGGCAGAGTTAGCCTGCAATGCTGCACTTTAACCACTGTGCCATCATGGCTCACCATGGATAGATGATAGACAGACAGACAGACAGACAATAGATAGAGGTAGATAAAGGTGCTGAAGCTGGCTTGTACTGGCTTGCAACAGACAATTGTTACATTTTCTGGAGTTTTGCAAGCCAGCAGAGAGAGGAGCTGAGCCATTTAACACACCAACAGTGTTTGGTGTGGAGTGGTGGTGGAAATGAAGACAGCAGAACCACCTGCTAAATATATACCAACAAACCTCTGGAGATGCAGATAGTTCTAAGGCAGTGTTTCTCAACCTTGACAATTTTAAGGCATGTGGACTTCAACTCCCAGAATTCTGGGAGTTGAAGTCCACATGCCTTAAAATTGTCAAGGTTGAGAAACACTGTCTAAAGTCACATAGCAACAATTATGAAATAGCGGGATGTAGGACAGATCATTATTTCAGCCATTGCATAGATGAGACAATAGAAGGGGAACTCACCAAATTCGCAGATGACACCAAACTGGCAGGAATAGCTGACACCCCAGAAGATAAGCTCAGGATCCAAAAAGATCTTGAGAGACTTGAACAATGGGCCCTATCCAACAAAATGAGTTTTAATGTGAAGAAAAGCAAGGTTTTTACACCTGGACAGGAAAAACCAAAAATACAAATACAGATTATTTATTTTCCAAAGCACCAGAAGGCAAGACAAGAAACAGTGGATGGAAACTAATCAAGGAGAGAAGCAACCTGGAACTGAGGAGAAACTTCCTAACAGTGAGGACAATTAACCAGTGGAACAGCTTGCCTCCAGAAGTTGTGGGTGTTCCATCACTGGAGGTTTATAAGAAGAGACTGTGGACAGTCACGTCTGAAATGATATAGGATTTCCTGCTTGAGGAAGGGATTGGACCAGAAGACTTGAAAGTCCCTTCCAGCTCTATGCTGTTTGATTATGTGATCGTGATCCAGGTGCTCAGCACCCGGCTCACAATCACAACATTGCTATGAGCTGCAGCCAATGACTGTGTTTTCCAGTGCTCCCTCCCAGCTTCCCACAAACAAAGTGTCAGAATCCAATTATACTTCATCCCCAGTTATCAATTATAGAAAACCCCATTTCTGCCTTCTCTGGATTCTGTCATACAAGAAAGGGAAGGGGGTGACCAAAGGGGCTTTATGGCCCTCACTTCCTTCGGTACAACTTCAAAGGGTTTGAATGTGGATAGCACCAAAAGGCCTTATCATAACAAAGGAGGCTATTTACCTTTCATGTAGTTTTCTCTGAAGTCTCCATCCAGCCAGCAGAAAGGAAAAAAGGGGTGGGATTGTGATGCCTGAAACTGTCACTGGAAGAGGGGGGTGATTGGGTGGGGCCACTGGGAAACCCCTTAAAACCTCGAATGGGAGAGCTTGAACCCCAAGTCCTGTCTAGAACGCCTGCAACCATTTTCTCTTAATAAAGGATGCCTGTTGGAAGAACTATTCCCAGAGTTCTGTCTTCTTAAGATGCAAAGTGGGGTGGGTCGTTACACAAAGTCAATGGGGAGGCCAGCAGGAAGTTGCTCACATGAGGCCCTTGCTCAATGACCTGCATGATCCTCATTTAACTATGGCAACTGGGATTGCCAAATTTCCCATCACTAAGCAACGCAGTCATGTGAGCTCACACTTTATGACTCATCACATAGCAATGGCCTAGGTTTGCCTGAAGGAGAGATAGTTCACTCCCCACCAAACCCCCGATTGCCCCCATTTGTGCTTCCCCCATCTGTGGGAGGGGAGAGGGGGTCTCTTCCACCCACCTCCTCCAAGAAATCAGGGAATGGCTGGGGGAGGAAAGGGCAGAGAGGAAAGCCCAGCTGTGAGATTTTGCCTTGCCTTTTTGGTTTCCTACATTTCTCTTAAAAAAAACCCCAAAAGATGGAAAATGGAAGTCAGAGCACTGGGCAATTAATCAAAGCCACTAATAAATTTCATGCCTGACATTCCAAGGAGCCCCTTGCAAATCACCCCGCATTTACCTCTGGGGCTTTTCATAAATCCGTTTAATTAAGCGAAATCTTTTAAAATTAAATGATAACGAATGGCATAAAAATCCTTCCTGGTGGGTGAACCGCGAGGCGGCAGGGCCTGTGGAAGGCCGGAAAGGCAGCCGAACTGTGTCCCGCTCCTCCCCCAGCCCCCGCTGAGCCCCCTCGGCTGGCTCAGGGTTGGTCCTCCTGGGGTCTTGGCCGGGGAAGAAGCAGCAGAAGCAGCAGCAGACAAAGTGGGGAGGGAGCAAAGACAGGAGGAATGTGGGACCCTCTGGCCCTGCCGCACAATGGCACGTGGTGCGCATGCAGACCGTTTCCTCTGGTTTCCATGCTTTCCATCCAAAATGTTACTTTAATTAAAGTTAAAGGGGAAGCTGAGCTCACATCTCCTTCCCCAAATTCCTCTTTCTTTGACTAAGACCTGACCTACATTTTCGGGAGTGTCCCGGGGCCTGCAAGCCATCTGAGCTCATGTGGAAGGAGCCCTAGGGCTGCCTCTGGGGGGGGGGCAAGGGGGTCTCCAGAAGTCCCCAGGCCTCTTACTAAAAGCCTCTGACTGGCTGTGTAAGGGCCCACCCCACTTTGCATCTTAAGAAGACAGAACTCTTGGAATAGTTCTTCCAACAGGCATCCTTTATTAAGAGAAAATGGTTGCAGGCGTTCTAGACAGGACTTGGGGTTCAAGCTCTCCCATTCGAGGTTTTAAGGGGTTTCCCAGTGGCCCCACCCAATCACCCCCTTCTTCCAGTGACAGTCTCAGGCATTACACTCCCACCCCCTTTTCCTTACTGCTGGCTGGATGGAGACTTCAGAGAAAACTACATGAAAGGCAATAGCCCCATTCTTATGGTTAGCTCTTTTGGCAATACACACAATCAGTTCCTTTGAAGTGTACCGAAGGAAGTGAGGGCCATAAAGCCCCTTTGTTCTCCCCCTTCCCTTCATCGTATGGCAGAATCCATAGAAGGCAGAAATGGGGTTTTTTTTATAATTGATAACTAGAGATGAAATATAATTGGATTCTGACAGGCTGGCTTATGCCAGGGAGGGAGGAAATTTTGTGGCTTTAAGCCAGAGGAATCAGGTGGGGGGGGCAGCCCCAGCGCTCCAGGGATTGGGGCTGGATGAGGAGGGTCAGGCTCAGATAAATACAATGCAGTGAAGATTTAAATACAATGAAGGTTTCTACAGGCAAAAACACGGCTGTGCCATGGGTTCACCTGTGTCCCCCCCATTGTGGCCAATCTCTACATGGAAAAGGTAGAAACCAAAGCCCTAAACTCCTTCACAGGAATTCTACCCACTCACTGGTATAGGTATGTGGATGAGATACCTGGGTCAAGATCAAAACACAGGAATGGGAAGCCTTCGCCAAACACACTAACCCTGTGGACAGATACATCCGATTCACGAGGGAAGATGTTAAGGAAAATAACCTGCCTTCCTGGATTGTGCAGTGCACATTAAGGAAGACAGAAGTTTTAACATTGAAGTTTACAGAGCTCTCATCCAGTATTCTCATACTGGCAGGCAGAGTCACATGCGCAATAGGCTGGAGACAGCCTGTCTGGTCCTGGGCATCCACGTGGCCTGCCTAGGCCTCTCTGCAGCTTCCAGCAGGCCCAGGACATAACAGCCGGAGCCATCAAACACCCACAGCCTCTTTCTGCTACTCCGCCAAGCCTTTCCACCTCCACAACTGATCAAATTCTGTTTCAACTGATCGGGTCTCCAGGCTGGATGATGCCCAAAGAATGATGGACATGGAGGGCTGGGCGCAGGAGGGGGTGGAGCAGGCAGGGCATGGCCACACCGGGTTCCAGGGATCAGTTCGGTTACTGGATATCTCTTGACTGCAACAGCCATCAAAGGGCTGCTGAAGTGTGCTCGTCTACATCCATCAAAAAACTATTCCCAGCTTAAAGGGAAGCACAAAAGAGCTAAGTGGAACTTGAAGCTTTCCTGAGTCTGGGTGGGGCATGAAGCCAACATCTGAAGACATGGCAGAAGAAAGCGGTTGGTAGAAGATGATTAGGCACAAGGGATTCAGAGTCCTTTTCTGTGTGGTGGAAATGTAGACGGCTGATGTTACAAATAGCTGTCCTCACCTGCCCATCTCCCAGAAGACAAAGTGATGAGAACTCCCTACTGCCTCAGCTGACAATCATCTTTGAGGGACAGGTGAGCAAACGCCCTTCCTTCCCTTTTTTCTACCTGCCATTGTAGTCTGCTTTACCTACTACCAAAGCAGCACACGCTTCCCAAGCATCTTCAAGCCAAGCTGACAAAGCTGACAAAGTGTTTTCCAGGGCAGGACAGCCTTCTCACGAAGAAAGAAGGAGGACCCCAGCCCCCCTCCAGACTCTTGTACCTGTCTCGCTGCTGCTCAGGGGATGTGGTGGGGCTGGCATTCGGGGAGGGGAAAGAAAGGTGCCCTGTGGTTCTCCCACTCTCAGTGACAGTGCTTGAATATTCATCCTGACCTTTTGGGCCGGGAAGAGCCCCTGTGGTTTAGCCACTAGTTGGAGGGCAACTTCAGCACCAGCCTGGATTGGTGCAAGGAAGCTCATCTCTCATTCGCTTTGAATGTGTTATTTGGCACACGCACACATGCACATGCCCGAGGCCAACCATGGACCCTGATCAATTTTTCATGGAATGGTAATTGCTCTTTCTCCCTGCAATGAGACACAATGCTTCTTCCCTCCACACCCTGCCCCTCCCCCAGCCGGCAATTTCCTCCCCCGATGCTGATCTGGATCCTGATGATGTGCAGTAATGAGGGGAAACTGAGCCGAGATGGTTGGCATGATCAGCACCTGGCAGGACAGACAGCCCATGATTGGAATACAAGATGGGGAAGATATGGTTGGTTCAAAAGAAACTGAAGACCTCCAAGGTCCCTTCCAGTTCTATTCTGATTGGTTGATAACTTCTACATGGGAATATCATTATTTGCATGTCATGCAACCCCTCTGTGTGTGGGGGGAGGAGGGTGTTAGGACATTTAGGCAAAGACTCTTGGCTGTGCCTCTTTCGTCTCCTGCCATGCCTCAGCCCATTCCTCCTTCTCTGGCCCTCCCCCGGCTGTTCTCCATGGTCAATGGGCCCCTGGCTCTCCACCCCTCGCCCTTCAGCCTGGTTCATCCGCCCGAGCCTTTGGCTTCACAGGACAAATAGTGCCCAGCCAAATGGCTGGCAGGCAGAAGCTGTGGTGCTGTGGGACAGCATGTGATGGGCGATCGCAGGAGCTGTGGGTGCGCAGCATGCGATACAAGATTCTTTAAAAAGTGCTGCAGCTGCTCTGCAAGTTTTGGGGGCTTGCAGCTCTGTCACCAGGACCAGAGGGAGCCATGCTTTCTTGAGAGGGTCAGCTGAGGCAGGTCCTTACATTAGGCGTAATCTGCAAAGTTGGTCAACCCACCTAACTACTGGCCAGATATTCTGCAATTGATGAACCCACTCCTTAAAGGAAGGACTGGCAGGTTTGTTGGCAGGCAATTTAAGCAAGGAAGGAAACTCTGGCCGTTAGCCACTTGAAAGGAGTGAACTCAGTACTGGAGTGCACAGCACTGTTGTAAGCCACTTCACCAAACAGCAACAGTTGTCCTGCTGATAATTAATAAAACAACAGAGGCATTGTTTTAGAACTGACTTTGTTTATTCTGTCCCTCCATTCGTTTGATGACTAGACGATAGTCCCTGATCTGAACCTAAAAGGTCCAAAAAGGCTTTGCAGAACCTAGAGGTGAATTAACACCCTATCGGATATTATGTGCTTCGGGGCACCATGAAGGCGATAAATATGCTGCACAAACTAACTTAGCCAAAATCTTTGCGGTTGGGATCTTCTGACACAGGATAAAATGGGCTTGTTTAGAAAACAAGTCACTGACAACCCAGATGACAGTTTTCCAGTGCTTTCAGGTAGCTCCACAATAAAATCCATGGAGATCTCTCTCCAGGGTGCTGGAGGGCTCGCAACCGGCTGCAGGAGGCCTGACATTTTCCCCTGCCTACATTTAACAGCAGCACAAGTAAGGCAGCTGGCCACATATCTTTCAATGTCCTTCTTGAAGGAAGGCCACCAAAATTTCCTCTTAAGCAGGTGAAGAGTCTTTACAAACCCAAAGAGTCCTGCCATTTTTGAATCGTGATAGGCCTGCATGATTCTTAATCTCTCATTTGCAGGCATATAAAGCTTTCCTCCAACCCAGGATAACTCATCTTGCAGGCCCCAAGTCCCAAGTCAAAGAGCGAATTACAGGCTTTTCTGAGACTGTTAAATTTTTATCATTCATTCCTCCTTAACAAGGCTGCAGTGGCTGAGCCGTTACACCGGCTCTTGGACGAACAGGCTCCATGGCAGTGGACAGAAGTCCACGAAAGGAGTTTTGCAGAGGTCAAGGCCTTGCTGTCTTCAAATGCAGTTCTTGCGCATTTCAATCCCATAAGGGGATGCATAGCCTGTGATGCATCCCCTTATGGGATTGGGGCTGTGTTAAGTCATTTAAAGGCTGATGAGACACAAGTCCCTGTAGCCTACTATTCTACGACTCTCTCATCTGCGAGCATAATTACGCGCAGATTGACAGAGAAGCCTTGACCATAGTAGCGGGCATAAAAAAGTTCCATGACTTTTTATACGGTCGCCATTTCACGATCTTCACAGACCATAAGCCACTGCTGGGGTTGTTTACAACCAACAAGCAAACCCCACACATCATCTCTCCTAGAATGCTGAGATGGTCAATTTTCCTTTCTGCATATGATTACTCACTGGTTCACAAACCAGGCAAAGAAATGAGCAGACTTCCTCTACAGCTAGTAGAGTCAGATCCTACTCCAGCTAACCACATACTTTCCATTCAGGATTTGCCTGAGTCTCCCCTCAATGCTAGGGATGTGGCGGCAGAAACAGCCACTGATGACACGCTAGCATACGTGTTAACATGGGTGTTGTCAGGATGGCCTGACATGTGCCCTGGCACAGAGTTCCAGAGTTTCTGGAAGAGGAAGCACGAGCTATCCACCTTCAAGGGGTGTGTCCTATGGGGTAGCAGGGTAGTGATCCCAGCCTCATTGAGGACTAGAGTATTGCTCTCTCTGCACAAGGGACATCCGGGAATAGTCTTCATGAAGGTACTTGCGTGCAGCCATCTTTGGTGGCCTGGGCTCGATAAAGAGATCGAGGCCCAGGTCCATGGGTGCACTGTTTGCCAACAGTCTCGGCCTGAAATGCCTCAGGCTCCTGTACATAGGTGGGAGGAGACACATGCCCCTTGGTCGAGGGTTCATATCGACTATGCTGGCCCCTTTCAGGGGCAATTCTTCCTTCTCCTCGTGGACAGCCATTCCAAGTGGCTTGAGGTCATTCCAGTCTCCTCCACTACCACTGCCAGGACCATCCAGGTGTTGAGAGGGATCTTCGCCTCTCATGGGCTTCCAGATGTCCTTGTCTTTGACAACGGACCCCAATTCACTTCTTCTGAGTTTCAGGCTTTTCTACAGGCCAACATGATCCATCATGCCACATCCACACCATTTCATCCAGCCAGACTGAGCGTATGGTGTGCACAACCAAAGATACTTTAAAGAGGATCACTCATGGAAGCTGCCATCACAGGTTAGCTGACTTTCTTCTTTGCCACCATACCACACCTTGCACAGCCAGTGGAAAGAGCCCAGCTGATCTCCGCTGGGGTTGTAGACTCATTACAAAACTGGACAGGTTGCACCCAGACCGGGTGGCTTCACAGGTGTCACAGCCGCAGGCACCTAGGAGGTGGGCGATCCAGTCTGGGCAAGGAACTATGGACCTGGACATCTCTGGGTGACAGCAGTGGTTTGCAAAGTCACCGGGCCGCTGTCATACGAAGTGGTCTTGGATGATGGTCGTGTGTTGCGTTGACACATCGACCAAATATGATGGAGGCTTCCAAGCCACACTTCCACTTCTGACTCTGCTCTCGGGGGAGGGGGAGGAGGACCACGATTACGATCATGGACCGCAGTCTTTCTGCGAAAGCGGAACTTCACAGGCACCAGTAGGGGGTTGTGCCAGTTGGTTGCAGAGACACCCCCCCAGTCATGCCTTCCCCCTTCATTAGTCGTTTCCTTGCTACAATTCATTCCCCTCGCCAGGACAGTGCCAAGCACCCTTGGCAGTTTGAGCAGTAAGTCAAGTTGAAGGATGGATGGAGAGTGAAAGGTGGGAAGCGGAAGAGACAGACGGCGAAACTAATGAAGTCCTGAGCATTTTTGCCCTTTGGGAAAAATCATTTGCTGCTGAACATTTCAGGTAACTGATCTAATTTCATTTAATAGGACAGTCCCTGCCTGCTGATTCAGTGTCAGGCCAGTGTTTAGAACCAGATTTAATTGGTTTCATGCTGGTAAGAAGCCAAATCATGGACCTCAGCTGGCAGAATCAGTCTCATATGGGGATAAAATGATGGTCTGCATTTTTAATCACAAGGGGCTATGAAAATGTCCTATGCTCTCTCTCCCCCCCTCCCCCCCTCTCTGTGTGTGTGTCAAAAAAGTTAAGGTAGCCGCTTTTGTTCCAAATCCAAAAGGCTCTGCTGACTGGAAGCCCTTATAGGCCTTTTGTGTGAAAACCAAAAGATCTGAACTCATGATATGTTTTTGATTATTAGAAAAAAGAGATAATAGAAAAAAGAGCTTCTTTTTGTAATCATAGAGTAAGAGGCAACTTTGTATTTGTACTTAGAATTGCTGTAAAGAAAATTGGAAGCTATTTATATTTTTTCTGGCTTTGTTCTTTGTTCCTTTTTTCTTTTCTTTTCTCTTTTTTCATGTTATATTGCTTCTTGTTTGTTTTTACCTTTTGTTTAAAATCTTTACTATATAGTGTAATGTTCGTGTGTGTGTGTGTGTGTGTATGTGTGTGTGTGTATATTTAGGTTGCTAACAAAGAATAAAGAGAGAACTGGTATAGCTATTTTGAGTTCCTTTAACTCTCTTCAGCCAGACTTACTCTTCTGAGATTCGAACCTGGGCTATCTGCATGTTACGCAGTTGTTATAACCTCTAAGCCACAGGCTCTCTCTCACTTTGTCAGCTGTATCAGGAGTGATATATAGGTCTTTGGTTATTCGGGTTTTCTCCCGTGTCAAATTGGAAGTGTCTTGGCGATGTTTTGACGAAGTCTCATTCGTTATCTTCAGGCTGGTGTTTTTGGCTTCGTGCTTCTAGGAGCACGAAGCCGAAAACACCAGCCTGAAGATGCCGAATAAGACTTCATCGAAATGTCGCCAAGACACTTCCAATTTGACACGGGAGAAAACCCGAATAACCAAAGACCTACATAAAAATACCCGCAAAAACCTCAGAACATATATATATATATATGTATGTATGTATGTGTATGTGTATGTGTATGTGTATGTGTATGTGTATGTAGGGGGTCCTTGGGCAAAGATCCCCAATGGTTCACCTGCCTACCTGAAAGTATGAGAATGAAAGGAATTAGGAGAGTCATGTTGGCTTGGATGTAACCTGGATTAACAAGATCCATGTTGAATATTGGGGAACCAGAATAACCTGAGGATAAGTGAGCTACTGGAACAGACCTTACATGGATGACCCAAGAACTGATGGAATGCTGCTTCAACTGCCGGGGATTCATGAAATGCCTGAGGGAATTAGGGATGGACAGAATGGCTGCAACCACACCAGCTGAGGAACAGCTTTCATCCAATGCTTCAACATAGTGAAAGGAAGCTGCTCTCACAACTTGAGGTAGGTCAACTGCACGTTACATCTCGTATTCAAGAAAGCCCGGGAGAATGACTGGATGTGCAGCCAACCCCTGAAGCTGGAACATCACTTCCACCCTGTCCATTACAGAGCACAGCTACTGATATGAGGCATACAATCACGGATAAACTAGCTACTAAACTAGCTTCAGACCAGTTGCCAAGCCTGGTAGAGAAGTACCCTCAGATAGAATGCTAGAAGATGCCTGTAGAGAGCCCTAACAATAATTCCTACTACCACCATAACTCAAACCATTGAACTCTGCTTGGCTACACAATCAAAGGAAACAGCATTTCTCACCACCACCAGAAAATGAAATGAGAGACTAAGATTAAGGCAACTCAGAGAAAGTTTAGTCAGTTGGTGGAATTATAGAAGAATAAAACAGCTGCTGGGAAAATACAAAGATCCGTGTCCATCAGAGACTACTAAACAAAGGCTCTCTGCCAGCAGATCACAGAGCAGGCATACAAACCACTTGCAAATACCTTGGTATCCCACAGTCACATGGGATGTCAACACTGCTAACATCGGATGTTCTTGCTTTGACAACAGATGGAAATGTAGTCATCTTTTCTCTTTTGCTTTTAGAGCGAGTTGATGCTGGGAAGGGGGATGTGGATGAGAGTCCAGTGAGTCATAACAATAATAACTCAGCTGTGGGAATCAAGGTTATTGCGCCCAGAGTTGATAGTGTTTTGGCGGGTTGGAGAGCTGGGGAGAAAGCCTGCGCGCTTTAAGCTACCTGGGGAATGTGATTTATGACTGTTAATTGGAAGAGGGAATTGTGCTTTGCTACTTTGTGCCCAGGGGAGGGGAATTCAGTTTTTGGCTTTAAAGATTGATTAATATATTTTTATAGGTTATGAAAAAGTATAATTAAGTTTCATTAACATTAGTTAATAGGACTACATACATTTTGAAAACTATGCAGGAATGCTTCACACGTTGGCCGAGCAAGACCCCAGCCCTCCTCTGATCTGATGGAAAATACTTTTCTGGCTATTCATGAGCCTGGACAAAGGTCCTTCTGCTTTAAATATTGCCTGCTTTAATGAGTAAATTCTTCAGGCAGAAACAATAATCCAAACAAACAAAATTCCACATGTAATTTTCTTTGTGCAATAAGGATGCTATTTACATGTGCTATTTTAATAAACTTTGCAACAGGAAATTCAAGTCAAGCCCTCCTCCTCCTCCTCCTCCTCCTCCTCCTCCTCTCTTCTGACTCCTCTCATTTAACATGCAGTAGCCCAAATAGCTCCCAGCACCCTGGCCTGGAAAAGAGAGAGACCCTTCTTTGGTATGCAAAAGATATGAAGGAAGAAAATACGTTTTTTCCCAGCAGATCATCAAGTGTATGGTTCCCCCCACCTCTGCACAAGTTTGTAAGCATTTATGTAGGAGACTGAGCCTGAGGGAGGCGTCACGTGTATCATTAGTCTCCAGTCCCTAGAGATCTCAGTCCAGCTCCCACTTGAATTCGGCTGACTCTTATCAACTGCCAATTTGCCTGGGCTGACACTAGTTCAGATTCTTGTAGAGCAGTGGTTCTCAACCTTTTTAATGCCATGACCCTGCCAACCGGTCGTAAGTCGAGGACTACTCAACCGGTCGTAAGTCAAGGACTACTCAACTGGTGCAGCACCATTTGCAGAATGGGACTTTTGGCGGGCTCAGCAGGGCAGAGACAGCCTGGACAATTCCTATTGGCTTTTGAAAGCCAATAGAATTAGACTCTATTCAAGAGAGTCTATTCTATTGGCTTTCAAAAGCCAATAGAATAAAAGGGAGTAGCACAGCCAAGGAAAAGGGGAAAAAAATGGCGGACTGCGTTGTTTGGCGACCCCCGTGAAATGGTCATTCGACCCCAAATGGGGTCCCGACCCACAGGTTGAGAACCACTGTTGTAGAGTGTTAGCAAGCAATAAACCTCTATTCATCTGGACCACCCTGTCCCTGATTTCTTGTGCCTGAAGTTTGCAGACTCTCACGCCCACAACAAAAGTCAGCAGGCAGGTTTGGGTCCTCTTTTGCACCCCAAAAAAGCCTGTGAAATTTCACGGCTATGTTGAGGTAAGTGTGTGTACGTAGGTGTGAAGCCGCAAAATGTACTGCTCTGCCGTTGTCATAGCAACCTTCCCTGATTCTGCAAAGCAGGGTGAGGAGGCAGGAGGCAGGCTTGAATCTGGAGAGCAGGCCTTAGGCTCCTGAGACCCCAGCCTCATTTCCAGAAAGCAGGCAGGGAATTCCCCCCCTCCCCTTTGCCCCAGCCCTGCTCCCTGGTGCCCCCTGCGCTGGGCAAGGCAAGTGGGGAAGGGCTTCTGCCAGCAGCCCCCTCCCTTGGTCTCCCCTTTCTCTGCAGCCAGTTATCCCCTTTCTGCACAGAACGACAGGTGAGGCTGTCGTTTTAGGAGGAATCGGCACTTTCCACTTTGTTAGCAGCTTCCTGGCCAAACTTGGACAGAGGACCGAGTGACTAAGCTGGATGAAAACGGTGCAATTAATCCTTGTGATCCAGGCCCATTGACGTCAGCCTTTGTGGAGGCCCAGGTGTTTTTTTGAAGGGGGTGGGCGAGAGCCAGCTTCTCTCCGGGGGCTCAACTGAGCCGAAAGGGGCAATGCTTCTTCTCCTAAGCCTCTCCTCTCACAATTTTAGCTTTGGAAGATTAATAATGTAACAGCCAATAGAGCTGAAAGCTTTTGAGGTTTTGAAGTACGCCAGATTGTCATAAATGAAATAATGAAGCAAAACAGCAAGGATGGTTCACGGTTTATAGTTTACAAAATTCCTGGTGGGCATTTGCCACAGTTCTCTCTCTTTCTTCCTTCCTCTTTGAATTTAACAGTTCGGGGTTAGCATTTAGCCACTCAGTAGCCTTTGCTTGGAGAAGCTGCAAGGTGACAGGGGCTGTTGTTACCTGAAGAGACTCTGGCTGAGAACACCTGGCAGAAGAGAAGCTGGCAGGGCAGCTCCATCCCCGGCCTCACCCCAGCCCCGCTGGTCATCTGGCTGGTTTTCCAAGGCATTTGTGAAAGTTCCTCAGAACCTTCTGGGATTATCTTCTCCTAACATTTCAGGTTTTTTTTTTATCCCACCTTTATTACTCTATAAATAACTCAAGGTGGCGCATATACATTTATTTATTTATTTATTTATTTATGATATACCGCTTTAAGTGCAAGCACTCTCTAAGCCATGGTTCTCAACGTTTGTGTGACGGCGACCCTCGTCACACAAACGTTCTGCGCATGCGCGGCGCCGCCCCCTGAGGGGGGAAAATGGTGGATTGCCGCCTTTGGCGACCCCCGAAAAATGGTCGATCGACCCCAAATGGGGTCCCGATCCACAGGTTGAGAACCATTGCTCTAAGCGGTGTACACCAGTAAGCAATGTATATATATATATATATATTTACATTGCCCCCAACAATCTGGGTCCTCATTTTACCTACCATCCCGGAAGGATGGAAGGCTGAGTCAACCTTGAGCTGGTGAGATTTGAACCGCTGACCTGCTGAACACAGTCAGCTAAAGTGGCCTGCAGTAGTGCACCCTAACTGCTGCGCCACCTCGGCTCATAGTACTCCTACATAGTACTCCTTCCTCCTCTTATTTTCCCCACAACAACAACCCTGTGTGAGGTAGGTTGGGCTGAGAGAGAGACAGACAGCTGGCTTTGTGCCCAAGGCAGGACTAGAACATCTCCTCGCTTCCAGGTATGCACCTTCAGCCCTAGACCGAGATGGTTCCCGTTTAGCCTGCAGAGGCCAAAGAGACCTTAAGATCCAGCAGTCATGAAATGTAATCAAATTTTTGTTGCCACCAATGTGGGAGGCAGAATGAAATAATCATGATTAAACTGACTGATATCTTTAGAGAGTTAAATCATCGTCTAATCTTCTTTTAAATACAGCCAATTGCTGACAGTGTCTTGTAATAATGTGGAATAATGAACAATCGCTAGAATAATGATGTGTCTGCATAATTACTGAAATAGTGCTGTGTTAGTAGTATATGACTAACCTAATGTCCATTACACTTGGATACAATGTATGTAACAAACTCTCCATTGTATACCCATGAGAAATGAACCTAATGTATTACAATGTGTATTTCAATGTGTATTCCTTTGTTCTTGAGAAAAGGAAAGTATAAAACTGAAGTCTGAACCCGCCCTTGGGGTTCAGAATTGCTTGTCGTTATTGCTTCTGAACCTGCGCAATAAATCTCTCTGCTAAAACCATCTGGAATTCATAAGAGTCCTTTTGTTTTCCACAAGATTAACAGTGAGTTCAGTGCGTTGTGTGAAAAAATATATTTTTTTTCCTGGCCTAATCATTTCTTGCTTCCCGGGATGCTTCTCAAATGTTGACCTGCAAAATCATGGGATGAGTCCAGCCCCTGCCCACTGCAAGAGTCCATCTCTCCAGATGGGTGCTTCTGCTTGAACTCAACCACTCTGATCTAATGGTTAAGGCCCAGGTTAGAAAGCAGTGGGCCGTGAGTTCAAGTTCTGCCTAAGCCATGAAAGCCGGCTGGGTGACCTTGAGCCAGTCTCTTCCTCAATCTCTTTCTCTGCCCAAACCACCTCACAGTGTTGTTGTTGTGGGAAAATAGGTGTGTTGGAGATGTTCACCGCCTTGAGTTATTTGTGAAAATGATACAGGTGGGATACAAATAAATAAGCAAATAAAATCCTTCAGTTTGGAAAAGAACAAGCCCTGGGCATTTTCTCGGGGACATTTTTCAGATGTTCAAGAATATCTGCTACCATTTTCCTCACTTGCTCAAAATAAATACCTTCAGCTCCTTCAGACTTTCTGCAGAGGCATTACGCTAGTTTCTCATGCGTCTTTCTTCAGGGGAGCATTGCCCCATCATCTTCACGGATAAAAGTAGCATTAAGAAGGGTTTTGAAGGGTTGCAGCCAGAACTGTGCACGGCATCCATAGAGTCCTTAACCTGGACGGTCTGGTGCAGAGCAAGGAGGTAAGAAGGCCTCTGGTTGATGGAAGTCAGTGAAGAAACAGGATCACAGCAAGGTTCTAATCAAAGCACCCAAAGACAACCATCTTATGCACAACAAATGGAATTGAAAAGTGTGTGTTCTGTGAAGAATTATAAGACACTATCAGCAACATGCCCAGATATGACATTATGTGGTTTATTGACAACAGGACTCTATTCATAATAGGCAACGATAGGAACTTGGGATTGGTGCATTTAGCAAAACTGGAGAATGGTGCTCTTATTCAGTCACATAACGTCTGTGTTAGGAAGCTCTACTTTGCACATAAAAATATTCCTCACCAAAAGGATGACGACTGCATGAAGCCACTACAGAGAAATGGACTGCATCTGTGTCTGCAAATGGTGGTGGTCAGCACTCCCAGTGGCCAGAGCACCTGTGACGCAGATGTGGAATCAGACTATCATCTTCAGATGGCCCCACTAAGACTGACTAAAGTTTTGGTGTGAAGGAAAATGATCTACAACGCACCTCTCTGCTGTTGAGAAACTCAGGAATTCTGTCATCAACAGAACAACACAGAACTGTCCAAACTCAGCAACTACAACATATGAGCATTGAGCTTGAAGATGAGTGGTCATGATTCAAGCAAGCAGCATCTGAAGAAACATTGGCTGAAGGAGATGGACACGGAAAGAATGCTGTGACAAAAACTGGAGCTGATTAGTGGCAAAAGAATCAATAGAGTCACAAAGTGAGAAATCAGAACCTATGAAAAAATATACTAGTCATTGGCTGTAGAATCAAAACACAAGATGAGAAGAAATAATATTTGGAATATTAACTATCTGTTTATCCTGAGATCCGGATGGCCCCTAATGTGCTGTTTAGAAATTTGAATTCAAAGCTAAACGGAGGAAACATCATTAAAGTTTTCACACTTACGACCTTTGTAGCATCCTCATGATCATGTGATCACAATTCAGATGCTTGGCAACTGGTTCATACTTATGACCATTGCTGTGCCCTAAGGTCACGTGATTCCCCTTTTGGTGACTTTCAGATCAGCAAAATCCCTGGGGAAGCTGGATTCACTCAACAACCGGGTTACTAACTTATCAACTGCAGTGATTCACTTAACAACTGAGGCAAGAAAAGTCGTAAAAATGAGGCAAAACTCACTTAACAACAGAGGTTTTGGGCTCAACTGTGGTCGTAAGTCAAGGATTACCTGTAGTGAATACCTGGGCCATCCCTGTTATTTGATAGACATCAGGAATCGTTGACTAGATCCAGATGGAGCTTGATCACCTGGATCAGAAGAGAACAAAGGAGAATGCCCCGTGCTTGGCACCCAAAAAGTGACATTGACTGGCTGTGTGGGCCAAGAGGTGAAGGGGATAGAAACAAAATGTGAAGGAAGAAAAGCCTACATCGATTGACTATGTTAAGAAAAGCCCAAGTCTCTTGACGAAGGAAGTTAATCAAGGAAAGTTCTTGAAGCAACAAAGGTGAAGGCTGAACTTGGAAAAGAAACAATTGGAAGCCAATGTCTTCACTGGAAGAACAAGCCCATCCATAGTCAATACTTGAAGGATATAGAACGAAAAGCTGATAAAAAAAAATCCAGATGGAGTTGGTTAAGATCAAGAGTGATAAAAAAAGGAACTCAAAGGCTTTATTTTAGAATAGAATATAGATGGAAGGGACTTTGGAGGTCTTCAGCCCCCTGCTAAGCAAGAGGATCTATACCATCTCAGACAAGTAACTCTCCAGTCTCTTCTTAAAAACCTCCAGTGATGGAGCACGCACAACTTCTGGAATGAAACTATTCCACTGGTTAATTGTCCTCATTATTAGGAAGTTTCTCTTAATTCCAGGTTGCTTCTCTCTTTAGTCAGTTTCCAACCATTGTTTCTTGTCTTGCTTTCTGATGCTTTGGAGAATAATTTGACTCCCTCTTCTTTGTGGTAGTTTCTCAAATACTGGAATACTGCTATCATATCTCCCCTATTTCTTCTTTTCTTTAGACTAGCCCAAAGGTCGGCAACCAGTGGCTCCAGAGCCACATGCGGCTCTTTGAGCCTTCTCCTGCGCCTCCCAGCCTCCTTTGCCATTTGCAGAGAGAGACAACGACAGAGAGAGGCACTTGTGCTTCCCTGCTTCTCTCTCTGTCTCTCTCTGTCTCTGTGTGTTTGTGTGTTTGTGTGTGTGTGTAAAAGAAAGTGGACTCACGGTGTTCTCGACAATCTGAAAAGCTTTTTGGGCGGGGCTCCTCCCTTTGCTGCATCTCTGCAGGAAACAGGAAGCAGGAAGGGCAGGAGAGAGCTAGCTAGCCCAGCTATGCTGACTCAGGAATTCTGGGAGTTGAAGTCCATGAGTCATAAAAGAGCCGAGGTTGCCTACCCCTGAGCTTGTTGGAGAACAGCTTGAGGCCAGCTTGCCAGGTGAGCAGAAGATGAGAGAGAGAGAGACCCTTTTGATATCTAAAATGAATAATAAAGGTAAAAAGGGATATATGCAGTGTTATCTTCATTTTAGATATCAAAAGGGTTTTGCGGCTCCCAGTGTTTTGTTTTTGGTGGGAAACGGGTCCAAGTGGCTCTTTGAGTGTTTTGGGTTGCCTACCCCTGGACTAGCCAAACCCAAGTTCTGCAGCCATTCTTCATATGTTTTAGTCTCCAGGCCTTTGATCATCTTAGTTGCTCTTCTCTGAGCTTTTTCCAAAATTGTTTGCAGTATTTCAGGTGTGGCTTCACTAGGGTTTTACAAAGTGGTACTAATAGCGCAGGCCATGTTTTCCAATTAAATGTCAGAGATTTGTTATGAGAAAAATCTTTAGTTCCCAGCCAATGGTTCTTATGTGATCTTGATTCTATGCTTCTATTTATGCAACCCAGGATTGTACTAGCTTTTTCGGCTGCTGCTACACATTGCTGGCTCATAGTCAAATGATCGTCCACTAGGACTCCAAGGTCCCTCTCACAGTTGCTGTTTTTGATCCAGTTTTTGCCTAATCTTTACTTATACCTTTGGTTTTTTCTGCCTAAATATAAAACTTTGCTTTTCTCACATTAAAACTCATTTTATTGGATAGGGCCCATTGTTCAAGTTTGTCAAGATCTTTTTGGATCCTGAGCTTGTCTTCTGGGGTGTTGATTATTCCTGCCAGCTTAGTGTCATCTGCAAATTTGATGAGTTCCCCTTCAATTCCCTCATCTAAGTCATTGATTTTAGCAGCCTGGAGAACAGGTTTTTCCAACTAATTACATGAAGGCAAAAGTCCAAATGTAACAAACAACAACAAATGTCATCTTTGTAGTAAAGAGGATGAAACAATTGACCGTATTGTCATGTACTGTTATGACTGAATTGCCAGAATTATTCATTAGAAACTTTGCCAGAGGTTTGGATTTTAATGGGGTAAAATGACCCTCAAGCTGAGAAGGTTTTGGGAGATGAGTGTGTTAATCTTATGGGACTTTAAAATCCAAACAGACAGGCACAATTTTCTTGTTCATAATGTGCCTGATATAAGTGTAATTGAAAAGAAGAAAGTTTGACTTATTGATGTTGGTATTCCAGGTGCTGCTAGGATTGAGAAAAATCATTGGAAAAAATTACAAAATGCTAGGACTTGCAGATCAAAGTTGAAAGCTTTGTAGCCAGGGTGGGTGTGGCCTACTGGGTGGGTGTGAATAGAGTGGGCTTGGCCTATTGAGTGGGCATGGCCAGCTCTACATCGTTCGCGTCAAGGGTGTCTGTGGGGGCCTGGGCAGGAGTGGGACAGATCTGAGGGTCTCTGGCAGAAGGGGGTGGGACGGGGGCAAATGCCAAGGCATGGTCCACTGGAGGAGCCTCACTGCCTGCTGAAACCCCTCCGCTGGAGCCCATCAAGCCAGATATGTGAAGTAGGCGAGGGCCATTTGCTGGCCACTTCCAGGCGATGGTGCATTTCTTCATTCCTCACAAAGAGTGACACCTCCCCAGCATGCACCCAGGGGACGGGGCCAACACGGCAGGGGGCTGGTTCCTCGCTGTTTCCAGAGGGCCTTGTGGAGCTAAGACTGAATGCATTTCAGCATAGATGGCCACCACAAAATTGTACATTGGCTCCCGGACAGCCTGGTCCAGGGCCAAGGCAGTGGGGGCCGTTCCCTCACTGTTTCCAGGATGGCTTCGCAGGCCACATGAAACCACTTTGCGGGCCGCATCCAGCCCCCGGGCCTTGTGTTTGACATGTATACAATGGGTGGTGGGGGTATGCAGCCTCAGGCCATCCCAAAGGACAAAAGGAAGAGAGAGACCCTTTCTATCTTGTGACCAGTTATTGGCATGGCGATAGTTTTGTCAATGTCAGTGGATAAGGCAGCATAAAGAGACTGGAGGAATGAATGAAGGCCAGCATACGTATCCCAGGATAATGTTGCAGGATCCAATCTGAGTCGGTCCCCAGGATCTTTGTGAAGAGTGGACCTTGTTACCACCACCCTCCACCTCTTCATCTCTGAATGTCATTACATCCCGTATAAGTGAATGCTAAAAGCTTTGACGTCAGGAGGTTAGCAGACAGAGAGGCTTTAGGGTTTGATCCAGGGTTGAATCCTGTGCCCCCCCCCCATTTAATACCACCACCCAAGTTGATAACAAACTGCTGATGAGGTTTCTTGGAGTTTTGTTTATTATGTCAGGAGCATCACAATTAAAATAAGGCATATTATATGACATAAAATTTAAAATATAAAATGCCAGATAAAAATATGTACAAGTTAAATCAGTGGTTCTCAACCTGTGGGTCGGGACCCCATTTGGGGTCGAACGATCATTTCAGGGGGGTCGCCAAACAACGCAGTCCGCCATTTTTCCCCCCTTTTCCTTAATTGTGCCACTCCCTTTTATTCGACTGGCTTTTGAAAGCCAACAGAATAGACTCTCTTGAATAGAGTCTAATTCTATTGGCTTTCAAAAGCCAATAGGAATTGTCCAGGCTGTCTCTGCCCTGCTGAGCCCGCCAAAAGTCCCATTCTGCAAATGGTGCTGCACCAGTTGAGTAGTCCTCGACTTACGACCGGTTGAGTAGTCCTTGACTTACGACCAGTTGGGGGTCGCGGCATTAAAAAGGTTGAGAACCACTGAGTTAAATAAAACTTGTCCAGAAAATAGCAACATTAATTATATTCTGTTGCTCTGCTATGAGGTCCTTAAGTGTACACTGATTGGGATACAAAGGGCAGGTATCCATATGTGTTGTCTGCATGTCACCACAATCACAAAGGGCAGAAGCCACTGGAGAGCCCCATTTATGCAGTCTATTCAACGATTTCCATACTTTCCAGCTTTTGACCCGGGTGCCAGCTCCTCCGTTGGTTCCACCCAGTATTGGTTCTTTGTAGCTTTCCATAGATCCACTCTGCTTTCAAATTGTTCAAAGTCTTCCATCAACCTAAGGAAGATTTCCTAGATTTTAATTTCTGATGGTTGTAGGCCATAGAAAGGGTGTTGTCTAGATATAGATGATTTAAGCTCTCACTGTATGTTGGTGTTTCTCTGTGAACAGCAGGAGGGCAATGCTGGCTAGGTCATCTTATTTAGATCTTATTTAGAAGGGTAGCTATCTGGTAATTATTCATCCAGAGCAATGTCCACTTTCCCAGCGTGGGCTGATTTATATCAAACTGGGCAGGCATATTCACCCGCTGAGCAAAGACATTAGACCTGGGTATATACTGATTTAATAGTCATACTATCCCAGCCCATATTTAACTAGCATGCTAATCAGCATGTCACAGAACATTGTGTGGAACCATTTGCAGGTAACAATAAGGTGACCAACTTTTTTACAGTGAAAAGGAGGACACAAATAAATTGAAGAAAAAAATATCGTACATAAAAGAAACATTTTATTCGTTGCAACAATAATACAGAATACACTATAATATGATAAATGCAGAGTGGTCCCCATGGCTCCCAAAGCACCAGCCGTGCCGGTTCCGGCCCCGGGGGGCAGCCTGCCATCAACACACCCCACCTGAAGCCGCCCCGCCAGCACCACCGCCCACCCTGCGCAGACCCGTGTAGAGCGGGCCCTGCGGCTCCCACAGCACAGGCGGTAGTCGGCCGCCGGAGGCCCTCATACCCCTGCCCGCAGCAGCCCCGTTGCCCCTGCCTCTTGTGCCCGCAGCCATTATTGCCCTAGCAGGGTTGAAGATCAAGAGAAACTTACCGTGGTGTCACTGCTCCAGTCTCCTCCAGGCATCTTCGGGACTAACTAGGACAGTGGTTCTCAACCTGCGGGTCGGGACCCCATTTGGGGTCGAACGACCATTTCACGGCGGTCGCCAAACAACGCAGTCCGCCATTTTTCCCCCTTTTCCTTAGCTGTGCTATTCCCTTTTATTCTATTGGCTTTTGAAAGCCAATAGAATAGACTCTCTTGAATAGAGTCTTAATTCTATTGGCTTTCAAAAGCCAATAGGAATCGTCCAGGCTGTCTCTGCCCTGCTGAGCCCGCCAAAAGTCCCATTCTGCAAACGGTGCTGCACCCGTTGAGTAGTCCTTGACTTACGACCGGTTGTGGGTCGCGGCATTAAAAAGGTTGAGAACCACTGAACTAGGAGATGGTGTAGTTGGGTAGCAGGGAGGGGTGAAAAGTTCCTGCCAATTCACCTTCGCTGCAGACAACTTGCATGTGCAAAGTTTGCCGGTCACTCTCAGGAGCAATTTGGCGCGCTCAGCAGCAATTCCTATGGGCTTTCGAAAGCCAATAGTGGGAGTAGCACAGCTCATGCAAAAGTTGAAAAAAAAAACATCCAAAAAAAGGTGCCGGAACGCCGTTCTGAGCGTTCTATGAGAAAAAAAAAAGCCCTGCAGATTAGTCTTCAAATATCGAAAAGGAGGACATGTAGGGGGACACTTTTGGAGGGAGGACAGAACTTACAAAAGGAGGACTGTCCTCCCTAAAGGAGGATGGTGGGTCACCTTAGTAACAAGTTATATTGCTCTACAACACACCCACATTCCATAAAGGAAACTGAAAGAAGCTGCCCCATCAAAACCAAACACTGTTTGGTAAGAAATATTTTTGACCAATGCATGGTAACTTTTGATAGTTATTGCGTTATGTTCAAGTTGCTTGCAGACAGATCTCTTTATGGATTTCTCTGCAATCTTTCCAGGAATTGATATCAGCTGACTGAAGCAGTGTCCCTTGGATCCCCGTTTCACCCTCTTTTGAACAAACATAACTTGCTCTCCTCAGTTATTTGATATCACCTGTTACTTCAACACCCAAGGATGCATTCTATTTGGCTCTAGATATTTAAATTCTGGATACTTAAACAGATACTTGCCTCTGTTCTTATCAGTCTTAAACATTGATCCTGCTCTCCATAATTATCCAGTATGCAACATAGAATGACTGGAAAGGAAAGAGAACTAACTTCTATTTAGGAGGGAGCCAAAGAGGCTTTAATCTTTAGTCTGCATCAAATTTCATGTTGCAGTTGCTTCAGTAGCTTCAGGCTTTACCTCCCACGCTATTTCAAGATCAGCTCTCATTTCTATATCTGTTTTCTCAGGGGTTGCACATCAGCAGCATTCTATAGTATATATAAAGCCCATGAAACATTTTTTTTTAAAAAAGAACCTAAAACTGTATTTGTTTCGTGAGGGAAGTATGTGCATTGTGATAAGAAATTTTATAATTTATCTGCAATCTGTATTAGAGAAGAAAAGGAAGGAAGAAGAAAGAAAAGAAAGAGAAAAATAAAAAGAAAAAAGAAAGAAAGAGAAAGAAAGAAAGAAAAGAAAAGAAAGAAAGAAAGAAAGAAAGAAAGAAAGAAAGAAAGAAAGAAAGAAAGAAAGAAAGAAAGAAAGAAAGAAAGAAAGAAAGATCATGTTAGGTCCACCAGCATGTCCTGCCATTCTGTGGAAAGGGAGGAGGGGAAGGAATATTTGCTGGCATCTTTCACGTGCTTTTGCTTTTGCTGTAACTGCTTGGGAATTAGGGAGGGGGATTGTCTTTGGAGAAGGGACAGACTCTCTCCCAGTCGGTTCCAACCTGGTTTCAAGGTCGTTGTGCCCTGAGGGTGCCCTATTATCTGCCTAGCACCTCAGCGTTCTCAAAACAACCTTGTGGCATCACATTGGCTGCTGGTGGATGGGTCTGGAGAAATGGAAGAATCACTTTGTGCTTCGCATGGGGCTCTCAGATTTTGCCTGACTTTACTGCATCCACTTTCTCTCAGCAAAGGTTCTTTTGATTCAATTCAATGGAGCCAAGAGTTTTGCTTTCCTGAGGGACCAGCTAGGCAGGTCTTTACATTAGGTGAAATCAGCAAACTCAGTCAACCCAGAGAAGCACCTGGCCCTACCATGGGGACCGTGCAAGCGATGTCAGCTCAAGGCAGCAAATAGGAGGAAGCTGGATGCTGAATGCTGGGGGGAAGCATCATCTAAGCCTCCCCCCCCCCAGCTGGACCTCTCCGAGTGGATTGAGGAGGTTGGAAGCCTGGGAGATTCATTGAGACCCAGGTGATCCATTGGAGTTGGAAAAAAGGAAGACTGGGAAGGAGCGACCAGAGGGGAAATCCTCACCCGAGGTAGCCATGGCAACCAACGGCGAGAGCAACAGCAGAGCTGGAAGAGCTCAAGGAGGAGGAGGAGGAGGAGCAGGAGGAAGGTGAAGAACCCAACCACACCAACCTACCGATGAAACAAGGCATGCGGTTCATGATGGATGCCATGCGAACCCTGAAGGCGAATCACATGCTGCAGCTGCTTCCAGTGAGTCCCGACAAACCCAGGAGGAGGAAGATGGGGGCTGAGTGTCAGTGCTAGACAACATGGCGGGAGCTTCAGCGAGCCCAGCCGCTGCCACAGCCACTACTGGTGCAGTGCAAGGGCCTCCGCCAGGACTGCCACCTCGCTGGGAGTTGGCCAGGCAAGGGCAAAACGCCAGAAAGCCCCATCCCTCACAGTGTGAATTTCGATGGGGACCCCCAACAGTTGGGGTTTTTCCTAGCACACGTCCTGACATATTCGCAGAAGGCTCAGGGCAGGCATGAAAGCAATCTTCCAGTGCTTGAAGGGCTGCCACAGGGAAGAGGGCATCGATTTGTTCTCCATAGCACATGAGGACAGAACTAGAAGTTCTTCATTCAACTTGGAAATGGTGGAATTCCCTAATGGTGAGAACGATTAATCAGTGGAACGCCTCCATGAGTTGTGGGTGCTCCATCTCCGGAGGTTTTCAAGAAAAAGATTGGACAACTATTTTTCCAGGATGTTATAAGGCCTGCCTTGGGCAAGGGATTGGACTAGACCAGGGGTAGGCTCTTTTATGACTTGTGGACTTCAACTCCCAGAATTCCTGAGCCAGCCATGCTGAGGGGAAAGGGAGAGGTTTCCCTGCTTAGCCATGCTGGCTCAGGAATTCTGGGAGTTGAAGTCCACGAGTCATAAAAGAGCCAAGGTTGCCTACCCCTGGTCTAGACTTTCAAAGTCCCTTCCAGCCCTGTGAGTCTATGTTTCTATGATGATTCTATGACTCAAGAATGGTAGGTAGGTAGGTAGGTAGGTAAGTAGGTAGGTAGGAAGGAAGGAAGGAAGGAAGTGGGTTTTTTTACTACACCTGTTCTTACTTGTTTATAAAAACCTCTATAGTTATGTGCAGAAAAAATGGTAAAGATATTGTGGCAGGTGTGGAAGGAGAAACTATTTGTGCTTCCATATATTTTAAAAAGCTATTTTTCAGGACTTAAAAAACAGAAATCCTGCAGAAGCCAGCTTAAAGAATATTCATTCATCTGTCCCTCATGAGCAGCAGCGGGTCCATGGCGAGGAGCCTGGCTTGGGTGGCACTCAGGAAGCACCGTTCCCCTCTTCAGATGAAGCATCACAGTTTGCCTGGCTGCAGAGTTGCAGCTCCTCCGTGGCTGGAGCAGATGGTGCTGGAAAAGCCTCAGAAGAGGACGAGGCTCTGCAGAACCATGCAGCTACTTTCCTTCCCTTTGAGGACTGGTGGGGCTTTGTAGCTTTGAACGGGGCTTGACTTGAAGCCTTATCAAAGTAAGCTTCCTTCAGAGCGTTGCACCAGAGTTAAAAGTTTCCTTAGCAAAAAAAAACACCCCTCTCACCTTACTTTGGAAAACTATCGCTTTGGTTTCCTTGAAATGTAACTGAAATTGGACCAAGCACCTGGACATCTTCTTGGAATCTTTGCGTTAGAGTTGGACCATCTAGCCCAGTGCGGGAAAACTAATTTGAGCATCCATGATGGAAGGTGGCAAGATACCAAGCCAAGCTTCTGACTTCATCTTTCTTCTGTCGGCGCTCCTAAAAATAGGATGGGATATTTAGACAGGTATCAACACGTTCCAAAAAACAAAAGCAAATTGATGTGGGAGGGAACATCTGGAAGGGTTAGAGCAGTGGTTCTCAACCTTTTTAATGCCGCGACCCCCAACCAGTTGAGTAAGTCGAGGACTACTCAACCGGTCGTAAGTCTAGGACTACTCAACTGGTGCAGCACCGTTTGCAGACTGGGGCTTTTGGCAGGCTCAGCAGGGCAGAGACAGCCTGGACAATTCCTATTGGCTTTTGAAAGCCAATAGAATTAGACTCTATTCAAGAGAGTCTATTCTATTGGCTTTCAAAAGCCAATAGAATAAAAGGGAGTAGCACAGCTAAGGAAAAGGGGGGGAAATGGCGGACTGCGTTGTTTGGCGACCCCCGTGAAATGGTCGTTCGACCCCAAATGGGGTCCCGACCCCCAGGTTGAGAACCCCTGGGTTAGAGGAAATTATTCTGACTCTGAGTTAAAAGCGCCTTCTTTAAATCAAGTCAGATAGACAAAGTTCACTTGTATACATGCTGTGTTGCTACTTCTGGAAATTACATCTTTTGTACGTCATTCCCATAGGTAAATGAATGATGCTCTTTTCCATACCATCTTTATAACGGCACAGGATCATCATGGTGACATCTGATGGCCCATGCTTCTTGTAGACAAAGACATTCCCATCTGGCTTGTGTCCAGGAAGTCTCCCAATGACCTTTGAGACTCCTCCCACTGACCCATCAACATACCTAGCATTTAACCCAATAACTGCCAGATATTCTAACATGCTGATACGTGCTCTCTAGTTAGGGTTACATAGAGCTATACGGTCCATGGAGCTATACGTTCCAGAATAGAAATGCTTGGGGAAAACGCATTAATTCCCCCCCCTTCCCATCTTTCCTAAAACTGATTGACTCCACCAACCCCACCATTTTGTGTCTTGACCAGTGAGAACACCCAGGACCTGCTTCCATTCCAATCTGCCGTCAGCCCCCCCCTCCCCAAACTGGCAAAGACTCAACTTGAAGTAAGTGGCCTTTGGCTTTCAAAGCAGAGTCGGTGCAAACATTTGGGGACGTTGTGGGTCAAAACAGAATTCCAGACGATGAGGGTGAGGAGGCGCATGGGGCAGGGGCTAAGTGGAGACATTTCTTATGTGCCCATCTTATTTGTCCAGTTAAGAGGCTCTAGCCTGGAATTGCAGAAAGCCACCTGTTGCTGTCTCAAAAATGCTGCACTAGAAAAGGGGGAAAAATGGTGAAATATTGAAAAGGCTGAAGAGATTTCCTTTGAAGGAAGCTAAGTTTAAATGTGGGACACTACAATGTAGAGCAGGGGTGTCACTCAATTTTATTGAGGGCCGCATCAGCATTGCGGTTGCCCTCAGGGGGCTGGGTGGGTGTAGCCAGGGGGTCTGGCCTACTGGGTGGGCATGGCCAGCTCTACATCATTCGCGTCAAGGGGGCCTGTGGGGGCCTGGGCAGGAGTGGGACAGATCTGAGGGTCTCTGGCAGAAGGGGGTGGGACCAGGGCAAGCACCAAGGCATGGTCCACTGGAGGAGCCTCACTGCCTGCTGAAACCCCTCCGCTGGAGCCCATCAAGCCAAATATGTGAAGTAGGTGAGGGCCATTTGCTGGCCACTTCCAGGCGATGGTGCATTTCTTCATTCCTCACAAAGGGTGACACCTCCCCAGCATGCACCCAAGGGACGGGGCAGAGGCGGCAGGGGCTGGTTCCTCGCTGTTTCCAGACAGCCTTGTGGAACTAAGACTGAATGCGTTTCAGCATAGATGGCCACCACAAAATTGTACATTGGCTCCCGGCCGGCCTGGGTCAGGGCCAAGGCAGTGGGGCCGTTCCCCCACTGTTTCCAGGATGGCTTCGCGGGCCACATGAAACCACTTCGTGGGCTCCATCTGGCCCCCAGGCTTTGTGTTTGACGTGTCTGATGTAGAGCAATGCAGGGCAATGCTGTAATCCGTTATAGCTCCAGAGTATGAAAATGTTTCTGATTTTCCCTTTATGATTGCCCTCCCACCTCATCTCTAGCATAACAAGCCTTTGTCTCATTCCCCCCCCCCCAGTGCAGCTGTATGGAAGACCTGTGGAGACCTGTGAAGATCACAGCAAGAGTTAGGATGTCCCCCTAACACTCAGCCTCCTGGCCTGCCCTCTCTTGCCGTACCCTGGCTCAGATGGACTGTGTGGGGTTCACGGAGCTCAGCTGCTTTTGGAAAACTGCCCCCCACCCCCCCCACCCCAGTTGCTGCCTTGCACTCTGAAGACCCTCCAGAGAGTGTGGCTCATAGGCAAGTTTTGCTTCCACTTTATTTTTGGCAATGCACCCATTTCCCTTCCCTTCCCTTCTGCTCAAGCCTAGGAACCCTGGAGAATCTTCTCAGAAATATGCACATAGAAGAGTTTTGTGAGAATTTTTCCCCACCATTAACACAGTTTGGAGATTTCTAATCAGCTGAAGTCTTTCTCTTTGCTTCCCCAAGAATTACCTCGTTCTGTGGTTAATTAGTCATCCTCTCCCAGGGCTGGGTCAGGTTTTTCCAGACAACTGGATCATTAAAGCAGAAGGAACGGGGTGGGGGGACACAGATGCCCACCTGCTCATACCTGCAGTGCTGACCTTTGCTGGAATTGGGGGAAGGAGGGGAGGGTTCAGGCTCCTAAACTCCCCCCCTCCCTTCCGATCTATCAAGCAGCAGGAAAATATCAGGCATAACTGACAGTTGTGTACCCCAGAGAGATTTGCTAATTTTGTTTAAAGAGATGTTTTATTTATGGGAGGATAGATTTGATTATCCCTGAAGCAAACCAAGTGTGATGCGAGTTCCACGAAGCAGCTCAGCTACTCCAGCACTTGGGCAAATATGGGGCTCTGCTAACATTGCAGTTTTCCAGAGTGGAGCTGCTGACCCAGGCCGTCCTTAGCATCAGCCATGCCTTCGGTTGAGTGCTTAGTGGTTGGAGGAGCCTCTTTAAAAGCTCAGGATTCGGCAAGGCCTTCTCCTGAACATTCCTGAAGTCCTCACACCACCTGGCCTTCCTTGGACAACGCTCTGCTGTGGGAATGAAACACGATGTCAACCATTCCCAACTTGGTCCATTAGAAAAGAAAAACTCTCAGGTCTACGTTAGCCAAAGGGACACTTTACCAAAGCCAAGGGATTACACGAGAAGCAAAGCTGGGATTTTCACATCCAAAGCATCCACCCCCCCTGGTTATCAAAGAGTGTCCAGTTAGGTGCTAACAATTTGTTTGGGTAAGAGTCCCTGTCTTGGTGGGTACGATAGTTCTGCCTTCCTTTGTGGGACCTTGAAATGGACGGTGACTCTCATGGACAACCTGATGCATAGTTTTGATTCCTCATGCTAACCCTCCCCTTATCCCATCTCACTGATCTCCCCACCTGCACCCCATTTCATATGGCAGGCTGACAGTATTCCAGTATTTGAGCGGCTGCCACAAAGAAGAGGGGGTCAAATTATTCTCCAAAGTACCAGAAGGCAAGGCAAGCAACAGATGGAAACTGATCAAAGAGAGAAGCAACCTGGAATTAAGGAGAAACTTCCTAACCATGAGGACCATTAACCAGTGGAACAGCTTGCCTCCAGAAATCATGGGTGCTCCATCACTGGAGGTTTTAAAGAAGAGGCTAGACAGTCACTTGTCTGAGATGGTATAGGTTCTCCTGCTTGAGTGGGGGGCTGGACTAGAAGACCTCCAAGGTCCCTTCCAATTCTATTCTATTCTATTCTATTCTATTCTATTCTATTCTATTCTATTCTATTCTATTCTATTCTTCTAAATATAGCAGGCAATGCATGCCATAGCAAAATGGCAGCTCTGACACACAGGCAGTGCAGGAAGTTTTGGGGTGTGCACAACTCTATTGATGTTGCTTCCTGTTGCCCTGGAGCTCTGTGGAGGAATGCCATTTGGTTAAATTCAAGTTAAAATTAAAAAAAAAAATCAAGAAAATGACAGAAGTGCGATTGTCTTCTATCGCTGAATAGATGTCTTCTCCTTTGGCAGCCAGGAACATTTTGTTTGAGGACGAGTTTGCAAAGAACTGGTCACTAATATCATTCAGCAATAGAACATCCCTTGCGAGAAAAGCATTTTTGATTCTAGCGCTGCTTTAATCTAAGGAAAGCCCTGGGGATCCAGTTGCCACCCATACGGAGAGAAACCAAGATGATTGGCTAAGGATCGACAGGCCAGTCTGCCGCAGTGCTGGTGTGTCAAAATGTGATGCGTCACTCAGTTGGGCCTTCAAACGAGGGGTGAGTCCGGCTTTTATCCCCATGTCTGGCATCTTCCAGTTAATTCAAGGCAACTGAGCATCACCTTCTCTTTTTTTTTACTTTTGGCCACGTCTTTTAAAAAACAGCCCCGCTACGTGGGTGCCTTCAGCATGGCTTTGCCTGGCGGCTGCTGCCTCAGTCAAAGCGATGGGCTTGGATGAGAAGCAAAATGTTTTCAAGGAAAAACCAAGACAATCCAGTTGCCTTTTGAATGGGACAGCCGTGACCTGGATGGCTGAGCAACTCTCAGAGCCCAGAGCTTCCGGGCTCCTCCACCTGAGAAGCAGCAGCAGCTTCATTTCAAGTTCCTCCCTGATGACTCGGGGACACCAGGGGCCCCCCTGGTTCCTGCTTGTCAGGGTGTCAAAGAAGTCAAGATGGCACTGTGACTCCCAGCCGAAAGGCTCTGGGGGAGGTGACAGGAGACAGGGGCGCCTTTGGCTCAGTTGCTGGGTTGATGTGGGCCGCTTCTTTGACCCAACCACACCGTGTCAACCACAGCCTGGAGGGAAATGGGGGCCATCATGCCAGGGAGAATTAAAGAAGCAATCCGGCTCTCATGGTGAACCGACTAAGCCCGCAGGCCTGCACTTGCTCCCGCCAGTCCCCCTTGCAAGGCAAATCTCTCTTCTGAACAGGCGGGTCTTCTAGAGAGAGTCCCATGGGCACCAGCATCTCCGGGCAGCGCTCCTGACTGGCTGAAGGGGGAAGCCGGGCAGAAGGAGGCTGGCATGAACTATCAGCTGCAGCCCTGTCCCAAAGCTATCCTTGAAAAGTATTCGGAGACTACAGTTGGTCCAAAATGCAGCCGCGCGAGTGATAGTGGGTGCTCCTCAATACACCCACGTTACACCTATCCTCCGTGAGCTGCACTGGTTGCTTATTGGTCTTCGGGTCCAATTCAAGGTGTTGGTCATTACCTTTAAAGCCCTATATGGCTCAGGGCCAGGCTATTTGCGAGACCGCCTACTACCTCATAGTTCCCTACGTCCGGTTAGATCCCACAGGCTGGGCCTCCTTCAGGCCCCGTCGGCCAAGCAGTGCCATTTGGCGGGGCCGCGGAGGAGGGCCTTCTCTGTGATGGCACCCACGCTTTGGAATCAGCTCCCCCCCGGAGATTAGGACCGCTCCCACCCTGTTGGTCTTCCGTAAGCTGCTTAAGAACTGGCTTTTCTGGCAGGCCTGGGGTTTATAAAACCTGACCCCTGAATGACTATCTTTGTATTGTTTGTTTTGTTATGTTTTATGTGTTTTTTATTGTTAGCCGCCCAGAGTCCTTCGGGAGTGGGGCGGCTTATAAATTTTAAAAATAAAATAAAAATAAAAAATAAAGCCCCGGATCCCGTGCCTTGGTGGTATTAATGCAGCTGCTGAGGGTCTGTTGCAGACCTGCTATAGTATATTTTGCACATTCATCCTTATTGTCCCACCTCAATGTTTACTGCAAATAACACAACAAAATGAATGCACCTTTAAATCTTATTTTTTAACATAGCAGCACAACAGGAATTATTTGAAAGAATATATGTGAAATTATTCTCCTGTGTACACTGGAAGGCTCATAATAGTTTCCTTTTAAATTCATGACTCATTTCCATATTTTCCTTAAAAAAAAAAAGATTTAATTTCCTCTCTCTAGCTCTATGCCAGCACCTTCTACTACATCACCTGTCAAGCCCCACCACCAACAGGCTGCCTGGTTTCTCTCTTTCTGCAGCCTCCAATATTGCTTTCCCAGAAGGTGAGGAAGGCCAGAAACAAATTGAAAAGCTGTGGCAGTTTATGCAAAGCCGCTGGATGAGCAGAGTGGCCCTTTGTAGCTCCACCAGCTCAGTGATGGGATTATACACCTAGCAGAAGATAAATTCCAATTTACAGTGACACAAACTATTACTGTGCAAACAGCAAGCATCCGTCTTCCACCCCCCTCCTCCCACGTGGGCACACATTTAAACAGATATTATCTTCTTTGGGAAATTTGAAAGGAATTAAAAAGGGACAGGAAGAGGAGCTATGACAACTTGTGGAAATATGGTCCTTTTAGGCGTCAGGACTCACTCGCCCTTTCACTTATATGCCGCTTTGCTGGCAGCTTGACAAAGAAAAAAGAGGGGTGGGATGGAATGCAAGGGGGGGGATGGTATCTAAGCAACTGAGACATTGCTGGCATTTTCAAGGACACCCCAAGCGTGGCTGGATGTTTTCTCATAACAATATGAACAGAGGTGATTGGTGGACGTAATAGACCCATAGGGAAAGGGGGAATTAACTATGCTTGCTTTTGCAATGGGAAACCCAGAGCTGGTTTTGCTTCTTCTGTGCCCATGTAGTTTTTCAGTAAAGTTTTATATTCTTGGTAAAATAATGTCCAGGAGTTTCTTTTTTCTGGAAATGCCAACTGGACAGTTGACATTAGGAATGGAACCGACCACCTGGGCTAGGATGGAGTTAGGTTCAATGCCTTCCTCCCCCAGTGGGGAAATGGCAGGTGGTACAGAAGACGGTGGAGGTGGGGGCGCTGAGCAGACTGGTCTAGAAGGAGCTCCAGAGTAAGTTGATTTCTCGTTTACATCTAGCTGTGGAAAGGGAATCTTACCTTGACTCATTTGGTGGTTTGAAGAATTTTATAAGCCTTTTGCTCTTCTAGTTTGACAAGTCCAGGTAGGATGTCCCTGTAAGCCAGTGGTTCTCAACCTTTTTAATGCCGCGACCCCCAACCAGTCGTAAGTCAAGGACTACTCAACCGGTCGTAAGTCGAGGACTACTCAACTGGTGCAGCACCGTTTGAAGAATGGGACTTTTGGCGGGCTCAGCAGGGCAGAGACAGCCTGGACAATTCCTATTAGCTTTGGAAAGCCAATAGAATTAGACTCTATTCAAGAGAGTCTATTCTATTGGCTTTCAAAAGCCAATAGAACAAAAGGGAGTAGCACAGCTAAGGAAAAGGGGGAAAAATGGCGGACTGCGTTGTTTGGCGACCCCCATGCAATGGTCGTTCGACCCCAAATGGGGTCCCGACCCACAGGTTGAGAACCACTGCTGTAAGCCCAAGACTGGGGCTGGGCTTCCAAATCATGCTAACTCCTAAAACCAGACACGCCACCTCATGGGTTAACATAATGACCTCTTTGCTTGTATTCATGTCAAAAGCTGAACTACAAACTAACCAACCTCACTTAGCCTAGCCAAGTGCATTGTGTGAACCTCCCACAGAAGGATGCCCAGATCACAGGGTAGCCTACTGTCAAAACACACTCCAGGTTCTTGCTGAGCATCGGGGGGCAGGTGCAGCTTCTATGCCGTGATTCTTGTGCCACAAAACAACCTTTCCCCCCCAGGCCTGACAGCTAGCACAACAAGGTATTGTTAAACTGAGATTCAGCACTTACACGAGTGGCAGATCCCAGCTTCAAGGGAACCCAGTTAACAGGTGACAGGCATGGGGGAAGGTCGCCCCTCCTGCTACATTTTGCAACCCCCTCCCTTTGTCACCTGGTAGTTCAGGAGATCTTCAAGGCCAGCCAGAACCTGCTCCCCTATTGCTCAAGGCAGAATAACCCTGGCAGACGGGCGGGGGGTTGGCTGATGATCTCTGGACGTCTTGTCTTGATGACGGTCCAAGTGAAGAAGCATGCATGGCCCATTGAGAAAGGCCAAGCATGCTGTTTCCTCCCTCTAGAGACTCTGGACACGGAGTGGTAGTGGCATGTTACATTTTCTTCCCATTCCACCTGGGAGCTCAAAGCAATGTTCCAAGATGGTTTCTTCTCCACAACAACCTTGCACAGACGGACTCGCCCACACCCTCCCTGTGGTTGACATGAAGCTCTTCTGCCTAAATCCAAAACCTTCATTGTGAGCATCATAGTTTTCTTAAGATGTTCTAAGATGGCGGCACCTGGATCGGCTGCAGCTGCATTGGCTCTCGAAGGTGAAAAATTTTGGGAGGGATATTAAGGGATATAGGCCACATGATCAGGAAGGTTTTAATGTGTTTGAGCAACATGGTGGAACTAAGGTAACATACAACCGACAATCTTTGCTGGCATGGCGAGTTTCTAGCTGTTTCAGAACTGTTGGTGAGACCCTTAAACCCTTGGCATTGTTTGAAATTCTGTCAGCAACAAAATCTGACTGCTGGCCCAGCGATGGAGGATTCTGTTGCAAATTTGGCTGTTTCCAGAGGAGGTCCCGGGGCTTATGGAGCAAAGGAACTGGAGGAGGCTGTCGGCAGGCCCAGAGGAAGGGAGAGAGGCTTTTGGAGGAGTTGGTGGTGGCGGCAGTGTTCTCCAGGGGTGGAAAGAAGCAAGGCCTCTTTAAGGAAAAGGTGGAAGAGACAGGATCAGACAAAGGAAAGGAGGCGAGGTAGCCATCCAGGAATATAAGCTAATTTGAGGGCTAATCCACACGGAGCCCCGTTTCCATCTGTCCTGTTTGCCATCATTCGCTCCCTAGAGACTAAAATGGACGATCTGTAACTTGAACTGGCCACGAACAAGGAGTGTATATCGGAGGTGGTGACCCTTTGAGAGCTGTATGCAACGAAATTTCATTTTGGTGTATGCCGATTGGTGTACATTTAAAGTGACAATAAAGTTGTTGTTATTATTATTAAGCTGAATGTCAAGCTTCAAAGAAACCTCATGATGCTTCGGCTGTGAGCTGGGGGAATCCAGGTCATTCAGATTGTTTCCTAAGTAAAGAAAGATTTCTCTCACAACAATTGTCTGATGCTTAATTGGGGAACATGGCCTGCACTATCAGCAGGGAGCTTCTATATTTTCCATTTACTGTTCTGGCCCCAATTTCACCAGAGCTGATTTTCTATTCATCAGGGCCGATATGCTGTGCTCAATAAAGTTTTGCATTAGAGATTGGAATATCTCAGTTGTGCTTACTTTGTCGGAAACTTGGCCCTGAGATCAGAACTGAAGCCTCCATGGATTTCTCCTTAGTTCTGGGTTGAATCTCTCTTTAATAATCTTCCACCTGTTACTTCTTGCCCTGCCCTCGGGGGCTTTGGAGAATAAGCGGACCCCCTCTTCTCTGTAAGAGCCCGTCAAGAACCAGTAGGCTACCGCTCTTGGTTAGATGGGCTGACCTGGATTAGGATTCCTTTGAAAAGGAGGCATTGGGGAGAAAAGAGTTGAACCTTCACTAAGATGCCAGCTGTACCCATGGGATTGTTTCTCCTGGAGAAGGCAGAATAGAAATTCTTTTTGCTGAGAGGGCCGAGAGTCCCTGACTGTGGCATCGTTATCGCTGGTCCTTGGCATGCAAAAAGTTGGCTCCTCTGCAGAGCAGGAGTCAGAAAACTGGGCCTCCCTCCGTTGAAGAGGACCCAACAAGGCAGCCCAAGATTTAAGGCTACCTGGCAGAGGAAATGCAGCAAGAGGCAGCCATGGTTTCAGCTAACGCACCTCTACAACCAGCCTTCTTTCCCAATCCACGGCAGCCGCTGCCCCTATTTCTGTGCCCCACCTCACTGCTTTCCTTTCAAGACTCTCAGCTATGGCAAGAGGGGGGGTGAAGCTTCTGCTGCCCCCCACCCCACACCCCAGGCTGGGCTGGTTTGGGGAATCAAGAAACGTGGGGCTGGGTTTGGACCCACAGGCAGAAGAAGCATTCATGTCACGGGGGTTAGGTGGAAACAGTAAACTTGGTTTATTGAAAAATATCGGTTACATTTATTCCTTTATTACACAGGTTCAATTTTTTTTTCTTAAAAATACCTCTAATGGGCATTGATAACGTTGGAATTTGGAAACCTGTACAAATAGGGTCACCTGATCATACCGTGTGTATGTGTGTGTGTGTACACATGTACATACATGCAGAGATTCATACCCACACAGCCTCACTTCAAAGGGGGAGGGGGCTCTATGTATTTAAATCTTTGTTTTCATACTTTTTTTTTAATCAACATTTGTTCAAGTCATGATATATATTAGGGGATAAAATTACACAGAAAGATATGTCTGCAAATACAAGAAGCAAATTTTATTGCAATATACGGTAACTAAGTGTTCTGGGAGGGGAGGAAAAATGGAACGGGAATGAAAGACGCAACAGTACAGTTTTACAACACTCTGTAGGATTTTGATAGAAGCACCAAAAAAGGAAGGAAGGAAGGAAGGAAGGAAGGAAGGAAGGAAGGAAGGAAGGAAGGAAGGAAGGAAGATGAAATAATCAGATCAGAATCACATGACCTAAGAGAGAGTGTGTGTCTTGGCTCTCCACCCTCCCTCCACGCGGTGATTCCCCCCAAACTCCCCAGAGAAGGGAACGAGCACCATGAACATTGTTGTGCCTAATTTGCCGCTTGGGGAAGAGGATGCAGGGCAGCTTCTGAACGGCTGACTTTCAGGGAATCTGTTCTGGAGGGATGCTCCAGCTTAGGATCTACAGCTCACCAATCCCCAAAGAGCCGGTGTGTGGGGGGGGGGCTGGTCCCCCAGAATCTGTCAGGAGAGGGCCTGCCAGTGAAGAGTGGGAGTGGGCTGCAGGGAAGGCCTCGCACCCGCTTCAAGAGACAAAGGCCAAGACTGGCCAAACAGGACTATTCAGAGGGCAAAGTGGCCCGTGGCTGTTTTCAGTCCTGGCCCCCAGGCGATGTTCGGACAGCCCCTCTCGGAAGTGCCTGCTCCTTCGGTGGGAAAGGGAGGCAGGCGAGGGGCCAGGGTCCCCAGGAAGGGCAGAAGGCAAGTCAGCCAGCCCAGCAGGGGAATCTACAGATGCAAAGGCTGGCTAGTTACCCTCACACCTGGAGCTTCCCTGGGTCAGGAAGGCAATGGGAAGAGGCATCACAGCGATGTCCTTCCTTTTGGGCCCGAGGCCGAGGCCCGGGTGTGGGGTGCTTTTTCCCTTTCTACTCACATGGGAGCAGTGAGCAAGAGGGGTGGAGGGTGGGTGGTTGCTGCAAGCTCCCCACTGGAGAAAGACACACACAATTGCACTGTTCAGTTTTGCTCTGGAAAGACAGAGGAGGGGAGTTGTAGAGACAGGTCAAGTCTGGCCTTGACTTCAGTACATTGAATAAAGTCATAAATTAGCACCACAAATATTCAGCAACTGAGTACAAATCTGGCATGTTTACCCTGGTAGGCATTGCACGCATAGCCTGTTGCTACCAAAGAAAAACCCAGATCCTCAGCCCAGCTGTAAAAACTCGGTCATAGTCAGATACACCATTGAGTCCAGGCTGAGTCCAGGCTGATGGGTTACAAGGTCATGATGGGGGGTGGGGGAGACAGGCGATATATTACTGGGCTGAAATGAGGGGAAAGCTGGGAGAGACCCCCGGCAGGGCTCAGCCAGGGTGGTCTGGAAGGTTCCTCCAACAGCTATAGCACCAACAAAATGGAATGAAGATAAGAAATTTTCTTGGTAAAAGATATTTTTTAAAAAATCTCTCCATTGAACCACAGTAGGTAAGTCTGGAGACTTACCATATCTGACAAGCAATAAAGAATACATCTTTATTGCTTGTCAGATATGACAAATTTCAACACTGCTGGTGCACTTGGGGCAAAGATGCACCGAGCTGGCAGCCGTTTTCCTTAGTCTGGAGACCCGCCTGCCTCAGTTCCCCCAAAGTTCAGCAACGCTTAATTTTAATCCCATTTGCTTGGGTGCCTGTAAGGCTGAGGCGTACCACTCCTAAGGCTGAGAGGGCTGGGGAGGGGGGCAGAGGGAACCTGCTTCCTGAGTCTGGGGGGAGCACACGGTTCCCTGCGGATTCCTACGGTGGTCTTAGGGAACGCATCGGACGCTGGGGCCAAGGGGGCTGCCCGTTCTCCGTGCAGCACGGGGGACTCACATGCATGTTTTGAACCCAGAAACATTTAATATTTAATATAATAATATACAAATATTTACTTACAAAATACAAAAATAGAAGCACCTTTATCATATGGGATAAGCAGTCAGAACCTGGCATTTTTAAAGGCTGTTGGTTTCTGGTGTTTCTTGTGTGAACTGAGCAGAACAAAACCAGAGGAAAGGTCTCTGGGGCTGGCTGAGATCCGTCTAGGTTCTGAGAGAAACCCCAGCAGAGAAGAGAATCCAGAGGTTTTCAGAGTTCTTCGTCCTTGTTTCTGTACAGAGATCAGGCAGGGGCTGAATCGGCTGGCTGAGGGCTTTCGATGGCCTTTCAGGGACCACCCAGGGACGGGAAACTGGCGATCACTGGGCCGTTTCCCATCAGATGCAGAGAAGCTGCTGACACGAGGCATAGTCTCTGGCGGGATGTCCTGAAGAGGCAGGCGTTCAAGCGCGAGAGCGGAGAAGCCCTTGGGCGGCCTCCAAGAAGGGCGCAGCACAGAAGGAGAAGCTCGCTTCGGCCACCCGGGGGGGGGGCTCTAGGTCATGTGATTCTGGAGTCGGTGGTGAGCGGGGTCCGGTTTTTGACTGGGGTTGGGGGTCTTGTGGCAAAATTGACGTCGGGGTAAATAGGAGAACAAGTCAAAAGACAAACCCATCAAACTGTCCAGTTTCAGAACGTGCATGTGATGACCAAACAAAAAAAAAAAAAGAAGTAGCCAAAAAATAGAAGGCGCGATGAGGTTACGAAGTTGCTCTTTTGGAGAGTCTTCTGAGCGGCCCTCAGCCCATGAAGCACGCCGGTCCCACCTCGAACCCAAACTTCTGAGATGCTTCGCCAAAGTCATTGAACATGATGTCGACAATGGGGACCTGCTCCACTGTGGGGGTGCTAATTTCCAAGACCGTCTTCTGGTAACCCTTCTTTGCCTGCAGAGGAAGAAAGCAGGAGAAGAGGCGGTTCAGGTGCCCGGAGCAGCAGGCTCCTTTTATGTATCATTTTATTTACTCTCCATTACACTTTCCCACTCCCGCTGCTGCGCTCTGTTGTTCAGCAACAGGAAATAATGCAGATTTAGATTATTTTTTAAAAAAATCCTGGCTGGGACTGAATGCGCAGCATGCTGCAAACCGTGGCCCTTGCCAGCTGAACCCCTGGATGGCGAAGCCGGTCTGTTTGGGCATCTTTCCATCTAATTTTACTGCATATCAAGTTTGGCCTGCTGTAACTTAAATATTGTTTTAGAATTCCCATTAAGGTTTATATCTTTTTGTTCATGTTTTTAAAATATATACATTTTGTTCAAAATATTGCCTAATGCACACTGCTTTTGCCAACAACGTTCCTTGATATAAGGCATTTTTGTACAAGTGTATGAATCTAGGTACGACTTTTCGTGTAGCTGAAGGTCTCCCTCCCTCCCACTCTCTCTTCCCCCCTCTCTCCCCCCCTCCCTCCCTCTGGTCTAAGAAGACTTTGCAGGTAGTCCCCCAAAAGTGCTCCAGGGGCCTTGGGGGCTAACGGCCCCTCCCTCCGTTCCCCAGCATCACAGTGGCTACCGGCTGTACCTGAAGGACCCCCTATTAAGAAGCAGAATGCTCTCATCCTAGGAAAGAGTGAAAACCTAAGAGGAATCTAACTGTAAGGACCCACCCCACTTTGCATCTTAAGAAGACAGAACTCTTGGATAATTCTTCCAACAGGCATCCTTTATTAAGAGAAAATGGTTGCAGGTGTTCTAGACAGGACTTGGGGTCCAAGCTCTCCCATTCAAGGTTTTAAGGGGTTCCCCAGTAGTCCCACCCAATCACCCCCTTCTTCCAGTGACAGTCTCAGGCATTACACTCCCACCCCCTTTTCCTTACTGCCAGCTGGATGGAGACTTCAGAGAAAACTACATGAAAAGTAATAGCCCCCTTTGTTATGATTAGGCCTTTTTGGTGCTATCCACATTCAATTCCTTTGAAGTGTACCAAAGGAAGTGAGGGCCATAAAGCCCCTTTGTTCACCCCCTTCCCTTCACCGTATGGCAGAATCCAGGGAAGGCAGAAATGGGGTTTTCTATAGTTGATAACCAGAGATGAAATATAATTGGATTCTGACAGTAACTGTATAAGGTGTCAGTTTGAAATGGAGGAAATGTAACAACACCTACTCGAAATTAGATAATTATACGGATTGGCAACAAGAAAATAAGCAGCAGAAAACACAAGCTGGGACAAAAGGACACGCAAGGCTTAAGCAGGTATAACTCCATAGGGGCAAAATCACACTTATGCTCAAGCAAGGCATAACTCCGTAGACAAGCGGGCACGAAGACTAAAAGCAAGCTAGAATTCCAAAAACGGTAATAGCTTTGTGAAATTTTACTTCCCTATTTCTGAAAATCAATGGTATAAAAGGTTGCGTTGTGCTGTTGTTCAGAGACTCAGCTCCTTTAGTGGCTGGGACCCTTTTGCTGAAGTGCTTACATAAATTTTTGGGGTGAAAGTCCGTCTCTCCTTTCTGGCTCTGATTGCCCCAGGCTGAGCCCTTTTGGGGACAACACACCCTTGCGCCCTCCAACCCTTGGCCCAGGCCAGAGCTTTAAGGGGTTGCAGACAGATGCTGTTTTGGGGCTTTCATGTGCTCTGCGGAGTCTTCTGGAGGCTGAAGCCGACAGCCCCGCACAGACCTTCTGTCTGAATGTAAACCTCCATCTTACAAACTTTTGGGAGGTGAATTCTGCATTTCCATTAAGCATTAATTTTGAAATGCAAAGTTAGGTAAGTTCACGTCAGTAAGTTATGGAAATCTTCCATCTTTTTTCTCCAAATGGTAAGCTGGGAGGAGACCTCAGAGGTTCTTTTCATCCCCCCCCCCTCTCCCCAAGCTCATAGTCCTCAGGCCATCCGACTTTCCTTCGTGGGCTTCCCTCAATGGAGCCCTCACGACTCCAGAAGGCAGCCGTGCCACTGCGCAGGACCTCTCACGGTCGGGAGATCCCTCCTAATTTCAACTTTAGATCTCTCCCTGTGAAACCTCTTGGCTCTTGGGATCTACCCACCCCCTCGTCCCTGTGACTGCTTTCAAGGCTCTTGTCATGTCTCTTATTCAGTTCTTTAATAAGAGGGACACGTGAAATTATCACTCTTGTATAGGATGCTGTTCAGACCAAGGAACCTGAAAACCTAAAAAAACTTGGTTTGTTCTGAGATGCTGTGGTCTCTTAGCACAGGTACCCACCAGAGATTCCCAGTCTCGCCACTTTGATGGAGCCCCATACACTTCCTCTGCCCCCAAATTAAGTGGATCATTCATTCAACCACCCAAAGACTGTTCACTCTAATCTCTATTAGTGGAAGAAGAATGTAATATTCTTAAGCAAAGTCAGACTTTTGCTGGAGAAATCCAGTACTGATTGTTGCACTTAATTAATTCTGATCAGTGACAACAATAAACATTATTATATCACACTTAATTAAGCTCTTTTTGTTGATAGCTAATATATGCAGTAATAATTATTTTCAGACATTAGTCAAAAAATAATTTATTGCCTCTTATCTTTTGCCTCCCCCACCTTGTCGTTGTCCTCCTCCTCCTCAGATAATCAGACCCCCGCTATCCACATGAGCAGCCCACGAGGTTGCATGAGAGGGCTGTGACCCCCCTCCCCTCACCCCAAGAGTCTCTTCTTTGCCCCATCACTCACCGCACAGCCGTCAAGGGCCGCCCTGATGAAAGGGCTGTTGTCATACGACATCTCTTCGTCATTGGAGCCCAGGAAGCGCAGGGCCTTCTCGTAGTTGCCCGCAGTGGCGTCATGCCACGCCACAGACTGGAAGCAGTTGTAGGTGACGTTTTGGTGAGCGGATGCACTCAGGAGCCGCAGGAAAGTCATCTGAACCACTCCGATGGGGTTGCCGTCAGCGTCCACGTAGGAGAGCTGAGGGGAAGCGGGAAAGGAGACCAGGAAGAAGCAGACCCGGTAGGCTAGGCAAGCAGAAAGTTTACCCCCCAAGTTATCACAAAGTGTGTCACAGTATTCTTGGACCACCTTGAGGAGGATCAATTCTTTAGTTACATTTGCAAAAGCACACAGCCACCATTGATTCCGAAAAATAAATGGGATTTTTGGAGTTTCAGGGTGGGCAAATCCTATGCTAAGAAATAGGTCTCGTTTTGACAACATTCAGGATGTAGGAAATAATTGAAAACCCTACAATTGGCAGAATAATCAAGTGTGGAATTAAAAAGATCATTACATAGACACATGAGAATTAGGACCACAGTTAGGAAAGATTCAAGACGTTAGAAAACTTGAATGTTGGGTTAACCATGGATAACTCACCCATGTTAGAAATTTGGATTTTTCCTCCATGGATTTATCTGAAAGTCTATTCTGTGGGTTTGTGTCAAAGATTAGGTTACCCAATGCATCAGATGCTCACTTTATATCTTGTATTGCATGCCAAGGTTAAACAACTTTCAGACAAAACCCTCATGTTCATTAGTTATTGTGCGAAAGGACTGAGTGGGCCAGAAGGGAATGGGAATTTGTTCATACATACTCAGGATCAGTCAATTTAACACACGCACATACACAGACACGATGAGAAGAAACAAAGGTTTTACCAACCAGTTATGTGGACTCCTGTCCATGTTTGTCTTGAGACAGGTCAATATGACTGACTGAGGCAAGCAAAAGCATGCTACATGACAGGCAAAAAGGAGCGACCAGGAACTAGAAGATGGAATGGATTGTCCTGGATCAGGACTTGTTCACAAGAGACTTACAAGTGGCAACTGACTCTTCCATAGTAATGTGTATTTACAGCAGCAAGGATGGACTGGCAGAAAAGTCTTCTGTGCTTAGAACCACAAAAATATTTTTTTCTCCTTCCTTCCAAGGCTGAACAGATCTCTTTCGAAAGAGGCTCTTTTTTAAAAAAACAAAACAAAACTGAAAGTCTTACTAAATATCACTAATCTTATTGTCTCCTAAATTCTTCTGATGCAGAAAGATCTGACAGTAGCTTCTTTCCAGTTATTCCAATTAGAAGTGGAGTGGCCGTCTACCCGACACAACATTCATTCCGTTCAGAGGCCGCCCAGCACCATCAGACTCCAGGCAGAATACTTCCTTGGAAGAAATTTCAGATCAAACTCCCATCTTTGGTTCAGGGATCAGCCAGGGTCTTAGCACCTTTTGATGCTCAGCTGAGGAGCCAAGCCCTGGAAGGAGGCTGTTCCAGTTGCAGTGACCGAGATGGTGCCCTACCTGGGTCTTCATCCAAGGGGTCTGGATTACCTCTCCCCCGCCTGTTCTTCCAGGATGGGCAGAAGCAATTAGAAATTGGGGCCCCTCAGAACTAGAGCGTATCTCTCGAGTAGTGAGTGACACCAGCGCCTGGGAGCCCAATGGCAGCAAGTGCAGCTGGCAGAGCTGGGCTGGCATTTGGACAGGCTGAGGCATTTCTATCCACTCAGTTCTGGCTCAGCTGCACCTCTGATCATCTTTGAGCAGAGGCCTCACGGAGAACCCATTGGTGAAACTCCAGGTAAATTTTTACTACATCCTCTGCTAAAACACCCTCTGAATTTGGAAGGAGATTAAGAGACCACCTAATATCCTACTACATCACGTGAAGTATTAATGCCACTCTACAAGGCCTTGGTAAGGCCACACTTGGAATACTGCATCCAGTTTTGGTCACCACGATGTAAAAAAGATGTTTATTTATTTATTTATGAGACTTATATACCACTTTAAGTGCAAGCACTCTCTAAGCGGTGTACACCAGTAAGCAATGTATATATATTTTACATTGCCCCCAACAATCTGGGTCCTCATTTGACCTACCCCGGAAGGATGGAAGGCTGAGTCAACCTTGAGCCGGTGAGATTTGAACCGCTGACCTGCTGAACACAGTCAGCTAAAGTGGCCTGCAGTACTGCACTCTAACTGCTGCGCCACCTCGGCTCTAGAAAGAGTACAGAGAAGAGCAACAAAGATGATTAGGGGACTGGAGGCTAAAGCATATAAGGAACGGTTGCTGGAATTGGGTATGTCTAGTTTAACGAAGAGAAGAACAAGGGGGGACATGATAGCAGTATTCCAATATCTCAGGGGCTGCCATAAAGAAGAGGGAATCAAGCTATTTTCCAAAGCGCCTGAAGGCAGGACAAGAAGCAACGGGTGGAAACTAATCAAGGAGAGAAGCAACCTAGAATTAAGGAGAAACTTCCTGACAGTGAGAACAATTAATCAGTGGAACAGCCTGCCTCCAGAAGCAGTAAATACTCCAACACAGGAAGTTTTTACAAAGAGGCTGGACAGCCATTTGTCCGAAATGGTGTAGGGTTTCCTGCCTGAGCAGGGGGTTGGACTAGATGACCTCCAAGGTCCCTTCCAACTTTACTATTATTATTATATATATTTTTACCTCAAGGAATATTGTCTGTGTCTGTGTGTGTGTGTGTGTGTGTGTGTGTGTGTGCAGGATTCAACTACTTCTAGAAATTACATATGCAAATTAAACTGATGTTTATCAACGTTTAGTTAACCAGTCCATTAAATTAATTGACATTTTTTTTACTGAAAAGCTAGTAGCCTTCTCTCTCGCTCCCTGCCATGCACAGAACCCCAGTGCACCCCACTTACAGAACTGGAAATTTTTTTGGGGAGGTGGTGCCTAATTTGCATTTATTATGGAAATAATTAATATTTCATACTGGAGCTTCCTACTGGAGGTGTTTGATTAATCAAAACTTAATCCCACCTCCCCTTCCTGCGTGTCCAGCTCCCTCCCTTGCCATCTGCTGTTAATGACTTTATTTGTTAATTATTTTATCAGCTGCGTTTCTATGAGTGATGATTTTAATGCTTTAATGCTTTTATGTTACAAACTACTCAGAATCATACGAGAGGGGCAGCAAATAGATTTCATAAATAAATAAATGTTTAGAATTTTAAAAATGCTAATTGGAACCATGAAGGTGAAACCATCCTATTAATCAATCATATATTATTCAATACGTGAACAAGGGAATAAATCTTACCTCCAAAAAACTGTTAGTTGGCAAGTTAATTAGTTTCAAGCCAAGCCAACAGAGCAACAGGTCCTCCAAAGACTCGGGATGAAGAGTTTATGATGGAAACCATCTGGTACTCAAACCAGGAGGAGCTCAAAAAGGCACGAAGCCCTGGAGATACCAAAAGGAGCATCTCCAGGCCTTCTGGGTGGGGGGAAAAGAACACAAGAGACGAAACCCCAAACCCACCATTTGGGTCCTAAGATCCAGGAGCTACAAATGGCCTTCAAAGGCCCTGGGACTACATTGATAGCTGCTCCCCAAATCAAAATGCAGTAATACCTAAATGGGTAAGCTAAATGGGCAACCACAACTATATAGACCAAAGTGAATATTAGGATTATTCTTCAATTTCTGTCATCTAATGCATCAGAGGAATTTGGTAAGAGTTTTCTTAGGAACGGTGAAATTTCTCAAATAGATCTGGAACCCCCACTGCATGAACAAATGGGGTACGGTTGCCTTTGCAAGTCTTCTAGATCCTGGTGGCTCATTTCCAGTTCAAGAAACAATCCTGATGACCAGCAAGATAATGAGAGCAAGAAAACAAGAGGGAAGGCAAAATTTGAGGTGATGAGCAAAAACCAGCTGTTGAAAACAAAGTCCTTCCCTTCCCCGACAACAAAATGATTTGGGCAAGACTGGTGGGAGGACTGGCCTCTCTAGTTAGTACAGTGTGGTGAGTCTAGGAACATGCATGGGCTCCCTTAGGCAGGGAAGAAGCTCTGGACACACACAAACACACGTGACTGCAGCCTTTTCTGTGTGGTGGCAGTGCCGCCTAGCTGGAAAAGCTTTTGTGTATCTCATTCAGAAGCACTCCATGCACAGTAATGTTGACTGCAGACAGACGAGTAAGATGTATTTTTTTAGAAATTAAAATAAAATTAAGACTGTTGGAAAAAATAAATATTTCAAGAGGTCCCAAACAGCTGTCACTGTTGTTGTTTGGAGTGAATGAATTCCCTTGCTGAAGAGGAAGCGATGGGCACAGCAAAGAACATCATCAGGAAAATAGTTGTGGTGGAACGTCAGCATCTTCAGAGTCTTGCACTGCTCTTCTTCAGGGTGCTTCCAAATGTGCTGCCAACACTTCCCTCACAAAGAGAGGAATTTTTACATGCCTAACTTCCTCTAAAACTGTTTTGCCTCCCGGCCTTCCAGATCATGAAATATGGACTTGTGGAATATGGAACTCAAGTAGAAAAATTTCATTTACCTTACTGTATTTTGATTTTTTGCCAATAAAGCTGGGCAACCTGTGGCCAGACTTCCAGCTCTGAGACTATAGCAAACATTGCACAGAGATTGTCAAGCTGAGAAGTTCTTTTCTGAACAATGAAAGCTGAGAGAAATGAATTCTACATCTTTTATCACTTTCTTGGCTTTTCTTGATTACCACCCCCAAAGAGACACAGCCTTGTGTTCTCCTCATGTTTCAGTTGTTCAACAATGGCCCACCAGTCAGTGCAAGCAATTCCAGCACCTTCCCAATGTTAGGTAAGGATTCCCTTGTGCTTCTGTTGCTCCAGTGAGGAGAACACCTGAGAGTTGGCATCAGGATATCAGGTTTCCCAAAGGTTCCTGTGATCGTAATTAACTCAGATTTGTATGTGCTTCAAAGGTGAATTGAAAACTAGGTTGAATTCCATCAGGTGCCACATGGGAGTGAACTTTGGCAGGAAGAGGCAAACCAGTTGATTTCAGGTATTCTAATTTTGAAAATGTTTCCATTCCATTCTCTCAATTTTGGGAATCTTCCAATCTTTCCAGTTCAATCAATTTTAATGTAACGTTTTTAGTTTATTTTGGACCGTATTTCTCCAAAGACAAATATTTTTATATGAAATTCTTAGAATTTACATAGCTTCTGTAAAGTAGTTCATTAATATAATACCATTTATGCATATATCATTTCCATGAATATTGAAATACTTAATTTTTTTATATGTTGTGAATTCTGCCAGTTGTCTGGAGTCAAGTTCTGATTCAAGCCCTTTCCTTTCCTTTCCTTTCCTTTCCTTTCCTTTCCTTTCCTTTCCTTTCCTTTTCTTTCCTTTCCTTTCCTTTCCTTTCCTTTCCTTTCCTGTCCTGTCCTGTCCTGTCCTGTCCTGTCCTGTCCTGTCCTTTCACAAGAATCTCCTGATCAGGTCAAAGGAGCAGCTAACCTCAGGAAGGCCAAAGTGCTGTCGATTATGGTGAGGGCCCCAACGGAGCCTTCAAACTCCTTCTGCAATTGCTCCTTTGCCATCCTTGGAGTCTTCCAGCGTCGCTTGTTAGTTCAGCATATAGAGTGAAATTAGCTTGGGGCCAGACGTGGAAAGCGGACATGGCTGGCGTGCTCCAGACGGAGGGCGGAGGGAGCCAGAAGCTTCACCACTTACCAAAGACCCTCGCTTGTAGCGACTATACCACGTAGCTGGCTGCTCTTTGGGCCAACGGGCCATTTTGCTCTGCAAAATACGAGAGGGGTTAAAGCCAAACAGAAAGGCGAGTGTGGGTTCCTCTTACCAGTTTACCGCGCTTGAATTCACTGAACCAGGAGCCCGGGGTTTCCTTTGGCCATGAAGTAATTCTAGCCTGAAAACAGTGGGAGAGGCACGTGGGGGAAGAGAAGAACAGAGACAAGACAAAAAGAAGCGTTACAGTCTGCAATAAAAGATTCCCACGGAAATCACTTGAGTCTTTCCTTTTAAGCAAAACCAAAAAACGACAATGCAATTCCTGAAACTTCCTGGGGCCGGATGTGTTGAAAGAGCACCCAGAAACTTGAGCCTGGATGGTTGGCGGTTGGTGGGGAGAAAGCCAAGAGAGAAACGGGCCTGTTAAGGCCATCCTGGCCAGGGGGACGGTTGATTCGCCCCTCTAGTGAAAAAGCCAAAGGATGGATGATGGCAGTGCAGTCTAAAGACATCCAAGGCCCATCCAATTTTAAAGCATCACCCAGTAAGCAAGAGGTCTTTACCCTGCTGGCACCACGGCTAAAACCCCACACACTCAACAGTTTCCAGCAGTCTGAGGCAGTTCAAAAATCAACACTCATTGTCCTTCTTGAAAGCTTGTATTTATTTATTTTTAAAATTTATAAGCTGCCCCACTCCCGGAGAACTCTGGGCGGCTAACAATAAAAACACATAAAACATAACAAAACAAACAGTACAAGAACAATCATCCAGGGCTCAGATTTTATAAACCCCAGGCCTGCCAGAAAAGCCAGGTCTTAAGCAGCTTACGGAAAACCAATAGGGTGGGAGCGGTCCTAATCTCCGGGGGGAGCTGGTTCCAAGAGGTGGGCGCCATCACAGAGAAGGTCCTCCTCCGCGGCCCCGCCAAATGGCACTGCTTGGCTGACGGGACCTGAAGGAGGCCCAGCCTGTGGGATCTAACCGGACGAAGGGAACTATGAGGTAGTAGGCGGTCTCGCAAATAGCCTGGCCCTGAGCCATATAGGGCTTTAAAGGTAATAACCAACACCTTGAATTGGACCCGGAGACCAATAGGCAACCAGTGCAGCTCACGGAGGATAGGTGTAATGTGGGTGTATCGAGGAGCACCCACTATCACTCGCGCGGCTGCATTCTGGACCAACTGTAGTCTCCGAATACTTTTCAAGGGTAGCCCCATGTAGAGCGCATTGCAGTAGTCCAGACGTGAGGTGACAAGGGCATGAGTGACTGTAAGGAGAGCCTCCCGGTCCAGGTAGGGTCGCAACTGGTGCAACAGACGAACTTGTGCAAAGGTCCTCCCAGCCACAGCCGTCAAATGATGTTCCAAATTCAGCTGTGGATCAAGGAGGACACCCAGGTTGCGAACCCACGCCGAAGGGGGTATATTTTCCCCTGCAAGAGTCAACACTGGACAGTCAACATGGTCCTTGGGAGGCCATGTATGTTTATTGATGGCTGTTATCAATGAACCTCCAAGGAGTTCCAGATATTGTAATAGGAGAGCTATGTCAGTCCTGGTAGCCAAACTTCAGAAAAAAATCTGATAGTGAGCTGCCACCTCCTACTTGCTTGTGCTTCACTGATATGTGGTGACACATTATGGGGAAAGGGGATGAAGGGGGGCACATTGGGGAAACCCAAAGTAAGTGCTATGCCAACTTGAAATGCTGCTTCAAGGTAACCAGCTGGAAGGAGGAGAGAGTGGCATAACAGAGCACACTTGAACTGACCCTTAGGAAAACAGCTTGCAAGATTTTAATTGGTTACCTTGGGTGGGAAATGAAAGACAGTTAAGAAGAGGAAAGGAGGGGAGAGTATAACATAAGGATGTTGGCATGCAACGCTGGCTGTGGAATTCTGGGAGTTGAAGTTCACATGCCTTAAAATTGTCAAGTTTGGGAAACACTGCACTACTGCAATACATTTGATCTCGAATAAAAATATATCTTTCTCAGCAAACAGCACTAGCACTTATATACCACTTCACAGTGCTTTACAGAGTTAGCACGTTGCCCCCGAAAACCTGGGTCCTCATTTTACCGACCGCGAAAGGACGGAAGCCTGAGTCAACCTGGAGCCAGTGAGACTGAAACTGCCAAACTGCTCGCAGACGGCAGGGCCAAGGGTTGTTTTCTGCTTAAAGCAGAGGCCCCCAACCTTTTGGGCACCAGGGGCCGGTTCCATGGAGAGGTTTTTCTGCGGACCAGAGAGGGTGCGTGGTTTTGTGTGCTGCCTGCATCCCGCGGATGGGGCTTTGCGTGTTTCTGCAGACCGGTTGCTGGCCTGCCGCAGCCTAGTACCGGTCCACGGACCAGGGGTAGGGGACCCCTGACTTAGAGGTTTAAGTTTGTGGCAGGTCTGACACTGATAGCAGCTTTTCAGACTAACTGTGCGTTCTGTGCATTCACATGTCTCTTTCTTGCTACCAAGAAATGGTGTTTGTTTGTTTGCTGCCAAGAATATGGTGGCAGACAGGAACTCAGGGACTTGGGAGGCTGAGTGCTGAGAATTCAATGCTCCCTGCGCTCTTCAAGTGGAGAATGTTCTGGAACCTTCCACCACCCCCAATTCTCCCCCTCCCCAGTGGGAAGCGCAGAGGATGTATCTCATCCCAAACCCAGCCTGAAAGATCTGATGCGGATTTGAGCTGCTTTCAAAAATGCTACCGTGATTAGGGAAAGAAAGAGGATTGACTCCGATAAACATGCCCAGACTTTTTCACGTGACTTTATGTTATTTGCAGGGGTTTCATGGAGCCTCCTTCACACTTGAACCAGCAGTTGACATTTAAACGTGAAAAAGCTGTTTTTAGGGCAGTGTATAATTAGGAAAATAAATATGTCCTATGAATAAACAGTATTTAATCACAAGAATAAATAGACACATATCTGCACACTTATACACACACACAAACACCTTTTGATCCATAGCTTAAAGCAGTGTTTCCCAAACTTGACAATTTTAAGGCATGTGGACTTCAACTCCCAGAATTCCACAGCCAGCGTTGCTGGCTGTGGAATTCTGGGAGTTGAAGTCCTCATGCCTTAAAATTGTCAAGTTTGGGAAACACTGGCTTAAAGAAATTGAAGTGAAAAATATTCTTAGGATAAGAGTGTTTTATGTTCACAGGATTGAGTGTTGCTGTGGTCCCACACAGCTAGGCCCCTTCTCCCACCTAGAAGCCTTCAGGCCTGACTCCTGGAGGCTTTTTGTGGTCAAATTGTCACTGTTATGTGGGTGGGTGGGGAGGGAGGGACAGCAACAGAGGTTTCCTCATTTTCAGAGACACAGAGATGTACCTGTGCCAAAAAGAGTGTGCTGGCTGGAAAATGATGGAATTAGTTTTTCATCTAAGAGGCAGCGGCCAGCCAGACACTTTGAGCCCTCAAAGCCTGCAGACGTTGAGAAGGATAAAATTCACTCCACAATTGTTTTTGTTGGGTATTATTGTTGATTGTGATGATAAAGAAATTATTTTAATGTTAAATTTAATCACAGCGGCAAGGTTGTTGATAGGACAATATTGGAAGAAGGAATTTTTGCCTACTTTGGAGGAATGGTTTTTTAAAGTTTCTTACTTATCTGAAATGGCAAAAATTTCGGCTTATTTGAAAGATCAAACGCAAGAGAAATATCTCTTGGTGTGGAAAAGATGGATAAACTTTATACAGTATAAGTATGATATTAAAAGATATTATTTAGCTTTTGAATAATTTATGTTTAAAGTTTAAGATAATAAGTGCTTTTTATTATATATATATATTGGATTCAAAGTATTTAAAAATTTGTGTTTTTTTAATGTAATTTTTGTTTGAGGTTTACTTAAGTTTAAATGTTTTGCATTTTTAGTTCTAGTTAACCCTGTACTCAGCTCTGGGAAGATGGGGGGAGGGTTTCTGGGAGGGTGGGGAGGTAGTGGGAGAGGGATTTTATTGTAAAATTGCAAAAATTTTCAATTAAAAAAAAAAAGCCTCCAGAGGTCCCAGCGTCTCAAGGCTGAGTGCTCCGAGGGACTTCAGCCTTGTCTCCAGAGATGCCCCGATCTATGTGGAAAAAAGAGGGGCCTGGATGTGTCTGGCGTCCTAGGAATCACAGGCCTTTCATAGATGTTCACACCAAGAAGAGGAGATCCAACATGTTAGATTCCAATCTGGACAAGGAGCAACATGGGGCCATTTTTAACCCACCCAAAGCAGGAGGCCCAGCAGAAACTTTTGTCCCAATGGTCCCTAGACCTCCCCCCCCCCCGCTCCCCCCGCCCCAAGAACAGTCACAACCAGACTGGTCTCTTCTCTAGATCTCACTTTCAAAGCAGACTGGGGGTGTGTGCCAGTACAAGGCCCTCATTCACCCATATTCATGTGCGATCCATGAATTAAGAGGGAAGCATGGAAGTGAAAGTGTGAATGGACGACAACAGGCTGGACAGCTGTTCTCACTTCCAACGCAACATTTTTCACTCAAACTGATGCACTTGACCTACCAATAATTTAATATACAGGAAATGACATGATATATTTGCATGTATGAATCTGAGGAAATTGCCATATTTCAGCTTTCTTTGCAGCTTATTAGCAACGCAAATTGTTTTCAGAAGTCTGTCAATAAACAGCAAAATTTAAAAGATGTGCAAGGCAGAATACTAGAGACTAAAACATATAAAGAACGGCTTGGGTTTGGCCAGTCTAAAGAAAAGAAGAAGTAGGGGTGACACGACAGCAGTATTCCAGTATTTGAGGGGCTGCCACAAAGAAGAGGGGGTCAAATTATTCTCCAAAGCACCAGAGGGCAGGACGAGAAACAATGGTTGGAAACTGACCAAAGAGAGAAGCAACCTGGAATTAAGGAGAAACTTCCTGACAGTGAGGACAATTAACCGGTGGAACAGAAGTTGCCTTCAGAAATTGTGGGTGCTCCATCCCTGGAGGTTTTAAAAAAGAGACTGGACAGTCACTTGTTTGAAATGGTATAGGTTCTCCTGCTTGAGTGGGGGGCTGGACTAGAAGACCTCCAAGGTCCCTTCCAGCTCTATTCTATTGAAGTGAGAAGGTCAAAGGACAAAACGCAGCATCTGAATCAGCATTCAGACATGTGAGAAGCACGGATGACTTGCAAGGAAGGAAAGGGATGGAGAAGGAACAGGGTTGTTGCTGAAGGAAACTAGATTTGTTCAATTTCATTTTCTTTGCTCTTTTTTTCCTGCCTCTAATTCACAGAATCATAAAATCATAAGGCTGGAAGGGACCTTGGAGATCTTCTAGTCCAGCCCCCTGCCCAAGGCCGGGGTTCTCCTCCCATCCTAGACAAATGGATGTCCAATCTCTTCTTTAAACACTACAGGGATGGAACACCCACTACTTCTGGAGGCGAACTGTCCCATTGATTAACAGTCTTCACTGTCAGGAAGTTCCTCCGTAGCTCTAGGCTGAATCTCTCCTTTTTAGAATTTAGAATAGAACAGAGGGGCTTTGGAGAATAGGTGGACCCCCCCCTTTTCTGGGACAGCCTTTTGCTCACTTTTCAATCTTTTCCTGATGGGCATTATGCTGTTGAAAGCAAAATCAAGGCAACGTGCAGAGAATGAAAATTTGTCAAACTATCTTCCAAAGGGACAGCAAAAAAGACATTAACAAGAGTTACTTACCCCCTCAGACTTCTTATCTGGGAAGATGCAAGTTTCCCCACCAGCAGTAAAATTACAGTAAACTTTGAAGGAATCCCGGGAACAGCCTTGATTTGGGTCTACCCAATATTCTCCTAGATTTGGGAGAAAAGATGTGGGTAGAAATTAGAAAGCCCAAACACCATCTTTGGCATTGGCTCCAAAAAATCCTTCATAAAAGCTCTATTTTCTGTGTTTTCCAGGGGCTGACACCGAGAGAGGTTCCAGAGAGGTGAAAAGCTTCATGTCTGTCTTTCAGCAGGACTTTATCAAACTTCCTGCACTTCTGAAGTGCATGTTATTTCTCAATCTACCTTTATTCTTTTTTTTAAAAAGGAATGTTTCCAATTTAAAACACAAATATGAAAAACAGCTTCCAAGAGAAGAGCATCTCTGTGGGCTCCGTGGTGCTCGCTGCGCCTGGCTGTTTGCTTGCAGACATTTCGTTACTTGACTAGGCAACGCCATCAGTGCCGCTGAGTGTGAGATTTGCTCCCTGTTCACACACAGTTGCTTCCCCTGCTGTCTGTCTGTCTAAAACCAGTCAGGGTGGGAGCCCTACGGAAGTCCAGAATGAAAGCCTAGCACCCATCTGGATTAACTCTGTTTCTGTCATGCCAACCGTGATATTTACACAACTTTTTAACATTAGATTGACATCTCTGGTCTAACTGGTCTGATCCATGGGACCAAATTGGAACATCTTTTTTTTTTTAATAATTTTTTATTTTTCCAAACTCTCCCCTACATATATACCGTAATACTTATCAGATGTTAACATACATTCCCTCCACACTCACATACAAGATACTTTTAACAAAATGAAATAAATACATACACATGACTTTTGGTGTTGCTCGCCCATTTCCCCTTTCACTGTATCCACACTCCTTCTTCTCTACCTTCTTTCTCCCTTTCTTCTCTTCCCTACTTCCCTCTGCTTCCTCTCCTCTCCTTCACCACTCTCCTCCCCTTTCCTCTTCTCCTCCAACCTTCCTATTTCCTTCTCCCCTCCTTTACTCTTTTCTCTCTCCTCTCCTTTCTTCATCCCTCTCATCCCTCTTCCGATACAATTCAGGGGTAATGTCCGAGCAACTCCTCTCTCAAATTGGAACATCTGTGAATGTTTGAAAAGAAGCTCAAGAAGCTTAAGAGCCGAGGTGGCGCAGCAGTTAGAGTGCAGTACTGCAGGCCACTTTAGCTGACTGTGTTCAGCAGGTCAGCGGTTCAAATCTCACCGGCTCAAGGTTGACTCAGCCTTCCATCCTTCCGGGGTAGGTAAAATGAGGACCCAGATTGTTGGGGGCAATGTAAATATTTATATACATTGCTTACTGTTGTACACCGCTTAGAGAGTGCTTGCCCTTAAAAGCGGTATATAAGTCTCATAAATAAATAAAAGCTCAATTACCCCCTTCTCTTTCCAGAGCCAACAATTCCCCCTCCCCTTCCACAGCTGCCACTTACCGTCCGGGAAGTCCGGGTGGCAAAGCTGCAGGTCCTTGCAGGTCCGAGCTGGGTTGTGCTGGGTGCCCAAGGGGTGTTTCATCTGCTCGATTTCCAGTTTCAGAGAGTTCAAGGACCCGAAGATCTCCTCCATGCCGTCATTGTAGTCCACGTAATTGTCAGAATTGACATCATCCATCAGCTGGCTGGCATCAATGTTTCTGCGCGTCCGTTTGGAGGACTGGATGGGAAGGGGTTGGATGACCTCTCCTGGAGGACCCTGGAGGATGGGAGAAGAACAGGAACCCGGCTTGAGGGAGGCCACACCAGAGAAGCAAGACTAGCTTCTGACAACCTGGAAAGCATCTTAGCCGCAGCACTTACGGGAGGTCCTGGTAGGCCGGGATGGCCAGTTTCTCCTTTTGGACCGGTTGGCCCCTGGGAAGAAGGAGAAGCAGAAAAGACAAGGCCAGTTAACAAGATGCCAAAGCACAACCGCAGCCCTCCAGAGCCCTTAAAGCAGTGTTTCTCAACCTTGACCATTTTAAGGCAGGTGGACTTCAACTCCCCGAATTCCACAGCCAGCGTTGCTGGCTGTGGAATTCGGGGAGTTGAAGTCCACCTGCCTTAAAATGGTCAAGGTTGAGAAACACTGCCTTAAAGAAAGCCACCCAGACCATTGCAACTCTCACCGTGCAATTTCCATTTGGGTTTCAAGAAGACAAAGGGGAAGGGATGTTGGCTCAAGAAGCATGAGCTTGTCTCCTTGAAACCCACATGGAGATTGTACGGTGTACATTGCAACCTGCCAAGGCCCCTGAACATCGCTGTCATGGCTGCCTCTCGCCCATCCAAGCTTCAGGAGCTGACAGCCAGACATTAGCATGGGAGGGGTCGGAATGTGAAGAAAGAGGGATGGAAGCCCAGGCGATAGGTGGATCTGGGAACCGAGCACCTGTTTCCTGAACAATATACAAGCACCTGATTGGACCTTTGCCGATAACAGGGGCAGGAGGGGGGGGAACTTTCCTTTGTGTTGTTTGCGCAGGAAAATCTCAGATTCAGCTTACGCTACTTCTGTAACCACTTAAGCTTCAGTAAAGTAGACTCTTGGCAAAAAAAGTGGCCAGGAGTCTTTCTTTGCTGGATGATTGATTGGGACATTTGACAATCTCCGTGGAACAGTCTCCTTTTTCGATCTTGACTAGCTCCCCCCAACCTCTAATGTTTTCTCGGGCCAGGCAGGGGCACCCAACCCCCCCCCTCTGCATTCCCTTGTGGGCAGCAATAAAAGGGTGAAAGGGTTAAGCAAAGGCTACACCCCATGGCCCACAAAGGGACAAGCCTCCACCGGGAGCCAAATAGGGACTCATATTGTTACTTTTCTCCAAAGGAAATTCACTGGAAGAAGAGATGCAGAAGGACAGTCTCCCTCGTGCTCCCAGCCACCCTCATCCCCCTGCTGGGGTCTGGAAGAGGAACCCCCCCCCAATCTTCTGCCACTGTGCTCCATATTAGAGCTACTTTTCCTTCCTTCCCCAGGAATGACAAAGATTCAGGACAGCCACAGAAAACAGGAATGTCACCTTTCATTCCTCTGGGGGATGACACCGGGTCACCTCAGAGTAATCAAAGGAGCAACATCTTGAAGGGGGAGAGGTGGATGATGGGAGGGACAAAGATGTGGAAAGGGGAAGAAGCTGGAAAGTCAGGAAAGAAACGAAGAGCTTCTTCCCCCCTTGCCCCCCCCCTCCGAGACTGCAACGTGGACAGCAATACTACCATTAATCGTAATAAAACAATTTTCCTCCTTTGATAGATTTGATACTTGTACTTACGGAAGATCCTTTAGCACCTTTTGGACCGGGGGGCCCCTGGTTGAAAGAGAGAAGAGCTGGTTGGCAAGGCGTCCATTGAACATAACTAAGCAGCCCCTACCCGAGGTCGGCGCGGATTAGCAGCACAAAGATTGCCCCCAAGTTGTGTCCTAATTCAGCGTGTCAGTCTGAGGCTGAAACAGCCGTTTGCTTTGTACGCTCAGAATTCTTGCTATACTTCAGACTAAAGATATTTATCTTTCTGAAATCACTGAAATGCCAGATCGTGTTCTATTATATTGGTGCGAGTGGGGGGGGGGAACCCACGTGTTCATGTAGTGGAGCCAAGTCCCGGCCTCTTTGCTACTCACCGGCAGCCCTGGAGGGCCAGGGGGGCCAAGGGGGCCGGACGGACCTTGAATACCCTGGAAGGAGGAGACAAAGAGGAGAATCCATGCTTGCAAAGCCTTCTGAATCCCCAGCTTTAGTGGGGGAGTTCTTTCCAGTTTGGAAGCTTCAGCCCCCTCAACCTCCCCAGGGGGAGCTTAAGAACAACCGAGAGACCTGGTGGCCAGGCTCTCCGGGGTCTCTACCTGTTCTCCTTTAGGCCCTGATCCTCCTTGAGGTCCTGGCAATCCTCGGTCTCCCTTTTCTCCTTGCTCGCCGGGAGGCCCAATAAGACCAATCAACCCGGGATGACCCTAGAAAAGGCAAGGTGTCAGAATCCAATTATATTTCATCTCTAGTTATCTACTATAGAAAACCCCATTTCTGCCTTCCCTGGATTCTGCCATACAAGGAAGGGAAGGGGGTGAACAAAGGGGCTTTATGGCCCTCACTTCCTTCAGCACACTTCAAAGAGACTGAATGTGTGTATCACCAAAAGGACTAACCATAACAATGGGGCTATTACCTTTCATGTCGTTCTCTCTGAAGAAAGGAACTGGATGTGTGTATCACCAAAAGGACTAACCATAACAATGGGGGCTATTACCTTTCATGTACTCCTCTCTGAAGTATCCATCCAGCCAGCAGTAAGGAAAAGGGGGTGAGAGTCTAAATGCCTGAGACTGTCGCTGGAAGTAGGGGGTGATTGGGTGGGGCTACTGGGGAACCCCTTAAAACCTTGAATGGGAGAGCTTAGACCCCAAGTCCTGTCTAGAACGCCTGCAACCATTTTCTCTTAATAAAGGATTCCTGTTGGAAGAACTATTCCAAGAGTTCTGTCTTCTTAAGATGCAAAGTGGGGGGGGGGTCCTTACAATGTGTGTATCACCAAAAGGGCTAACCATAACAATGGGGCTATTATCTTTCATGTAATTTTCTCTGAAGTCTCCATCCAGCCAGCAGTAAGGAAAAGGGGGTGGGAGTGTAATGCCTGAGACTGTCGCTGGAAGAAGGGGGTGATTGGGTGGGGCTACTGGGGAACCCCTTAAAACCTTGAATGGGAGAGCTTGGACCCCAAGTCCTGTCTAGAACGCCTGCAACCACTTTCTCTTAATAAAGGATGCCTGTTGGAAGAACTATTCCAAGAGTTCTGTCTTCTTAAGATGCAAACTGGGGTGGGTCCTTACACAAGGGCCGCATGGCAAACGCTCTTTGGGCCATGAGGAGAGAAGCCAGGCCGTGGCCAGAAGCTGCAAGTCCCAGCTGGCTTTAGGAATTCCCTTTCCAGGTCTGGATGTTAAGACAGAGGCTTCAAATTCACATGCTGGGTCTGGAGGTTAATTTGGGGCCCACTCACATTACCTTAATGCTGGAAACTCACCTTTTCTCCCTTTGGACCCGAATCCCCTTTCAGGCCAGGTAATCCAGGTGGGCCCTTTGGAGAGAACAACAAGGTTGATACTAAAAGAGCCGAGGTGGCGCAGCACTGCAGGCCACTTTAGCTGACTGTGTTCAGCAGGTCAGCAGTTCAAATCTCACCGGCTCAAGGTTGACTCAGCCTTCCATCCTTCCGGGGTAGGTAAAATGAGGACCCAGATTGTTGGGGGCAATGTAAATATATATATACATTGCTTACTGGTGTACACCGCTTAGAGTGTGCTTGCACTTAAAGCAGTATATAAGTCTCATAAATAAATAAATAAATAAAAACCAGGCATCTTGTTCGGCCACTTTTTTTTTTTTTTTTTAGATTTATGGGAGCCAAATTAATTTGGGAAAGGAAAATTGAATTTGGACCGAAGTGAACACATTTCTAATTCTGAGTGTTTGTTTTTCATGCCGCTAAAGGGGGGTCACTTTCAAAGGGCCCCCCCGGCTCCATTCGAGGGGTTCCCCATAAAGGTCAGGACAGAAGCTCTTTCGTGAGGGAGGGGCTGGCCAGCCAAGATGCTCTGTGGAGGAAAAAGGCTGCTCTGGATCTGGGGCTGCAGCCCCCCGACCCCCCATCGAGAGGCAGATCTTGCTTGAACCAGGAGAACTGAAGGGGTGGGGGAGGGGCCGGCCTTTGCTTTCAACCCCAAGGCTGGTAAAGCACAATTCCCAAAATGTCGGACATACCATCGGGCCAGGAGGTCCATCTGGGCCTGGGGAACCCGGAAGGCCTTGCTCACCCTAGAAAACAACGGAGACATTTAGCTATTACGGTACATTCTGGGTTAGTAGGAGAAATGGCTAACTGAGGTGGGAGATACTCGCATATGTCCCGCAATCTAGAAGAATCAACCGAGGCACAGGTACGGAGAATGGAGTTTTTATGTTCCATTTCTACCCCGCGTATTTGTTTCAAGGAGGGTTGCCATAGCAATAGCCATGATTAATGCAGCATTCACCGTGGAAACCCGAGCCCAGTGCTGTCTCCCAGCAGGTGCAAAGCATGTCTGTGCATCGCCTTCCTTTGGGGCAGCAGCCGGACGCGACTCCCCCGCAGTCTAAAAGGGCTACAGGAGGTCCTGTGCAACCACAATTGGAACCGGAACATCTGCCACTAAGCGATGCAGTTCTTATGTGAATCTCACCCAATTTCTTTGCTGAAATCCTTAACTGAGGAAGAGAACTGCCGCTGTTACTAACCAATTATTACACAAATGACTTTACTTGCTGGAAGCCGGCAGGGAAGGCCGCAACTGGGGATCCCCTCACCCTGTGAGGTGCCAACAGCTGTAAATACATGCCAGTTGCCAAGTGCTCAAATTGCAGTCGTGCGATTATGGGGATGCTGCAACAGTTGTAAGTGTGAGTCTAAGTCACTTTGTCAGTGCCATCATAACTGAACAGTCGCTAAGCAAATAAGTGTAAGTTGAGGACTACCGGTATTGAGCAGATGTAAAATCTAAGATATAACTAAGGATAAAGGAGTGGGAGTGAAATACCTGGGTGTGTGTGTCTCTGCTTTAGCATTCCTAGTCCAGACTCCCAAGAGGAATCTTGCTGAGTAGGAGGCCAGCCTGCCCTTGACCTCCACCTGGGGTACAAATTAAACAGGCCTGACCAAATTCTGATATCCCTCCCAGGTAGTTGGGAGGGTGGTCTGCTTACTGGGATTTTCCCTCAAAAAATTCATCTCCTAGAATTTGCTGCAGCAGCAGAGTCTGCAAATGGTGTCAGAGACCCCATTAGGTGGAGCTTTTCTGGAAGCCAGGCTTCAAAAATCCCATCTCCTCGAATCTGCTGCGGTGGCCGACTCCACCGATCGAGTCACGGACCTCATTACATCAATTGGAGATTTTTCTGAAGGCCAGCAAAATAAAAAAGTTCTTCTGAAGGACTCTGCAGCGTCACCCTGTATGGTCAGAGGGAACGGAAGAATAAGGCCAAAATAAGGCCTCATAAGATACGAAACCAGGCCTCGACAAGGCCACAAGAAGAGAACAAGAAGGCATCTCCTCTCAAAGCTTCCAACACCTGGCTCAGTTTTTCTGACTGACATCAGAGAGAGAGAAATCCCATCTGAAGATTCTTGTGGTCCACAGAACCTGCAGCTTTTGGGTTTGGCTAATTTGTGATAATGACTGACCATCTGAAACCGTTTGCTTCTCAAGGAGATCCAGATTCCTTTTCTATCAACTCTCTTTCTGCTCTCCATGCAAGCTATTGAGAAGTTTTTTCCCCTTCTCTCAACCGGCTGGTGAGCTTTGACCCATACCATGAACCGGATGTCTTGATTTTTAGTTTATTAAGTGATTTGGAACAAAATCCATTCAATCGTTCAGTTACAGTTATCTGATGTCTTGACAAGTGCCTTTGGTCAAGTCTCTGGGGAGGCTGCTCTGTCAGCGGCGCCACCATAATGAGATTAACATCCATCACAACAATCAAAAGATATGCTTGTGGCACCTTTAATGCCAACAAACACAGGCTGGCCGAAGCTTCCTCGGACTAAACTCCGATTAATCTTACATGAATACTTGACTTCAGTTGTCATATCTGTATCCATCATTATAAAAACCTTGACAGCAGCTGCAAACTGAAAGAGAATGAATGACATCACAGCCTAGCATCGTAACCTAACTAAGTTTATAGGTGAGAATTGATGCCTTTCTTCTCAGAAGGAACAGGGAAATATTTGTCCAAGGTCTTCAGTCTTCCAGTCCCTCATATTGTCATGTCATTTGTAGTTCTAGTTCTAGGTTGCCATCTCTAATACTTCTGATCTGATGTTGCGGATTTCAAGTTCCAGTGAAGAACACCAGCCAGTCTTCATGGGAAAGGACATTTGTTGGTCTGGATGTTTGTAGTACTGGGTTTTTTGATCCCCTTGAAAATGCTGGAAGTAAGGTGGTTTCTGTGAACTTAAAATGCTCTGCAGATAAGGATTCTGGGGCAGTTCCTGAAAAACAGAGCCAAGGAAAATTCCAGCAGAGGATCTGGATCACAACTCAACCACTGCCTTTACAAAGAGGGCATGGGGAAATGGCTCTAGAGGACACCACCAAAGCAATGTTCAGACAAGCATGTCTTGACCACATTCCAAGAAAATAATCTGAGAAAACTTTTCAGGCCTTTCTTGGTTTACACAAAGATAAAGGCAGGGAGGGAGAAGCACATTCTGACTTGAAAAGCTCTGTTCCAGTAGCCATGACCATAAAAGCAGCTGATGGTTTTACTGCTGCATTTGTATAGGGCTGTCTCTTGCTTGGGGCAGAGATTGGAAGGCAGAGAGATTTGGCTTTTGCTTTTAAAAATCCTTGAGGAAAAATATATTTTTCTGCCCTTTTAATATTTCCTTTTCTGGGGGGCTCTGACTTCTCACAGAAGGAAGGAAGGAGGCGCCGCCCGAGAGGAGAGGAGGCCCCGCGGAGCAGCCCCGGGTGGAGACGGCAGGGAAGGCCCGGAAGGGATGAGCCGAAGGGGACTCCGGGAAAGAAGGCCGCCTAGAGGAAGAAGCGGGGAGCAGGAAACGGGCGGAGACCCCGAGACGGGCCTGGAGGGCGGAGGGTCCTTCGGGACAGGCGGAAGACCCGGGAATCCCCAGAGAATCCAGGAGGAAGGAGAGAAATATCAGTGCCCGGAATGTGGAAAAAGCCCTGATGTACATGCTCTTGGTTTTGGATCAACGCTCTCCTAGAGATGAAGTTGACCTTGGTTGGCCAACACTTACCACTGGGCCAGGTATTCCCCGAAGTCCATCTGGACCTGGCTTTCCTGGAGGTCCCTGAGGACCAACAGGACCCGTTTTCCCAGGAGGTCCTTCCAATCCAGCTTCACCCTAAAGAGAAGCAAGATGTTACAGGGAGAACATGGCCGAAAGCAGAAATGCTGCTTTGTCTGGTAGCAGCTCAGCGTTTTACCTTGGTGCCTTTCTCTCCCTGGCGGCCTTCGGGTCCCGCTGGCCCAGGTGGCCCCTAAAGAGATTGGGAGACGCAGCGCAGTGAGATTAAACGCAGATGGTTGTAGCAACTTTGCCTCTTATGAACCTCCTGCCAGATCTAACAACAGCTCGACCAAAAGAAGGCCCAACCTCCATCCCCAGCACGAGCCAAGAGGCTGGATGGCTCTTCAGAGGTTTGGCCATTTTTTAAAAAACGCTTTTATCTTTCATGGTTATTTTTCATCCAACATTTTCATTGTTAAAAACAATACCTTCCTTTCATTGAATGTCAGGAGTTGTCTGAGGTTCCCTCAGGTAACGAATCCATAATTGTTTTTGCTTTTTGCAGACAGACTACAGTTGGAAGGGACCTTGGAGGACTTCTAGTCCAACATCCTGATCAGGCACGAGAACCTGGACCATTCCGGACAAATGGCTGTCCAGTCTCTTTCTAAAGACTTAAAAACCTCCAGTGATGGAGCTTCTCTGTCTGTTTTATTTGCTTCTAACCTTCTTCTTAAGTGGAAACCAGTTTCAAAGCAAACAACAGATGATTTTTACTCAAAGAAATTAGAACAAATATATAACTTTGAAATAGTATCTATGAGATATTTGAAATCTGGCTGGAGGAGAAGCAGGACAATCTGGAAGACCCCACCCTATTTCTGGAGGGTGATGTGATTTCTCCAAAGCCTCTGACAACTATTCTTATCCTTGCTTTCCTGTTTTTCAAACGAGCTGCAAACTAACATGGTTGCTACAGCAAGAAAGGTAATTGTTTGTTCATAACAGCAATGCCCTTTATTCAGGTCAAGATTCCCAAGTATGTCAGAGATTTGTTGTTATGGTGATACATTATATTTTCAATAATTAACACCTCTGATGTCCCTGCTACTGTTTTCTTTGCAGAGGTGCGGAATTTGATCTGCAAGTTTAAAACACCGTTGACCCGTTTGCATCAGGATACAGGTGTCCATTCGCTAAAAACAAGCTCTGCTGTGCCTTTTTGTTGCATTTTCTGAGGCGTTTTGGCTAAAAACTGGGAGATGAAAGACTGAAAAGGCAACTTACTCTCTTGCCTGGTGGTCCAGAAGGCCCTGGCTCTCCGGTTGGACCCGGGGAGCCCTGAAAACAAAAGGAGAGAGAGAAAAAATATGCTTATCCTTAGAGCTCTAACACAAGAACTGGAGGATAGGCTAAACCAGGGGTAGGCAACCTTGGCTCTTTTATGACTCGTGGACTTCAACCCTCAGAATTCCTGAGCCAGCTATGCTATGCTGGCTCAGGAATTCTGGGAACTGAAGTCCACGAGTCATAAAAGAGCCAAGGTTGCCTACCCCTGGGCTAAAGCTTCATTTGGATACACAAAGTCCTCAACCGACCCCAAATTTGTTGCTAAGCCAGAGTTGATAAGTGATTTTTGCCCCCATTTTACGCCTGTCAGATCTGCCATCAAACCGCTTCAGCCCAGCTTCGCTTTGCTTTGATGGGAACCTGTCATAAAATGTGGGGAGGGGGAATGGGAGGCTATAGGGAGGGGGAGGGACAGGAACCAGATGTAACAACCAGAGACAACGGTGGAGAGATCCAAGGACACCAGCCTGGGAACCGAATGCAAACACCCACCAAAGAGGCACCAAAATGTGGAACTGTCAGCAAAACCCCTAATTTGAATCTTCCTGGACACCACCAAGATGACGGGGGAGGGCCTGGGAGAAGGGGAAATTACTAGGTTGACACGGGAAATCCTCAGATCTGGCTTTGTTATGCTGTAACCACTTGGCTTTCACTATAAATGGAGTTGAAGGTCTTCATTCCCTGGATGCCCAAGCTGGGACAAGCCTGACAATGTCCTTTTATGAGGTTTTGGGGGTCACCACAAGCTCAAAAGAGCATCCTTAAATATCTTTCTGACTCCTAGGCTTCTTATCATCTTGCCCATTAAATTCATCTTGGCATATGACTCTAGCTGGTCACCTACAGAGGATTTGCACCAGAAATTTGCTATTTGCACACTTGTGGAAAGAGAGAGACGTTCCAAACTGTCTTCTGCAGAGAAGCACCAGGAGCGCCAGCTAGGACAGTTTTTAAAAAAGAAGAAAAGGGGATTTAGTCTTAGGATAGGCTTTCCTCCAAATGAAGGCTTCCAAGGCTGACCCATTCAGGAAACACCAGTTGACCCCAGGTTCTGGCTCATGGCTCCCCCCAGTCCTCAGCTCTCTCTTGGTGGCTGTCTCTACTTAGTCGCTAACTCATCCACATCCTATTTTTGGTACTAATCAAAGTGATGCATCTTTTGCCCCTAAGAAACACATGCAACCTGCCTCTAGTCAGGGTACTCACCATTTGGCCAGGTTCACCATCATCTCCCTTATCACCTGGTGGGCCATCCTGACCCTAGGAGAAAGTAGAATAGAATAGAGTTGGAAGGGACCTTGGAGGTCTTCTAGTCTAGCTCCCCGCTCAAGCAGGAGAACCTATACTATCTGAGAAAAGTGACTGTCCAGCCTCTTCTTAAAAATCTCCAGTGATGGAGTGCCCACAATTTCTGGAGGCAAGCTGTTCCACTGGTTAATTGTCCTCAGTGTTAGGAAGTTTCTCCTTAATTCCAGATTGCTTCTCTCTTAGATCAATTTCCATCCATTGTTTCTTGTCCTGCCCTCTGGTGCTTTGGAGAATAATGTGGCCCCCTCTTCTTTGTGGCAGCCCCTCAAATACTGGAATGCTGCTATCATGTCCCCCCTATTTCTTCTTTTCTTTAGACTGGCCAAACCCAACTCTTGCAGCCGTTCTTCATTTGTTTTAGTCTCAAATAGAAAAGGAATTCTTAACTTTCCCATTACTATTTCATGCCTTTTGGGCACGTTCCTAAGGAATTTCCTAATAAAATGGAAGTTATTAATGGCTAAATGCAAGAGGTGACACAGGAACTGTAGATAACTTATATATAATTTATTACATTTTAATATATTTGTGTGGCTTTGAGTCAGTGTTGGCTCCTCGTGGACTGACTAGACTGGGCCCTACAATTTTCTTGGCAAAGTTTCAGAAGTTGTTTGTTGTTGCCTGCTTCTTCTTGAGGCTGAGGGAAAGGGTCTGGCTCAGCCCCCCCCCCCATGCTTAGGGTAGGGTTAAAACTCCAGGTCTCGCTCTTTACCTGGTGCCATAACCACAGCACCAAACTGGCTCTTGTAATTAAACAATACAGGACGAATATATTAATATTCTCAATGAATGTGGAGCACATGGGCATTCTCTCTAATGAGTTCGATGTAAGATCAAGATTTCAAAGATCAAGTTTGATTAAAAATTTCTACCATTCAATAATAGCAAAGAAAAACGAAACCATTGTAAAAAGAATAGACCTGCTAGATAATGATGATAAGGATGATGATGATAGAACTATTTCCTTATCAGAAAATGAATCAATAGGCCACAAAAGTGAAAAACATGCATATATTCAGAAATATATATATCTTATATCTTAAGGGAAATACAACGTTCTAAATGTCCACATTCCCTATTTCAATCCAGACTGAAATATTTCCAAAAGATCTGGAGAGCAGCTGCCTGGAATTTTCTCCCCGTGAAAATTCTTAGACATGTTTTGAGGAAGAAGGGCCCTCCCTTGGTACTTACAGCTGGACCAGACTCCCCCGGAGGACCTGGATCACCTGGAAAGCCAACTGGACCCTGGAAAGGAAGAGCATGACTGGATTCCCACGAAATCCTCCATTCAGCAGAACAAAGAAAGAAACGACCATCTTGGCAATACGCTGACCACGATAGTTAGATCAAGGGCGATTAGAAAACCCACTTCCATGAAACGGAACAACGCCGTGATCTCAAGCAGAACACTGAGAGAAAATATCCTGTTATTGGTCTGATGGTCTCTCAACTTGGCCCCTGCAGTCAGAGGGCCCCTTGACTGCATGGGCCACGTTGAGGTCCCTGGGCAGCGAATTTGATTCTGTAATTCGTACGCAAGTGGAGGCGGCTCTAGCCTATTAACACCGCAGTCTGCTTATTAGATCCTAGGTCAGCGGTTCTCAACCTGTGGGTCGCGACCCCATTTGGGGTCGAACGACCATTTCACGGGGTCGCCAAACAATGCAGTCGCCAAACAACGCAGTCTAATTCTATTGGCTTTCCAAAGCCAATAGGAATTGTCCAGGCTGTCTCTGCCCTGCTGAGCCCGCCAAAAGTCCCATTCTGCAAACGGTGCTGCAAGTTGTCTGCAGTGAAGGCAAGCTGTCTGGAAGCTTCCACCCCTCCCTGCTGAGCAATTACTAAAAATGTAAATAAAAGAGGGCCAGAAGTGGGAGGTGGGAGGCCGGCGGGCGCAGGGAGGGTTGCTGGTGTGCGTGGGGCCCTCCGAGTGCCTTACCTCCCTTGGGCTGGGCCAGCTGGTGGCTCAGCCGATGGTCGCCATGCGCCGTCTCTGCTGCTTGGCAGCTACGCCTCGGCCGGCGCAGGGGGCGGCACCACACATGCACCCGGGCAGGGAAAGTCCTCGACTTACGACCGGTTGGGTAGTCCTTGACTTACGACCGGTTGGGGGTCGCAGCATTAAAAAGGTTGAGAACCACTGTCCTAGGTGGTTAAGGCTGCCCAGGCAAAGCTGAGTGGTGGTGTCAGGTTCCTTGAGGGAGGGGATGGTCCCCTCAACCGTGAAGGAGCTACATGCAGGGCACCCTTTTCTCAAAAAAGACAGGGAGCCGGTGTTCCTGGCCAATTATCATCCAATCTCAACCCTTCTTGCACAGATGTATGCGACTCCCAGCCTTATGTCATTCGTTGGTTTGTTGAATGTATTTGCTGCCCATCTCACCCCAAGGGGGCTTGTTGAAGACTTGGTTATTCACCCAGGCTTTGGGGACAGGGTGACTGAGGAGTCCAGTTTTGGTTTGTTTGTGTTTTGCTTTGCTTTTGTTTATTACATTTATTTCTGCCCTATCTCACCACGAGGGGCTTTGCATTTTGATCTGTTGGATTTTCCTTTTAATGAGTTGCTTTTTAGAATTGTTTAGGAGTTGGGCAACCTATTATTTATAACAATCATAAACTTGTTCCATAAATAAAAAGGCCCAAGGAAGCAAGTTCCTGATCTCCCCGCCCCCCCAGCCCTGCCTGGATGTCTTTCTGAAGAGCTCCGTGAAAGGGGGTTTCTCTGTAGGGAAGCAAAGGCAGCTGGGCTGCCCCTATTGCAGGGAAAGGCCCCACAGCCTGCCCCCAAAGTCTGTCTGAAGAAGCACCTAAGAACCAAGCAGATGCAGCAGGATTCTCAAGGAACAGGAGAAAAGCAAAGAAGGGAACCAGCAGCCCAGCCCAGAGAACAATGGGGACTGGGCAAAATAGAGCAGGGAGTTACTTACCGGGCTCCCTTTGGGGCCATCATCTCCTGGGGGACCTTTGGGGCCTGGGGGGCCAGCAGCCCCAGAGGGGCCTGCTTCCCCTTTTTCCCCCCTCTCTCCTTTAGGACCCTGTCAAAGGAAGATGCTCGTTAGAGGTCAGATTTGTTTCAGCAACAGATTAGGGGGGACAACGGCTGATTAAAGGTCCAATCAGCACTTAAAGGAAATCAAAAAAATGACCAGCATTTGATTATTTTCTGATGCTCAATCAGCCTCACACTAAGACACAGATGCCTCCTCCACTGCTGTGCCTTCACGGGATGCAGAGCTCGCTTCCTGCACTGGAGTTGTGTCTTCTGACTTCTCCTGCCTTGATTAAGCAGCTGGTTTCTGTGGGGCTGGATTTCAAGGGACCAACCGGTCCAATAAACAGATAGGTTGACGGGTGAATTGTTCATACTCAGAAGAATTAGGGGTCTGATAGAAGACTGAGACGGGAACAAGCACCACAGTGATTGTGAATCATCTCGTCAATCCATCCGGTGGGATATGGCTCCAGAAGACATTATTGGTGGTAGGGTCGGAAAAGAGATAGAACCGGAAACGGTGTTACAAACGCCATTTTGAAAAATCTTTGCCTGAGACTTTGAAGCCATTCCTGAGCACCGATCTTATTCCATTTCATCTCAATGATACTTTTCATCAGAGATACTTTTAAAAACGTTTTAAATCTTACCGTTGGTCCAGTGTCTCCGGGTAGGCCAGGCCCCCCTGCTTCTCCAGGTTCTCCCTGCAAAAGGCAAGACAATCCGTGTGCTCTAGGCCAGGGGTAGGCAACCTCGGCTCTTTCATGACTCATGGACTTCCACTCCCAGAATTCCTGAGTCAGCTCTAGGCAAAGCCCCCTCGGCTCTGGGATACTTTGGTCTGACGGCCGAAGACGCTCAGAGTCCAGAGCTTTCTCCAGGTTTCCCACAAAATCTCCAACCCCCAGTCTGGAAGTTGGTCCAGCTGCCCTTCATTTGTACCCCTGACAGGTAGCAGGGGAGCTTTGGTAAGCCCCCCCCCCAATAGATCTTCTTAAAACCCAGCTGAGACTTTCAGACAGAGGCAGACCTTTCTTTTTTTTTCTTTTTTTAAATAATTTTTTATTTTTCCAAACTCTCCCCCCTACATATACCGTAATACTTTATCAGATATTAACATACATTCCCTCCACACTCACATACAAGATACTTTTAACAAAATGAAATAAATACATACACATGACTTTTGGTGTTGCTCGCCCATTTCCCCTTTCACCGCATCCACACTCCTTCTTCTTTACCTTCTTTCTCCCTTTCTTCTCTTCCCTACTTCCCTCTTCTCCTCTCCTTCACCACTCTCCTCCCATTCCTCTTCCTCCAGCCTTCCTACTTCCTTCTCCCCTCCTTTACTCTTTTCTCTCTCCTCTCCTTTCTTCCTATCACCCTTCATCACTAGGTTAGAAGGTTTCTTCAACCACAATACGCAGGTGGATTAGAGTTTGTATTTCTCTGGCATACCAGTCTCAGTCACTGCAAGCTCCTAGGCATTTCACGGCTCATTCCACCCGGGCGCAGCTGCTACAGTTGCCTGGTCTAATCAGGCCTCCATAGAGGGAATTTGTAGAACAACGACATGGGATCGCCCTCTTCCCTTTCCTACAAGATGGATGTATATATGCCTCTTCTACGGCTTCATTTGACCGCAAGGTTCTAGAACACACATTAACGTTGGATGGGACCCAGGCCCAATCTAATTCCCCACCCTAGGGACACAGGGCTTTGGTATGTCCCATCCGTGGGTTCTCCATCCAATCATGCTGGAGAAAGGGGCGTTGTCTTACCTGAACGCCTTTTCTCAGCATGATGATGGAGAATCCACTCCCTCCCATTAGGTCAGTTGGCCTGGTTCCCACATTGTTCAGACGCATCGGACTAAAGTCTGAGTATCACCTTAGCCTAAAACTGGGGTGCAGTTGGCACAGAGGGGGCGGTACTAAATTTCAGACTTAGTCTAATTGGAGCAGATAGATTAAGACAACCCTCTTCAGATACAATTCAGGGGTAATGTCCGAGCAACTCCTCTCTCCAAATTTCCCTATCTGTATTATATACAATAAGATTAATACTTCTGTTTATCTAACCTTCTCGGTATATACTTCTATAAACATTTATACAGCCAGAGGCAGACCTTTCTTAACTGCAGCATTTTTAGGCTCTGTCTTCCCCTTCCAAGATTCCCCTGCAAATTGGCATTACCTTTTCACCAACGGCCCCTGGATTTCCAATCCCTCCGACTGAGCCTTGTGGTCCATCAGCTCCAGGGGGCCCACCTGGGCCTCTGGGTCCGGGAGGGCCTGGGGGACCCTGGAGAAGGGAGAGAAAATAGCCTTTCAGATGATGGAAAGATAAAGCTTTTGACCAGAACTTACACAGTAACTGTCAGAATCCAATTATATTTCATCTCTAGTTATCAGTTATAGAAAACCCCATTTCTGCCTTCTCCAGATTCTATCATATGATGAAGGGAAGGGGGTGAACAAAGGGGTTTTATGGCCCTCATTTCCTTCGGTACACTTCAAAGAGACTGAATGTGGATATCCCCAAAAGGACTAACCATAACAATGGGGCTATTACCTTTCATATACTCCTCTCTGAAGTCTCCCTCCAGCCGGCAGAAAGGAAAAGGGGGTGGGAGTGTATTGCCTGAGACTGTCGCTGGAAGTAGGGGATGATTGGGTGGGGCTACTGGGGAACCCGTTAAAACCTTGAATGGGAGAGCTTGGACCCCAAGTCCTGTCCTGAACGCCTGCAACCAGTTTCTCTTAATAAAGGATGCCTATTGGAAGAATTATTCCAAGAGTTCTGTCTTCTTAAGATGCAAAGTGGGGGGGGGTCCTTACAGTAACATTAACATTTAAGGGAAAACAATTTGCTTTATTACCATTTGACCAACATCTCCAGTTTCTCCCTTGTCACCTGGAGGTCCAGGTAAGCCCTGTTGAAAGAATTAAAAAGAGTTTTTCTTCCCTTCAGCTTTTGAAAAGGCAGAACAGTTTACTTGAAGAGATAAAGTGAAGACAAGCTTGCATTTGCAAACACCATCGCTGTGTTGATGTGACCCATCTGACAAATCCATGCAATCCACATGATGTGAGGACCCAGGAGATGCAACCAGCCATCACAAGAGCTCTCTGCTGTTGACAGGCAGGAGGTTCAGAAATTGTTGGTGCTGATCAGCTATCAAATGACAGCAGCTTGATGCCCATTTCCTTGCCTGGCTAAAAGATAATCCAATGATAGCTGGAGATCCCCCTTCTGAGGGCCAAATTTATTTATTTATTTATGAGACTTATATACCGCTTTTAAGTGCAAGCACTCTCTAAGCGGTGTATACCAGTAAGCAATGTATATATATATTTACATTGCCCCCAACAATCTGGGTCCTCATTTTACCTACCCCGGAAGGATGGAAGGCTGAGTCAACCTTGAGCCGGTGAGATTTGAACCGCTGACCTGCTGAACACAGTCAGCTAAAGTGGCCTGCAGTACTGCACTCTGACTGCGGCGCCACCTCGGCTCATATATTCTCCTGGACCTTTGATGACTGACACTCGGCTCCAGTTCATTGCCTGCACTAGTTGTGTTGAAGGGCTTGGCCTTTATTGACTCCAATGTGGCTGTTAAACTTATCCAATTAAACTTTGCCACCTTTTTGCAAACTCTACATTTGTTCTTAGCTAAAAGGCTAAAAAATAGTCTCATTTTATTGAAGACCTGGCAAGACCCGGCTAGGAAAGACTAGTATTTCTAATTGACCTTTATTTTCTTGATTCTACTTCTAACCACACTTTATATCATTCATCTTATTTTATTAATCTTATTTGCTTTATATCCAAGATAAAAAACTTTGACAAAATATTTACACTTTGCAAACGTTTCACACACTTTGCAAATAATGACAATAATGCTAATAATATGTTAAACTTGTACGCTTCCTGATTCTCAACAACGCTGGGCTGCTCACTTCAGATGAGAAATTAGAATAAAATCAATAAAACATAAAAAGTAAAGATAAAAGCTGGCAGGTGGGATGGAGAAAATAAGCCCCCTGTCTCCCACGGAAGCCCTGGGTGGACGGCCAGGTCTTCCCAGCTCTTCTAAATAACATTGGGGGGGGAGGAGGGGGGAGGCATCCAGATGAGGGGAGGGAATCTCGCTTCACACATTTTACAGATATTTCACACATCCCTCCACCCACCCACCATGACACATCTGGAACAAACGCTCCAAGCTTAAAAGCCCTTTTAGATTTTTACAGCCCAAGCAATTTTGGGTAGTGCCAAAGGGCAGCTGTCAATGTGCACAAAAAAGAAGGAATTATAACTGCAGAGGCTACTTGACACCCAGTTCAACTGGCAATCCTAATTTCTCTGTTTTTCTGTTTCGGCTGGAACCATCCAATGCTGCACATGATGACTCCACCCCAGACCTCCAGAGCCGATCCCTTTTGACCGTTACCTGCAACCCAACCGGTCCTGGAAGGCCAGGAAATCCTCTAGGCCCTTCATCCCCCTTCTGTCCAAAAAGGCCCTGCTGTCCTCGTGGGCCAGGCTCCCCGTCAGCTCCCTTGGAAGAAGAGGGAAAAGTTCACGGCTAACAGCACATTGAATGCTGGACTCTCTGACTTTCCTGCAGAAGGAGATCGAGCTCTCTAATACGCATTAGGCCATCAATGATTGCAGCCATACAGGCTTCCACCCAACCCTTTAAGGCAGTGGTTCTTAACCTTTTTGAACGAATCGCCCCCTTGAGCCAATGAGGAAGTTGTCATCGCCCCTCTCCCCCAACATAACCGCTCAATCACAACATAGGAAATAATTCTTCAATTTATGCAAACACTTTTTTTTTGTTTTCTTTAAAATTGTCATCAGGACATATCGATGCAAATAATTTATTTCCAGTCTTTTTCCCGTATCTCCCATATTCTGGCCAAGGGCGTGCCACTGTATGGGTAGAGGCTGCTGCGCAACGCGCATGAAGATAAGCGATGCATATTCACATATGTACGGCGTTCTGTACTGAAGCTAGCTGGAGGAACATTTGAAAACACAATTCAATCCACTAATAGCGAGCGATCTGATGTTTTTGTACGACAGATATACAGCGATTCACTGTACGAAAAAGTCTCAAGAGTGTCCCCAAATCATCTCGCTCCATCGGTCCCATATCGCCCCCTTTTCATTCCTTTGCCCCCCTGAAAAATGAAATCGCCTCTTGGGTGGCAATATCGCCCAGATTAAGAACCACTGCTTTAAGGAACGCAATTCTAGTTCCTTAAGCCAAGCAATTCAACCTGAGGGGCCTTTTATTTGAAAAGTTTGGTCTATTTATGCTACCCACTGCATGGAGCTAAAAGGATATATAATAAGAAGTGAGAGAATCTAAGAGGAAATGAGGCACAAAAAAACTTTTCTCTTCCTGCTACGAATCTCCCATCGGCCTCCTGTTCCCTCTAAAGCCACGGAGTGATAGACTTTGTAGCTGATATTTTATATACAGAGAACGTTTATATACAGAAGGATTACTTACCGCTAAACCTGGTTGGCCAATTGGGCCCTGTGGACCAATAGGACCCGGTGGACCCTAGCAAGAAACAAAGACGCGTCTTCAAAGAAATGGCAAAAAAAGTTGAAATCAGTCTAAGGAAAACGATGCGGAACGAGGCTCTCAAGTCGCACTGACACCTTGCTGGATCTGGCCGAACACGCCCCCCCCCTCGGATTCTGCCAGGGTCCTCCAACCACAGTGATGGATGCTCAGAGGAGAGGGCTGAAATATTAGACCCTTGCAATTCAAAACCTTGCTGAAGAAGTAACAAGGCGCATCCCAATGATGTCGGATAACTGAATGTCTCTCTTTGTTTGGGAAGTGGTGGGATGGACTCCAATACTGGGTTAAGATTTGTGTGGCCTCACTCACTCCTGGAGCCTCTGGCCCACCCTGAGGGTGGAGAAGCTGGAAAAGGAGCTTTGACTCACGAATGCTCTCACCAAAGCAGCTCCAACTCCATAGCTGCCCATGGGAGTTAGTAGAAAAGGGACACTGGGATGCCTCGGGACACGGGTGGTAACCTCCTCCCTTGTCCCCGTGTGGGAAAGCCACAGCTCACCTGTTCTCCTTTGTCACCTCTGCTTCCTTTCTGCCCTGATTCACCAATTTCACCCTAATAAATGGAAAACATCATTCCGTAATACAAGCAGAATTGTCATATGCAACAACCAATGAGAACCTAAGAAAGGAAGAAGATTCCTGGATTTGCTCCATATCTTATATGTTCTTAACAAATTAATAATGTTTATTAGTTTGGTCTGATCCTAGAAAATGAAGAATGAATACACCACTGGGTAGATTCCCCCCCCCCCAGGTCAAAGCTGCACTTCCAGAAAAAAAACATTGTAAAATTAAAATCATTTTGGTATGTTGAGAAATTTCTTGGAAGAAAACCATGCATGAAAGATGACCAGCACTGCAGAAATGGCATCTGAAGAAAGTTTTCATTAAAAAAAGCCTTCCTAACATTAAGAGCAGCTGGGCCCCGAGAGAGGCTGGGCTTTCCTTCAAGGGATGATGGGACAAGCCATTCCTCTACTGGGCTCTGACCACAATTCTGCACTGCGGCAGCCTTACCATGAATGGCCTCGGGAGCCCCTGTCAACTCGGGGGTTTGGATCCCGTTTCCATCAGTCTCTGAGCAGGTAAAGCTGCTTTACACCCTGTGACAGGACATTTGGCCAGGCCACGGTGTAAGCACTGAGCAGATTTGGGTCAAACTGTGCCAATACCTGCAGGGCCATCTTGCATTTTGATAGCCTTCAGTTTATGGACAGACACGGCCTTGGATCCTTTTTCACGGCCCTTTTTCTAAGCTGCCCTTAGAAAAAGGGGTTTCACTTGGGGGGAGAACTCTTCCGCCCTTAAGGTACCCCAAATGTGGACAGAGAAAGAGATACAAGAAACGGAACGGCCAATTCTAAAGTTGGCACAGTTTCACTGCCTGCCATTTGAAAGCGTTGGAGGAAAACCATCTTCTGGCCAGGGCTCTGTGGCCCTACATGCAAAGCAACCCAACCAATGGAGGAAAGCCGGAACGTTTGGCATGGAAGCTGCCTACCTTGTCTCCATCTTCCCCTGGGGAGCCAACCGGGCCGGCAGGGCCCGGAAGTCCAACTGGTCCTTGAATGCCATCTCGTCCAGCTGGGCCTTGAGGGCCTTTTTCACCCTAAGCCCAAGGAGAAAAGCAAAGTCTTCTCAGCCACAACCCAGAAGCTATTGGTCCTTTCTCAGAGTAGGCAGTATTTTAAGGCTCTCTTTTTTGGGATAACACGGGAACTAGGAGCTGGACAAACAAGAGAACTATGGGCAGGGTGGATGGAGGCTCTGCCCTGTGGTCTGATGGCAATAAACCCAGTTTCATTTGGGCTGGGGAAGCAGCCTTAAGCACGGCCCAACCTGAGCCCTGAGTGAGGGACTTATGGCAGGAAGTGTTCCCTCAGTCGGATCGGAAGGTGGTGATCTTTGCACGCAAAGCTGTTGGGCTCCCATCTTTCCAGAAGCTTTTCTGAGCCAGGCCCTCCTTTGAATTAGCTCCACACCCCTGCGGTGCTCCAGGAATTCAGAAAAGGGAGGGATCAGGAGACATTGCTGGGGGCTGACCCCACGTCAGCCCTCCTGGGTGAGCCAGAAGGAAACACGAATAGGTGAGCTAACTCTGAACGATTAAATCTGGAGGGCTGCAAATTTGCACCCCTCATCTAGGCAGGAAGTACATATTTGGGTAGCATAAATAAGATCAGAAGGAATTTAACATCAATGTTGTTGTTAGGTGTGTGTCACGTATGTGTTTCACTTTGAGAGCGGGCAACTAAATTTCATTTTTGATGTGTGCCGTTGTGCCCACAGTAAAAAAACATGACAATAAAGGTTATCTTATCCTATCTTATCTTATCTTATCCTATCCTATCCTATCCTATCCTATCCTATCTTATCTTATCTTATCTCTAATCCTAATGGATATTTTAATAACTCTTCCTATTTACTTTCCTTCACATTATTTCAATAAATGTATTGTCAGCCCTCCCAGCTAAACCAGATAGGAAACGCAACCAGATGAGCTAATTCTACCTTATTAACAGAATTTTGCAAATCTGAACATACAACTTCCTGAAGCCTCTTTTAACTGCTTGCTCCTCCTTCCTTAGTTTCTCTCTCTGATTGGGGGGGCTCCTGACGTGGTTGGATGGTTTCCTGGGCAGCCTCTCTTCCCCTGCTTTCCCCAGGGTCACCCCCATGTTCCCTTCACTCCCCAGGAGTGTCCTGTGCTGGTCTCTGGCCACCCAGAGATTCCCAAGGACACTCCATGCCTCCTGAGAGGCCGGCTCAGCCAGCCCTGGCAGCCTTTCAGATTTCACCCAGCCAGTTCCTTCCACCAGTGTTTGTGAGCAAGTCACTGTCTGTCTTAGCTCTCTTGCTACAACTCTTTGGTTCCTGTGTCGAAGAAGGAAGCCAGCAGCCATCGCTCAGAAGTGAACTGGACACGGCAAGTGGACCATGACACAGGGGCGGAAGCAGGTGGAATTTGGGGAGGTGCATGCCAGGAAAGAAACATCTAAGGGGAGAAATGACAGCAGCTTTCCCAAGTCAACTGCCGAATCTGCTCCAGCCAATGCTTAGGAGTCACAGACACACACATGCATGCGCGCGCGCACACACACACAACTTACCGGGGTCCCTTTCTCACCCGCAGGGCCAGAGGGCCCTTGGGGTCCAGGACGTCCTGGCAGACCAATTGGGCCAGCTGCTCCTGCAGGACCTCGCTCCCCTGGAGAGCCCTAAGAAGGAAGAAAAAAGTTAGTGAATACGCAGCTAACAGAAGGCAAACACCCCAAGGAAAGGGGGCTGAGTAGAGGGTGGGCACAGCCGGTGGCTTCTTTCTCATGAAGCCTTCCACAGGGATTGAGATGGACTGGCCACGATTCCATCCATACTACCCACAGTTAGCTATTCTGACGAATGGGAACATCTGGGGCGTCACAGCTGCCATTCTGCTAAGCTAGGTATTGCAAGCTGACAGCCTGACATCAGTAACAGGGGGAAGGGAGCAGTGGGGGTTGAGACGCAGAGGGAACTTAGATAAATGGAAACCAAGCTGTCCCGTCCCATGAGAAGCACCAGCCGTCTCAAGGTCACACCAAAAGAACGCGGAGCCGGCCAGCACCCGAAGACAGGGACCATTTCCCAAACAATTTGTTAATTCCTGATTGGACATTGAGTGATAATCGGGGGGCTGGCTGGGACCAAGGAAAAGTTAATTGTATCTTTTGCGCACAAAAATCTCAGATCCAGCTTTGCCTCTTCTGTAATCACTTTGGTTTTAGTAAAGTATACTTTTGGCTAATCGTGGGCCAGGAATCTTTCTTTCCTAACTGACCGAGTTGGGACGGTTGACAGGGGCTCACGGTCAGCCAGATTGCTGACTTGGGGCAAACCTGGATACTTTGCAGAGGTGAACAAGCCTTTCAAAGCCCATCCTGGAGGACCAGGGGCCCTTGGTGAATCACATCCCCCAAACTGGATAGCTGTCTCAACTCCTTCCAGGTGTGCCAGTCAACAGCATGGGGAATACTGTTCTGCCAAGAATACAGTCCAGGTGATCTCTGTTGCCCCAAGAAAAGCCTCCCAGCATTACTGCCAATCGCAGCCGCCAACTTTGAAATTTCATCCAGTGAAGCCCGAGGTATAGTACCAAGAGCACGGAGGGGACAGAAGAAGCGCCACAAGTAAATCCCAAGAAATGCGACATTTATAGGATCACCTTCCGAGTAATGAACAGAGCCGTATCCAAGGTGTGTGTGGGGGGGGGGTGAGGCAAGATGGTGGGTGCAGCATACAGGGCAGGTCCCTCCCCTTGTGAATGCATGGAGGAAGCTTGCAGCAGGACAGAGCATGAACTCTCTTGCCTTTTTCCAGCCCCCCTCAGTTCCCATGGCTGGACAGGGACAGACTATGAAGGGTTTAATTGCTGCAAAGAAACCCTCAAAGAAAGAGCAGGAGCCCCACCCGGGTCTGTGTCTTCGGTGGGTCTGACCAGGTTAGAGAAATCCTTAGGAGAAAGGATTGGATTGAGACTTAAGGGAAAGGACAAACACCAAAGGAAAGACTCCCAAGCTAAGGGCCAAAGAAGCACATGAGGGCACTACCAGGTGGGGACCGAACGAGAGAAACGGATAAACCTCTGAATCCTCTCAACGGCAAGGGGAGCAGCTCATGGTGGGGGGGCCCTTCTGCCCCACTGAGCCCAGGCAGGAACCAGGGCAGGAGATGAGCTCCGAGGTCAGGTCTGCATCTTTTCTGAAGCAGCAGCCGCAGGGCGGATGTGGGCAAGCAGGCAGCCCAGCCCCCCCGTCTCCCCCCTGGCCTTACAGGTGGAGGCCCCCCAAAGGCCCCCTCCTTTTCTCCAGCCAACAGGGAGCAGCAAGGGCTGAAAGGCCCAAACCACCCAAGCGGGTCTACCCCACCCTCCACACAGAGCACAGCCAGAGACGGGCGGTACTTACTGCTGGTCCAGGAGGCCCCGGTGGCCCTTCGTTGCCCTTCAGCCCCACAGGTCCCTGCAGGGGAGGAAGGCAGCGTCACTCGTGTGCAAAGGCACCACAAAGGCTCACAGGGGGTAGGAGGGGGAGAAAAGCTCTCAACTCACCACCGGGCCGGGGAGTCCTCGGTCGCCGGGGAAGCCTCGGAAACCGGCTGGGCCATCTTTCCCGGGCAAGCCGGCCGGGCCTGGGTCACCCTGCAAGCAGGACCAGAGGTCAGAGCGCCAGGCAGCCAAGCCCTCCCTCGTCCCCCAGGGCCCGCCCAAGAGGAGGAGGAGGAGGAGGCTGCGGGCTTTGATGGTATCCAAGCCTGGCACGACGACATTTTACACGCTCTGATGTTAGAAGAGGCAATGCCCCTCCCCTTCCGATTCTCCCAGTAATCTTGTCTGCGATGAGAGTAGATCTGAAAACAGATCTAACCCATGAAGGGAATCTGTCTTTGGGAAGAAGGGACTCTGCCCTGGCCCCTCAGGAGGCAGAGCCCGGCACAGAGGTCACAGAGCTTTCCCACTGCAAACATGCGCGTGAAAAGGCTCGCGGTGGCATCGCTGTGACGGTCTCCAGAGGGTCCTAGAGCCAAGGGCTCTCTCAGAATCCTGGTAGGGAGGTGGTCATCAAGGCCATGCCACCACCACCACCCTGCCCAGCGCAGGAGCTCCATCTTAGCCCCCTGGGAGAGGCTGCGGAAGGACGACCAGCAATGGAGGCCCACAGCCTCCCTGGGACATGAAAGGTTCTCTTGAGAGCCAACCAATATTCAGGAATTCTTGGCTTGTTCTAGACCAGTGGTTCTCAACCTTTCTAATGCCATGGCCCCATAATACAGTTCCCCATGTTGTGGTGACCCCCAACCACTTATACATCACCGGGTGCCAGGGGCATGGCTAAATAAAAGGGGGAAAAAATGGCGGACAGCCTTGTTTGGCGACCCCTGTGAAATAGTCATTCGACCCCAAATGGGGTCCGACCCACAGGTTGAGAACCACTGTTCTAGACTTTTCTCCCAAAGAAAGAGCCAGCCTCTCCCATGCTCCAGTCTCAAATCCCTCCAGACTTATAACATTAACTTGTTAAAACTAAGGTCTTCTCCCACCCTGGGTGTCTTCCCGCTTCATGCAGGCAATACCTTCGTTCCTTCTTTTCCAGCCAAGCCAGGAAGTCCCTGTTCACCGGGGGGCCCGGGAGGGCCCGGATGGCCACGTTCACCCATCGGGCCTGTTTCTCCTGTGGGGCCCTGCAAGACATGGGGAGGCACCTTCAGGACAGGCACCCGGAAACCTAATTCCATCAAAAGAGGGAATCTGGGGGCAAGTCGGGGGGGGGGGAAAGCCCAGGACAAGTACACGAACCAGTCATCAGACAGAGGCGAGCCACAAAATCCGCCTCAGACTGAAGTGCAAAACAGCCAGTTTGTTCTCCCGCAAATCAAGCTTAATTCTATCGATGGGATATTAGTGTCTTTCTACACCTTGAATCCTCGATCTACTCAATCGCCTAATTCACATAACGAGCAAAGTGAGTTAACAAATCACAAGGCATGTTGTGTGATGTCTAAAGAAATAAACCACCTTATAGTTTAATGTGAAAGCCTGGTTCAAACCACCAACCAAAGACAATAACTCGGCACCCACAATACACTGAACCACAGCCCGTTTTGAGCTTGGCTTAGCAGGTTGTGTGAACAGACCTTCTTGCTCTCTGCCCAGTGGGGAGGCTCTGCCAAGTGGCACTCCCAGTCCTGCGTAGCTGCCTATGTATTTGCAAGGGCTATGCTGTTTCTTCCTCTTTGGAGCCAAGGCCTAGCTGTAGGCATCAGCCCAGAAGAAGTATTTTTCAGGAGTTTGGGCCTGGATCAGGCCCACCGCTCACCTCGCCAATACCTATTGTTCTGCAACGGCCAACTGAATGCATTGGGGAAGTTTGCAAGCTGTGCTGGATACCAAGAGACTCTCCTCTGTTGCTTCCCATCTACCAGTGTTGTCACTGGTCTGCTGGTGCCTAGGACTGGGGGAGTAGTTACACAGCCCCAGAGATCCCAGGGCTTCCACAACCTCCCCAGACTCTGTTTAAGACCATCCAAACTGGCTGCAAGCAGCTAATTTGTGTTTGATTATACCCTGTAATGAAAGCATATCTGCTTCTGAACCTCCGCCCATCCTGCTACACAGCTCAAACTCCTGCCCAACCAGGAGCCAGGGATGCAGACAGCACAGGAATCTCTCATCTCAGGGTGTCTGGAAAGGGCCACATTAACCTCAAGAGTGGAAGACCCTTCCAGCTGTTGACCCCTCCCCTCTTCTTAGCCGACTCGTGGGCGAGCCCATCTGCAGCACCAGGCTCTCTCTGAATAAGTGAGAGTTGCTCCCATCTTGCCAGACGAGTCTTCACCACACCTTCAGGAATCCTGGGATGATCTGGGACAGTCTTAGGAAAGCAGGAAAGCTTCTTATTTCTATAGGAGTTATTAATAGACTGAAGCCCAGAGCCTGAAGAGATGACGATATACGTTGCTACTCCGGCATTTTTGAGCGTCTGACAATGCTGCCCCCTTCCAGGAGGGCAAGACGGAAGGAGCGATCCAAGAATTCCAGGGCCTGGACAGGCCTCCCACTCTGAGCCCCTCCACCTCGTAAGCCAGGTTTTCCTCTCCATGGGCAGGGAGGCCCCAGAGCTCAGTGGGGAGTATCCTAGAGGGCAAAGCGCTGCCCCATAAGTGGCCTGCTTGTTGCTTCTTAACAGCCAGCAAAAGCCCCGGCTTGGGTGGGAAGCGAGGCCAGTTCAGAGAAGGCCAACAGCAACCTCTGAGAAGGGTTCAGCTGTTAAAATGAACTAGAAATAAAGCTGCAGGACTGATTAAAACCTTTCTGTGAAACACCTCTGTCTCTCTTAACTGGAGCTGGTGAAGCAAACTCACATTCAGGGTTTGCAAACCATGTTTCAAGGTCAGTGCGAGAACTTGCAACTGCATTCACATGTCATGCAACATTTGGGTGGCATTCCCCTGCTCCTTTTCCTGTTTCTGGAAATTACACTAATTACGTTTTAGCATTTCCAGACATAATTAGCAGGCAGTAGACTTTTATACCTCAGAAAGCAGACAGAAACATGCTATTTACCATGTGATACCGAATTTAAACTGTCATTAATCTGGCAGAGTTTCTACAAATTAGAAAGTAATTGGAGAGTCAACAGATCTCCTACAAAGCTGGAAAAAAAAAAAGGAATTTTGACCAGAGAATCTGAAAGGTTCCTGGGAATGGCTCACCTGTGGACCAACAACACCTGGAGGTCCAGGTGGACCCGTCTTCCCTTGGAAGCCCTGGGAAAAGAAGACAGGGTTAATTAAAGGGCAAAACAGTGGCAGACCATGTATTGTAACACATAATGACAGAATCTCTTTGGAAGAGAAGGAAGGAAGGAAGGAAGGAAGGAAGGAAGGAAGGAAAAAGAAAGAAAGAAAGAAAGAAAGAAAGAAAGAAAGAAAGAAAGAAAGAAAGAAAGAAAGAGGAAGGAAGAAAGGAAGGAGGAAGGAAGAAAAGAAAGGAAGGAAGGAAGAAAGAAAGGAAGGAAGGAAAAAGAAAGAAAGAAAGAAAGAAAGAAAGAAAGAAAGAAAGAAAGAAAGAAAGAAGGAGGAAGGAAGGAAGGAAGAAAAGAAAGAAAGAAAGAAAGGAAGGAAGGAAGGAAGAAAGGAAGGAAGGAAGGAAGGAAGGAAGGAAGGAAGGAAGGAAGGAAGGAAGGAAGGAAGGAAGGAAGGAAGGAAGGAAGGAAGGAAGAGAATCTGGATATTCAAAAGCCAGCCAAAAGCAAAGAGATTACCAAAGGCTAAAACTGGAAAGGCTGAAAGCAAAGGAAGGCAGATGCAGTCCCTAGAAGGGGTGAAGGTTGTCTGCTGAGAACAGGGACCTTGTCTATTACGAATGTAGCTGCCCATCTACCTGGACAACTTCTGGCCCTCTAATCCTGACCTGGAGAAGTCAGGAGCCCCAGCTGGCATCCCGGAGAGAGGCAATGGACACCCCTGGTCCCCCAAAAGGCAACCAAGGCTGATGGAAGGGCGGTGTCATAAAAATGCCCCAAATACTCTACTCCTATTTTGCTACCTACAAAGAATCCTATGGGGAGGGGGCTTCAAGTTAGCCCAAGGCATCTTCCTTCGGGGCAAGACAGAACTCCAAAACATGCCAGTCTGTGAAAGGAGGATATAAAAGCCATTAAGATTTTTTGTAAAAAAAAAAAAAACCACCAATATGAAAAATGTGGAGCCAAAGAGTTGACAGAATAAGGTGTCCATTATTCATGCAGGCAGCATTGATTTGGGAGGGGGGGAGGGGTGTCTTAAGAAGATGCTCAACCCCCTCTCTGGCCTCTGCCGCCACTGGGGAGCCGGGCACTGTCAAAGCAGCAGCAGCAGCCGCCGGAGGGAGCAGGAGCCAGACACTGGAGGGCTCAGGACAGAGATGGGGGTCCTGCTGGAGAAAGGAAGGACAACGGCCCTGCTCCGTCAAGGAGGAAGGACTGGATGAGTCCCTCATTTGTATGAATTAGAAGACAGCAGAGCTTGGAAGTCGGATCAGTAAGGAGAAATTTTCAGACAGTGAGAACAATTAATCCATGGAATAGCAATTAGCAATGAAAGTTATATATTGTTTCACAGTGCTCTTACAGCCCTAAGCAGTTTATAGAGTCAGCCATGTTGTGCTGGGTCCTCCTTTTGCTGTCCTCAAGCCGGGCATGATCGAACTCCTGGCAGTGAGCATTGAGTTACCTGCAATACTGCATCCTAACCGCTGCACCACCAGGGCGCTTGCCTCCCAGGCTTGTGGGTGCCCCATCACTGGAGGATTTCAAGAAAAAGACTGGGCAGCCATTTGACTGGACGTTTTAAGACTCCTGCCTTGGGGAGGTCCCTTTCAGTCGTATGATTCTATGCTCTCTGTTCTTCCTGCCAACAGCCTCATCTGAAAATGCTTTCTCTAGGCTTTCTACAGCTGCAGGGGGAAAGGGCTGACAGTCCCCTGGAGCAGGTCCCTCAACAGGTCCCTCAACATGCAAAGATCAACTCGTTCATCAACTCTTTGGAAGGAGACACAAAGAGGGAGCAGAGCCTCCAGGGGTATCAGGGTGAAATAACCTGAAGCTCAAGTGCTTTTTCCACCCCCAAATGTTTGATCTAGTCTTGCTTCCTGGATGTTCCGGGGCGCCATAGCCCAGGCAAGCTTCAGTGACGTCCTCTGTGCTGTGAAACCCAGGAAAAATAAGGAAGCCCTTAAGATGGGAGGCTGAAGTGGTGTTCTCTGGGTGGGGGGAAGCCAAGGGGTTCAGTGGCCCCACTTGACAGACCAGGCAGGGATCTGTCGACTCCAGAACAATGGAGTTCCTGGTGAGGGAAGAAGCACAATCCCAGATCCCTCCGGGAACTCCTTCAGTGGCTTTAGGCAGAGATTGCACAGCAAACAGGATATGTGTGCATAGCACCATGTTTGCTGATCAATATATTGAGCAGGATGTCAGCCGAGAAGCTTTTCTCCCCTGTTCTATTGCTCCCTTTCACAACAAGACCTGCCGGATCGATCCCGCACAAGGCACCCGGGGAAGAGCGGCCATATTGATTTCAGAAGCAGAACAAGCACAAAGCGCGCCAAGAAAACATGCTTGACACGCTATAGACTTTTGTGGTCAGGAAATGTTTGTGTCAGATGTCACAAGATGTCGGAGTCTGGGAAAGGCTTTCCTCAGAAGTAAACATTTGTCGAATTGGGAGGATGTCATTGAGAGGAATAGCAATATTTTAACAACGGCTCCCAAGCAGTGACTGAAGCTCTTTCTTCCCCCACGTCTGCCCACAAATTCTGAACGCAGCCCCGAACAGCTGCTCCCGGTACCAGATTGCCCTATTTAATTTCCAGGGAAAGAAACGGCTATCCATGCGTAACGAATGTATTAATTAATGTAATAAATTGAAAGTGAATTCAATTTAACGTTGCCTTTTCTGGCTCAAAGGAGGGGGACCCTCAAAGGTCCTTGGAGAGTCCGTTTGGGAGGAAAAGAGAGGGTCAAAGCTCTGCTGCTTTGGGTGGATCCTGGAGGTGGCCAGAGACACACTGAGCCCTTCTGAATGCCTGGAGAGAAATGTAGGAAGCCGCCATCAGAAGGAGGTTTATGCTCTTCTTTAAGGCTTTTTGCACTGAGTGGCCGGGCCTTTCTGTCCAAGATGCTGGATGAGCCTCATCGGATACTTGGAGAAGGAGGCCAGGATCTTTGGGGATGGGAAGGCTGCAGGATCCAGCAGCTGTTATGGTTCCGGCTAATGAAACTTTCCAAAGAACTTCCAGGCATTATTTTCCTAAAAGTCTTTTATTGTTACAAAATGTCGGCACAGGCACAACGGAGGGATGCTAGGATCTAAGTTCTCTTCCTCTGAGCAGTTAAATTATCAGCATGTTCCCTCCTAAATTAGCCGTCATATCTCACATTATCCAATTAGTGTGAAGGTCAAATGTTTTCTTCCTCTTTCTTTCCCGGGCTTTACCCCCAACCCCCCTTCTGCTCTGTATTAACCCCATAATTACCAGACAATTCTGCATGTTGTCAAAAGCAAGAATATACAATATTGAGCCGAGGTGGCGGAGCAGTTAGAGTGCAGTACTGCAGGCCACTTTAGCTGACTGTGTTCAGCAGGTCAGCGGTTCAAATCTTACCGGCTCAAGGTTGACTCAGCCTTCCATCCTTCCGGGGTGGGTAAAATGAGGACCCAGATTGTTGGGGGCAATGTAAATATATACATACATTGCTTACTGCTGTACACCGCTTAGAGAGTGCTTGCACTTAAAGCGGTATATAAGTCTCATAAATAAATAAATAATAAATTTGCAGCATTGACAGTAGCATTCTTGTGCTGGTTCCCCAACTCTTAACCATTTCTGGAAACTTCTTAAAAAAATGCCTTAGTGTTGTGGGGGGGGGGAGAGGGGAGAAGGTGTACAAGGTATACTGGTCGGTGGCCTTTTCCTTTCAGCGGCTTTCTCCTTCCTAAGATGGATCCCTTGAGATAATCTAACCAGGGACTCGGGACCTTTGGGGTTGCATTTCAGTATGAATTTAGCACTTCCTGAATCCAAACACGAAATTTGAAGCACTGCTATCCATCTAACATGAGCACTTTCTGAATGTTTCCAGGCATTTCTGTGGACGACAAGGAACATATTAAATGAATGTGGAGCTAAATGTTACTTGAGAAGAAACCTCCACATCTATTGCTTTTTCTCTTTCTCTCTAGATTGTCCGGCCTACGTAACTTGGGGTTTCTCTGGAGATGGAGATTATCGCCAAGGGTCACTTGACCCGATTGTTCTGCTTGCCTAGTCCTAACCAAGGGGGCAGAAGGGGGCTGGTGCAAGGAGGGGAAGAGAAAGTCTTGCTTAGTCAGGTGCAGACCTAAGAAGGACCCGCTTCGTCAAAAGAGAGAGAAAAAGCTCCTCCTAGATCCATCAAAAATGGTGAAAACGTCAAAGGACTGACCGTTTCGCCTCTCTGCCCAGGGTGGCCTGGCAATCCATCTTTTCCCGGAGGACCCTAGAGAAGGAAACAGGATCTTCAGTAAAACTGAAAGCATTCAACGTAAGGATGTCCTCACGTGCAGCAGATCAGAGTTTCCTTGCAGTCAATGGTAGCCTAGAGAGACCTGGGTAAGCAGAGGCAAATCTCTCTCCCGGGCCTTTTCCTGCTCTTCGCTGAACTTACCGGGGGCCCTTTTGGTCCAGGAAATCCGGTTGGTCCTTGAGGGCCTGGAGGTCCCTTAGGGACAAAGAAAGACAAGGGTTAGGGTTGCTACCCTGCCCGGAGGGAGCAATTCCCCATCCTTCTGCCTTGGCAGCATTGATGCCGATCAAGAAGTCCTGCCCCGTCTTTCTATCTGAAGCGTAAATTGGGGCACATCTGTTCAGCCACGGCTTGCTTGACCTTACCCTTTCACCTGGCGGTCCCGGAGGTCCGTCCCCACCAGAATTGCCCTTGGAAGGTAAAAAAAAGAGAATTAAAACAATACATGATCAGTTCAGTGCCAATAAGCCATTACCCTCCGGTCATCCTGAACACTAAAGGTTGAGACTGGCAGACGCTTAGGGCAGTGTTTCTCAACCTTGACAATTTTAAGGCATGAGGACTTCAACTCCCAGAATTCCACACCCAGCATTGCTGGCTGTGGAATTCTGGGAGTTGAAGTCCACATGCCTTAAAATTGTCAAGGTTGAGAAACACTGGCTTAGGGTCATTTGGGACAGGTTTATTCTTTGCCCCTTATCTTGGGGGTAAATTTTACCGGGTGGAGAGGTTGACCACAATGTCTGTGAAGGTCTGGCTTTCCTAACACTCAGCCTGGCCCCTCCCAGCAGAGGCCTGGAGTTGAGACATCACTCAGGAGAAAAAAAAAACTACATAGGAGCAGGCAAAAGGGAAAGTAGCCTGCAACCCCCTTGAGCAAAACACCGGCGCTTGCATAATTTGCACTCAGGATCTCATGCATCTGATGAGAATGGCTTCAGCGTTTGGCTTCTGCTCCTCCAGAGCTGCCCAATCGCTCGGACCCTTACTAAGTTGTCATCTTGCACGAAGCTCCTGTGTGGCATCAGATCACGGGTTTTTAAAGGACCAGTTAGTTAACAAAAAATACCCCCCAGAAGCCCCACTGCTGCCCCTCAGACCCTGTCAGGATGACGGGCTGTCAGGCGCTTGGCAAGCCCTCCTCTCCCTGCTGCACCTGGACTTGGTTCCTAGGAATGCCCAGCTGTCCAGGAGCAACTTTGTCCCCTCAGGGCATTCCACCCAATTCCCATGGGAGCCCTGGGATTCTGCTCGAGAGACCTTGACGGAGAAGGAGGAAGCAGCCCCCACCCAACTGGGATGGCACTTGTTTATAAAATTCATTTTCCACTCATTTCATATTCAACGAATCTGGGCAGCTTGCAACATAAAAAGGGTATCCTGGGACCCTCCTAGAAGGCAAGCTGGGAGCTCCAGTCAGGAAAGGGAACCCAGCTGAGCTGTCTGGGACCGGAGATTGCCATGCGGACCTTCTCTGCCGTGCTTCCTCCCCAGAGAATTTTCAAGGGCAACCGTCTATTTCACAGCCTTCCCAGGGAGATGCAGGCATGGCTGGGAAGCGAGAGCGGAGGCTTCTGAGCCTCTGAAGGAGGCCTCAGCCCTCAGCCCACCCTCCAAATAGGTAGACAAGGCTGGTTCTCTCCATGCTCTCCCCTTCCCTTCTAAGTGGAGGGAAAAATGTGTTTTGGATGATTAGGGAAGGGAAAAAAGCACTGGGAACTGGGAGAACAATCAGCCCTTAGTAAGGCCACACTTGGAATACTGCATCCAGTTTTGGTCACCACGATGTAAAAAAGATGCTGAGACTCTAGAAAGAGTCCAGAGAAGAGCAACAAAGATGATTAGGAGACTGGAGGCTAAAGCATATAAGGAACGGTTGCTGGAATTGGATATGTCTAGTTTAACGAAGAGAAGGACGAGGGGGGACAGGATAGCAGTCTTCCAGTATCTCAGGGGCTGCCCCAAAGAAGAGGGAGTCAAGCTATTCTCCAAGGCGTCTGAAGGCAGGACAAGAAGCAACGGGTGGAAACTATCCAAGGAGAGAAGCAACCTAGAACTAAGGAGAAACCTCCTGACAGTGAGAACAATTCACCAGTGGAGCAGCTTGCCACCACTGGAGGTTTTTAAGAATTTTAAGAAGAGATTGGACAGCCATTTGTCTGAAATGGTGTAAGGTTCCTGCCTGAGCAGGGGGTTGGACTCGATGACCTCCAAGGTCCCTTCCAACTTTATTATTATTATTATTATTGTTAATGTTATTATTATTATTATTATTATTATTATTATTATTATTATTATTATTATTATTATACAGGACAGTCATTTGTCTGGAATGATTTAGACTCTCCTGCTTGTGCAGGGAGTTGGACTAGATGACCTCAAGGTCCCTTACAACTCTGTTATTCTATATTCTACGGTTAATGTCTCTGCCAAGACCTGGTAATTACATAAACAAGACACCCTGGTGAGTATGGGAGTCCCTGGATGTCGGGCAACATATACATTTAACAAATTACAGTTGGTCAGCCAAATGTTTAGATTGGATTTGGCATTTTTAATCCCACTATCCTTCCAAAGGTCCCGGGATAGCCAGCTGTCCTCTGACAATGTTAAAAGTATTGTTGCAGGATGTAAACTGTTCTGAGCGAAGCTGCCTTTTGCAACTGAATGATGGCAATTTCGTCAATGCGGATGGTGTTCCAGTGGGGCTCCCCATGTTTTGGGATCGCACGATCTTTGCTTTCTTCGGCCACAGCCGTTCCACTTGCATTTCTACTCTGCATTTTGTAATTTTCCCCAGTTTATTTATTTATTTATTTTTAAAATTTATAAGCCGCCCCACTCCCGAAGGACTCTGGGCGGCTAACAATAAAAAAACACATAAAACATAACAAAACAAACAGTACAAAGACAGTCATCCAGGGGTCAGGTTTTATAAACCCCAGGCCTGCCGGAAAAGCCAGGTCTTAAGCAGCTTACGGAAGACCAACAGGGTGGGAGCGGTCCTAATCTCCGGGGGGAGCTGGTTCCAAGACGTGGGTGCCATCACAGAGAAGGCCCTCCTCCGCGGTCCCGCCAAATGGCACTGCTTGGCCGACGGGACCCGAAGGAGGCCCAGCCTGTGGAATCTAACCGGACGAAGGGAACTATGAGGTAGTAGGCGGTCTCACAAATAGCCTGGCCCTGAGCCATATAGGGCTTTAAAGGTAATAACCAACACCTTGAATTGGACCCGGAGACCAATAGGCAACCAGTGCAGCTCACGGAGGATAGGTGTAACGTGGGTGTATCGAGGAGCACCCACTATCACTCGCGCGGCTGCATTCTGGACCAACTGTAGTCTCTGAATACTTTTCAAGGGTAGCTCCATGTAGAGCGCATTGCAGTAGTCCAGTTCTTCTTCTGCCATCTCCAAGTTATTATTATTATACTGAAACCCTTACAGTCCAGGCTGAAGTGACCAGCAATGGTGGATTGCATTCTCCAAGCTGAGTCACCCTCCCTCAGTCTCTTTCTGCAAGCAAAGGGAAGCTGAAGACCAGCCCCAGGACTGAACTGGCCCCGGGAAGAGAGTTTTTCAGTACCTTTGGACCAGGCTTCCCTGTGATGCCTCGCTGGCCGCGTTCTCCTCGAGGACCCTGGAGAGCAGACAAGGAGAAGTGATGTCAGTGCGAAGGGAGGGGGGGAAAGGGATGCATTCAACAGCTCTTTCCTTCCTAACTTGACATTCTGTTCGCTTCCTTTGTCTCAGGAGACGTTCAGCTTAACACGAAAATCTAACGTGTACGTTTGAATATATTGTCATGCATATTTTTGTAGGCATGCAATTCCTGGGTTTACGCAATTTCTGCTCGTTCTAACCCAACATGCCCTCTTTCCCCTCCTGCTTTGCGCGCTGCCAAGTTCGGAACACGCTTTGTGGCTGTGCCACTTCTGCACTCTGCAAAGGGTCAGGAATTTGAAGTGGGCAGGTTCTCAAGGTGACCGATGAGTCCTTGTCCACCGACATGCAGCCCTCGACATGGTCCAGACTGCCTGGGCCTTCGGGCAGCAACTCCGGAGCAAGGAGGAGGAGGAGAAAGGAAGCGTCTTTCCTTACCGTGGGTCCTCGCTGTCCTCTGGGTCCAGGTTTGCCAGCGGTGCCCTGCGAACCGAGAGAAAAAGCAGCTGGGAATCTGCCTTAGGCAGGACCAGAACCTGGGTATAACCCAGTGCCTTAACTACAGGTAAATCTCGATTTATGACCATAATCGAGCCCAAATTTTCTGTTGCTAAGTGAGACATTTGTTAAGTGAGTTTGGCCCCCAATTTATGACCTTTCTTGCCACATTTGTTAAGTGAACCCGGCTTCCCCCACTTGATGCTGCTTATCAGAAGGTTGCAAAAGGGGATCACTTGACCCTGGGATGCAGCAACGGTCGTAAGTATGAACCAGGTGCCCAGCATCTGAATTTTGATCACATGATCATGGGGATGCTGCAAAGGTCGTAACTCTGAAAAATGGTCATACGTCACATTTTTCAGTGCCGCTGTAACTTTGAACGGTCACTAAATGAATTGTGGTAAGCTGAGGATTACTTGTGCTAGACCAGGGGTAGGCAACCTTGGCTCTTTTACGACTCGTGGACTTCAACTCCCAGAATTCTTGAGTCAGCATGGGGGAGCTATGGCCCCTTCATGATTTACGGACTTCAACTCCCAGAATTCCTGAGCCAGCATGGGGGAACTATGGCTCTTCATGACTTACGGACTTCAACTCCCAGAATTCCTCAGCCAGAATGGAGAAACTATGGCCCTTCATGACTTACGGACTTCAACTCCCAGAATTCCTCAGCCAGAATGGAGAAACTATGGCCCTTCATGACTTACGGACTTCAACTCCCAGAATTCCTCAGACAGCATGGAGGAACTATGGCCCTTCATGACTGGTGGACTTCAACTCCCAGAATTCCCGAGCCAGCATGGCTCAGCTTGGAAACCTCTCCCTTTCCCCTCAGCATGGCTGGCTCAGGAATTCTGGGAGTTGAAGTCTACCAGTCATAAAAGAGCCAAGGTTGCCTAGCCCTGTCCTAGACCAAGCCAGCTGCAAAACATCATTCCATCCTTCCAGAATTTTATTCAGTAACTGCCTCACTCTGACTCTGCCATTTCTTGGGACCCCTTCCTGACCTTCGGCCTGCCCCACAGCCAGGATCCTACATCAGACTGACCACTTCATGTTGGCTTGGTTGCAGCCAGTTTCCCAATATCCCCTCCTTCCCCAACCAAAGAGAGAGACCCTGCATGGCTCACGTTCAAGAAATAAAAACTATGCAGCAGGGGGGGGAAATGTGGGGGATAAGAGAATGAAAACACAGCCTTGCTTCTTCTGTTCTCGAGCTGTGTAAATGAAATTGAGACAGCAAAATATTAACACGCTGAAAAACAATATCTCCAGCAGTCCTACCCAGCAGGCCTGTTACGGTAGAAGTAATCTGTATTTAAATGAGATGAAGAAAAGGAACTTTTCTCTCTCTCTAACTGAATATTCACTGCCAGAACTGAGCAGACTGGATTTGCTCTGATAATTGCACAAGCAACTTGCCAGAGCCCTTGATCTTGGTTGATAAGAACAGCTGGCCTTCAGGAGTTGTGGCTGCTCCAACATTGGAGGCTTTTAAGAGACTGGACAGCCCCTTGTCTGAAATGGTATAGGTTCTCCTGCTTGAGCAGGGGGCTGGACTAGAAGACCTCCAAGGTCCCTTCCAGCTCCATTATTCTGATTCTGATTGATCTTCTCTAATTGCCAGGAATCCCCGCCTCTTGCTTAGAGGACTGGGAACACAACATCCCTTCCCAAAGCCATTGGAAGTGGCCAGTTCAGGTGCATCTGCTTTATCTTTCTTACACCCCCTGCTCTGCTGGCCCCACCCCGGTGCACTGGTGAAACATGACCTTATTCTGAATATGCTCTTATTTTCTTACTGATTTTTTTTTCCTTTCAAAGTTGTTAATATTCTGGAACAAACTAGTCAGTATTGCAAATATGGCCAGAAATCCCTCCATTCTGTGCCTCTCTGGCAGATTCTGACACTGATTCATTCTCACCCACGAAGACAAGATATTTTTATTGCAGGAGTTAAAGAGAAAGAGATGACTGAGATTCTGGAGGGGAATCCAGGTCTACTGTATGGGTGGGTGAGGTGATGGGACGACCTCTGTCATAAAGCTTGGGAGACCCTCTGCAGACCCTCCCGGTGCTCTCTGAAGGCCTGTTGACTTTTGCACCCAGCGGCTGTTGACTGGGTTACTGTTTTTCCCCTTTAAGCGTTAACCAGAAGAAAGAAGCGTTTTAGTTAATTAAAGGAGGTTTGTGTGGCTTTGTGGCTTTGGCTTTTTGTTTGCTTTGTTTTGTTTTGCGGAGGCAAATTTATGCCTTGTCCAAACCTCCCTATATCCTGTCTTCAACGGCAGAAAGGACCACTGCAGAAAATGTAAAACCTGGCGAGCAACAGCCGGTGGAAGAGATCTCCCGGAAGCCCCAGACGAAGCCTCAGCCTCTTACCCTTCCTCCTTTCTCTCCGTTGGCTCCGGGGAACCCTGGAAATCCAATGGAGCCCTAGAGGAAAAGGAAGCAGAGAAGAAAGGAGATGGAGACGCAGGCGGAGGGGACGTGACGGTTGGAAAACTCAGTTCCCTGGAACCATTGCGAGCTCCTTAGGGTGGATGGTCCAAAAGAGAATCCAGGATTCAACAACGGTCATCCTCGGCTAGTGAACCTCATGCCTGGAAGGAAGAAATACCTGGACGCCCAGCCCCCTTCAGCTCAACCCAGGCCAGATTGTCCCCTCTTCCTCACAGCCAAATGGCAGTAGAGATGGGGGGTGCATTAAAATCGCATTAAATCGAGCTGGATCAGGCTCTCCTAATTTGGGAGCTGTGATATGATATAAATGTGAACCTGGTTAGGCATTAACAGTTGCATCTTATGCCTACTTTCCATCAAGGGCAAAGCCCACCTGACTGGACCCCCACGCCCCACGTGGGCTCCTTTGCACTGATGGCAGGATTATTTTGTGGGGGAAAATAGCGGGGGGGGGGAGAGATGATGGGCTGTCAGTTCTGGGCCGTCCCATTTTGCCAGGCAAACCCAGGGGGGATTGTGAGAGCAGCCGACAAACCAGCAAAGGAACTCAAGAAGGCTGCCCATGGGTCTGGACTTGCAGGAGAACTAATGCCCATGCTGCTGAACCAAGGCAGGGGTCCGGGGGTGGCAGGGTCAGTCCCTGGGAGGGTGATGGGGCCTTTTACCCACCAGTTGGTGTCTAGCTGACTGTCTTTGGAGCAAAACCTCTTTTCTGCTCAGCAAAGAAGAAATGGTTTCAGTTCTTTTGAAACTGAATTGAAATATAATTTTCCCCCAGGAAATTCAAACTGCAGAAGGAAAGTTGCTGCTCATCAGAAACAATTGCAGCTGCCTCCTCCGAGCTGCAGGAGCTCCCAGAGAGCCTCCCAGAATGAAGATGGACACGCAATCCGCCTCCTCTGGAGCATCAGCCAGCCTGTCTTGCTCCCTACAAAGACACCCAAGGCCTTCCCGTTCCGCCTGGCTGGTTGCACAATGTCTCCGTAAACTCAACCAGCCGCTCACGGGGTTCCAACTTGCAGACTGAAATGGAAATTTATTTACGAAAAGGGCAAACATTACCTTGGGGCCAAGTCTTCCAGGGTATCCAGGCAAACCAGGAATGCCAAGTTTTCCCTGTGAAAAGAAAGAGAGGTGGAGGAGGAGGATGGTGGTGGGGACGATGGAGGAGAAGAAGGAAGATGGAAAGAGCGCAGCTCTTCGTTTCTGAAGGTTCATCGCCCAGTTAATCCCAAGTTAATTCCTTTCAACCGTTGCTGTTTAGCAAACAGCAACGGTTGAAAGGAATATCAATTCATCCCCAGAATCTTGAGGAATCTTCCAGATCTGGGATTACATTTCCACCCCAAAGCCACGAGGGGCAGAGTCACCAAGTGAGCTTCCATTTGCACCCTCCTTGTACTGGGGCAAGCCTGCAGGTAGATTGCGAGTCGTTAACCAAAACCTGGGAACCACAGCAAGATTTCTCCAGAGGACGTTGGGAAGCTGGACGAGGCATGGAGGCTGAGAAAGGATTGGCAGACTCAGGAACACTTACCTTTTCTCCAGATGGACCTAGAGGGCCTGACTCTCCATTGGGGCCACCGCGACCTTTCGGGCCTTCTGGCCCATCCTCCCCACGAGGACCAGGGGGGCCAATTTCACCCTGACAAAAATTGAAAATGAGATTACTATTTCTGCCTTTTTAAAAAACCTTTCCGTGTCAGGGTTAGAAGGCACCAGTAACAAACCGCCCAAATCAGTGGAGAAGATGGCGTCCACAAAGAATTGAGAAGGACAAGAAAGGATCAGAGATGATCAGTGGAAGAGCCTGCCTCCAGAAGCAGTAAATGCTCCAACACTGGAAGTTTTTAAGAAGAGACTGGACAGCCACTTGTCCAAAATGGTGTAGGGTTTCCTGCCCGAGCAGGGAGTTGGACTAGATGACCTCCAAGGTCCCTTCCAACTTTACTACTATTATTATTATTATTATGAAGAGGTTGATTCGTCTTAGCTCGGCTCCTGAGCCAGACACTCATCAAGCGGGCCGGGTTTGCGGAACAGGCTCAACCAAAAAGTCCCTAATCAACTTTCATCTGTGTGCTGTGCACATAAAGCCACTGGGTCTTTGTTGACCTCGGGGAAGATCCGTGTGAACACGGCCTCAGAGTAGCTAAATGTTCCAGACAGCAGCCCAAGATTTGCTTTCTGGGAACTAGAGAAAAAGATTCCCGCTCAATTTCAGACAGGATGAATGAGGACCACATCAGCAGACCTTTTCGGCCCCCGATTCCTTTCTGGGAAGAGCTAGAGATGCTCCCAAGGCTCCTCCTGCATTGAGAAGTAAGCCGTTTCAAGGCAAACTCATTCTTCTGAAGGACTTTTTCTAGTGAAGAGCAGGACAGGCTCAGCTGGACAAAACAGGCAGCTTTGTGTTATGCCTGCAGATCCGGGCTACCTCTTATTTATTTATTTGATTTATTTCTAAAATTTATATGCCGCCCAATCCCGAGGGACTCAGGGCGGCGTACAAAATTAAAACAATAATCTGACCATAAAACAATAAAAATAATACAATCATACAGCGTGTCCGATCATATCCCGCCCCCCCCCCCGGGGACATCAGCCCCACGCCTGCTGGAACAGGAGAGTTTTAACGGCTTTCTTAAAGGCCGGCAGGGTGGGAGTAGTTCGAACCTCGGGGGGAAGTTGATTCCACCAGGTCGGAGCCACCACAGAAAAGGCCCTTCCCCGAGGGCCCGCCAGCCGACATTGTCTGGCCGACGGGACCTGAAGGAGGCCCAATCTGTGGGACCTCACCGGTCTCTGGGAACTGTGCGGCAGTATGCGGTCCTGTAAGTAACCTGGCCCTGTGCAATGAAGGGCTTTAAAGGTGATAACCAACACCTTGAATTGCGTCCGGAGACCCACAGGAAGCCAGTGCAGCTCGCGGAGGATAGGGGACACGTGGGCGTACCTTGGCGTGCCCACAATTGCTCTCGCGGCTGCGTTCTGAACCAACTGCAGCCTCCGAACACTCTTCAAGGGTAGCCCCATGTAGAGCGCGTTACCCCCCCCCCGGTCTTTTTTCCAATTACCTGATTTCTAATCATCAGAGTAATGGAAGATCCCTGAAGCCTGGCATGAACCCCAGGCATTTTGCCCACCCCCGAGGGAATGCCCAGTAAGTCCCAGTCAAAGTTAAGAGTAGTTTGGGGGCAGAGGTAAAAGATTTGGGGGAAGGATAATTTTCAAACCATCAACCCAAAAGTTCACTGCACAGGCTTGGCAGCGCTCCTCCAATTTCCATCAGTAGCCCTTCCACAACGGCTCCCGCCCTTGGCCAGAGGCCAAGCTATTGCAGAAGACCCCCCCCCGAGACCTTCTCAAGGCACAAGGCACCGTGCCATATTGTCAGGCCCAGCGCCCAGGTATAAACAGAGGACTAAAGCCTTGTTTCCATGAGAAAGGAGGGAGGGAGGGAGAGATGCAGAGCTCCTTATCAGCTTCTTCAACAGCGCAAAAGAATCCCATTCGGTTTTGTTTAGAAGGCCCTTGAATAATTTATGTGCTGGTGTTGTTTTGCATTGCACATGTGTTTTTCCAGAAAAGCCGTGCAATCTCATTTTCCCTGGAATGAAAATTTGGTATTTTCTGCCATGGCTGGGTTTTTTTCCACGCAGAAAGGAGCTATTCTGGTATGAGCAATCAAGCAGTCGCTTTCTGGGACCCACCAACAATTAGGTCTTTCTTTTTTTAAAAAAAAAAGGTTGCGTGGGACTGGCTAAGTTACCCTCTTCCCGATCCCAGGCCAAGAACAGGCCACTTTTGTAAAAAGGGAGCAGGCTGCAATATCGGGGTCGTTGGCTAAGACTTGAACAGGGAAGCGGTACTTTTATGAAAAGCCCCCAAATGAGAGATACCAGCTCCACAATGAATGAGTGGGAGGTAAAGCAGCTGAAAGAACACTTCTGGGGGAGCTGCTTGCACTCCCCACTCGCCCATTTCCCAATCCTGTGTCGAGCCTAAGTTTGGTCAGTTCCGGGAAGATGGGAAGGGGGCACCACTATCAGCTGAGAAGGCCAGGGAGACTCCTTGGGTAGGAGGATCACCGGAGAGCTTTGGGACCAGGCATCCAGAATTCTCATTTCTGGCCATGGAGGAGAAGTGCTAGAACTCACCCGGTCGCCTTTAACGCCCATGTCGCCTTTGAATCCTGGGAAGCCATCTTCACCCTGCAGGAGAACAAGAGGGACCTTGTTAGGGATGCCCACGGTGCACAACCAACACTTCAACAACTGAGCCGACGTGGCGCAGCAGTTAGAGTGCAGTACTGCAGGCCACTTTAGCTGACTGTGTTCAGCAGGTCAGCGGTTCAAATCTCACCGGCTCAAGGTCGACTCAGCCTTCCATCCTTCCGGGGTAGGTAAAATGAGGACCCAGATTGTTGGGGGCAATGTAAATATATATATATATATACATTGCTTACTGGTGTACACCGCTTAGAGCAGTGGTTTTCAACCTGTGGGTCGGGACCCCATTTGGGATCGAACGACCATTTCACGGGGGTCGCCAAACCACGCTGTCCACCATTTTGTTCCCTTTTCCCTAGCTGTCCTACTCCCTCTTATTGGTGGCCACACCCACTTGGGGGTCACCACAACATGGGGAACTGTATTATGGGGTCACGGCATTAGAAAGGTTGAGAACCACTGGCTTAGAGAGTGCTTGCACTTAAAGCGGTATATAAGTCTCATAAATAAATAAATAAATAAATAAACTGCCCCTCCTTCGCAGGCTCTAGACCACCGGGCCAACTAGCTGGGTGTAACAGAAGGACCTGCGCTTTCACTCTCCGACAATACAGTTCCTAACCCCAAGCATTTCAACATTCAGAGCAAGGATGGGCATTTTTTTTTTTTTTTTAAGATTTCCCACGCTCCCATTTGCCAATTCTGGCTTTTGTGATTTTCACTAAATTCTGGGAAATAACAGTTGCCATAATCCCACAAGATCTCATGCAGAAATTTCAAATCTTGCCAACTTTTGCTGAGGTCTCGCAACCTTTTACTAAGTTCAATCACGGCTAGTAATACTTTAATTTGGACAATCGCCGGCTTCTGATTTAGGGAACTCTGTCCAGATGGAATCCTGAACAGAGGGCCTTTTGAGATTGTCAGGAAATTCAGTGATTTCATGGGCCAGGCTCTCTGGACCCAGAGAATACCTAGAGCAGGCTCCCCAGCGGGCTGGCTTCCAACCCTATAGTTACCAGCCAGCATACCTGACGGGAAAGGAGCTGCAGTTATAAGGAATACCACAGAGGATATGCCTTGTGTAGAAAAAGAGAAGTTCTCCCAGGAAGAGAGAGATGTACAATTGTAGGCAGGAGACATGACATAATGCAGCATCTGAACCTCCCTGCTCTGAGAGTGAAAGAGAAGCTGGACTGTATAGATCAGTGGTTCTCAACCTTTTTAATGCCGCGACCCCTAACTGGTCGTAAGTCGAGGACTACTCAACCGGTCGTAAGTCGAGGACTACTCAACTGGTGCAGCACCGTTTGCAGAATGGGACTTTTGGCGGGCTCAGCAGGGCAGAGACAGCCTGGACAATTCCTGTTGGCTTTTGAAAGCCAATAGAATTAGACTCTATTCAAGAGAGCCTCTTCTATTGGCTTTCAAAAGCCAATAGACTAAAAGGGAGTAGCACAGCCAAAGAAAAGGGGGGGAAAATGGAGGACTGTGTTGTTTGGCGACCCCCGTGAAATGGTCATTCGACCCAAAATGGGGTCCCGACCCCACAGGTTGAGAACCACTGGTCTAGATCCTCTCCTATTAGCTCTCTGTGGTTTACAGGGCAAGCCATTTTTCTGAGCTATTTGACTCATCATTCTATCTTTTTTCACTGAAGACACTACCTTCTTAAGAAGGTTCTGGAAAGCTCCTACCTTTAAAGACCATTGCTCCATAAAACTGATTCGCCATCTAGCTCTCAAAGGGTTTGCCACCCTGAGGTGAGACAGGTAACATTTGGGCAAGTGCCCAACAGGAAGGAGGGAAAGCCATTTCCAGTGGAACGAATTAGAAGACTTTAATGTCCATGGAGGACATCCTGGTCAAGGTCCTCAAAACCTCCCACCTCCCCCCCCCCGCAAATCCAGCGAATGTTTGGGGGGGCTTCCTTCTCTTCTTCCATCAGGAACCAAGTCTGGACTGATAAAAGGACGGAGGCAGTCCCACGGCCAGCCACCAATTGCTCTCAGTTGGCCCATTCCACACCAGACTTTTCAAAAAGGACTCCGGGGCCAGCAGTAATAGTTCTTCCAGTCGGCAAAGGTTTCAGCTGTTGCGTTTCAATCGATGGAGCATCCAGGCCTAAAGCAGGCCTGTCAAGGACCGGAAGGTGGACGCAGGAGCCCAAGAACAACACTGGGCCTTTGCTGCTTCCGCAGCCCCTGCCTGGTCAGCTCCTCGGTTGATGGGCTATAGGTCTGGAGAATGCAGAGCAGGAGACTGAAGGCTGGAGCAAGGCCGGAATGCTGCTCAACGCTGCTCCTCTTGGGGAGGACATGAGGGGCCACCTGGACAGAGCGCTGCCTCTCCAGGTTGTAAAAGCCGCTCTGGAAGCTGTTGCTGTCCGTTTCCCGGACAGCCCGACAGGTGTAAATCAAAGGCACCTATTTACAAAAATGAGCTCACCACTCCCGGTGCAAAGGAGACCCAGGGGGGCTTGTGTTGCCAACCGAACCTGGGACCATTGTCCAAAAGGGGGGGGGGTTCTGCGTTAGAGGCCATTTATATATATTGATGGTTAGGAGCCTCATCAGGCCTCTGCACATTTTAAGGGGTGAGAGGGCTGCATTTCCTTCTGGGGAACTCCGTACATGAGGAATTGGAGACTTTTCAGCCCCGGGGCAACTCTATGACCCGCCAGTACTGTGGTCCAACGGGGTGACAAGGGCACGAGAACCGCCAGAAAGCCGGCTTCAATCTCTTTGTTCTTTAGCTTTGTAAATTTCATTTTATTTTGTCCTGTCTCTCTTTGAACCTTTCTTTTTTAAAAAAAGATCTTTATGCAAATGCCTATCCAAAAACATGCGTCTTTTTTCCTAATATATTCAAGCCGTTTTCCCATGGAGAGCGCATTTTTTGTACTTTGTTTTCATAAATCCAAAACAGCCCTTTGGCAACCCAGCAAATGAAGAGAATTCCCTGCAAGGCAAATGTGAAGCCTCATGAAGGCAGAGCCAGGCATGGGCCAAGGCTGCCTGCTTTGCAAGATGCCGCACTTTCTCCAGGGATGGAGCTACAGAGATGGAGGAAGTACAGAGGCCCTGTTGAATTTCTGCCTGTCGTGCAGCTGCAAGCAGACTGAACCTCACAGAGCTGGAACTTCTGGGGAGGCACGGAAACCAGAGGAGGGAAAAGAGGGGAATTCAAATGGAGGCTCACTCACCTTCTCGCCCTTCGTTCCTTTCAAGCCACGGATGCCGTCGGCCCCCTTAAAAGCAAACACAACAACAAAAGGCAGTGAGTTCACCAGGCATGAGCGGCCTGGGGCCTGGCAGATTGTCCACCCAAGGATCTCAGCTAGAGAGGGTGGGACAGCCACATGGAGCCTGATCTGGTGGCACCAACTGCCCAGCCCAGTTAATCCACCCAGCCTGGATCCCTCTCGGCCTGAGACAGATCCAGGCTGTCTGATGTATCTGGCAACCACAGCTGTGTGATCCACTATCTGCACTCTCCCTTCCTACTTCTAGAGGTAGTATCTAGAGATCCTTTTGCGGGGGTGCAGAAAGTGGGGTGAGAATAGGGAAGCCCTCCGTTTTGCCTTCTGGGGCATCAGACAGAAGCTGTGCAGTGGCTATTCTTGCCCAGATTGACCTGGCATCTTGGAATGCCTCCTGCAGTGACGCCACAGCGAGAGGGTTGGGGGTCGGGGGCAAGGAGGCTCACCGGCCTGGGGCTATCAAGAGGAAGAACATTTGTGCAGTGAACAATGTCCGATAATGTCTTCAGAAACCAGAACAGCCGCCCTCCAAAGCCAGCATCTTGTCTTCCGCTACCCAAGAGGGTGGGCTTAGATGCAAAGGGGGCTGGATTTGGGTTGCAAATTAAGAGATAGAATACGAGGCGTTTGACAGAGAAGGCTGCCAGCCGGGCAGCGGAGATGTTTCTCTTTTGCTTTGACTGGACTCTTGCTCTCTCAGGAGACTGCTAGTCTTGTGTCAATATCCCCTCCCAATCCCCTTGTCCTCAGCTCAAGGGGATTGTCGGGTCTCTTTGCAGCCCAACTAGATGAAGGAAGGCCGTGACTGGAGGGGGGGGGAGAGGTAGGGCCTGCAGTGGTCCCAGAGGTTCTGCCTGATGCAAGGTATGAAAAAAGCTGCAGACATGGAAACTTCTTAAAAACATGATAGCCCTTCAAGTCTTCAGGACTAGCAGCAGGAAGCAAAGAAAGTTTTAAGCATGACGCCAGACCTCCAGACCTCCGGCCTGTCTCGGCTAGTGGGGGTGATTTAGAGGCAGTGGTCCACCTTGAATCTTCTGGAGAATCTGTGATCCATTTGAGATGATCTTGATGGAGACCCAGAACTGGCCAGCTTCCAGTTCCAAGAACTGCAGATGGCTTCCTTCCAACCAGGAAATGAGCCCAGGCAAATGTCGTCCCTGAATGGCGTTTGGCTGGGAGTCATTTGTTGTTCCCCGTTTCTAGTTGCTCTCGATGGGTGACAGCCGATTCAAGAGCTGCACCCGGAGGCAGCCTAGTCTTGCTTTGCAGGCGCAGCCCAACCCCTGGCCAGCTGCTGTTCCTTTAGCTTTCCCAGGATCTGGAGGGCAGGCCAAACCAATGGGCCCATAAAGGCAACTGACACTGCAGAAATGGGGGGGAGGGGAGTCTGACTTCTGTTGCCCCAAAAGGAGTAAGTAGAGAAAAGTCAAAAGTACTTTTTTAGAAAACATTTTTAAAACCAGTAGCAGATTTGATGCTGAAGTGAGCAATATCAAAAAGGTTGTTTTCTCCCCATTTGACTTTCTCCTTTTATTCAGCAGTTCTAAATTACCTATTCTTTATATCTGAATGTTATACAGAAGATTGTTCAGATTACGTGTTTAGCCACAGCTGTCAGTTTTCTTCTTTCTTCCTCAGCTAGCAACATTATGCACCCTGATAAATATTGCAAGAAGGCAACACTGAGGCAACTCTGTGTGTGATCTCATTCCGAGTGGGCTGGGAGGGAGGGATTTTAAAACTGCACAGAAAGAAAAAAAAACCTTTATTTGACTCTAAGTGGCTAAACCTGGATTTGTTTCCAAGACACTTCACCAGCAGCCACTTTCCCCTCCACACCTGCGCATCAGTAAGCAGGAGGATATCCATGCAGCCTTCTTGCAGCATCAATGTGGACTTTTATGGGTGGGGGGAGGGGTGCCTAATGATTTGAATGCTGAGATGTTCCATTTGCCTTCCACTGCTGGGATCAGATTTAGGCATTCTTCCAATTAAGTCAGGATTGACCTGGAAATGGATACGTGGAACAATTCAGGTGCAGAACAGCAGGAAGGATCCATCTGGACACTCCCAGAGGCTGCTCCTGAACGCATCCACGGGAACTGGGGAGGCCAAAGGGGCAGGCAAGGCGAGAGAGAGAGAGAGAGAGAGAGAGAGAGAGAGAGAGAGAGAGGGAGGGAGGGAGGGAGAGAGGAGAGAGGAGGAGAGAGAGGGAGGGAGGGAGAGAGAGAGAGAGGGAGAGAGAGAGGGGGAGGGAGGGAGGGAGGGAGAGAGGAGACGGAGGGAGAGAGAGAGGGAGAGATGGAGGGAGGGAGGGAGAGAGAGGGAGAGAGAGGGAGGGAGAGAGAGAGAGGGAGGGAGAGAGAGGGAGAGAGGGAGGGAGGGAGAGAGGGAGGGAGGGAGGGAGAGAGGGAGGGAGGGAGAGAGAGTGAAGGCTTCTGGCTAGATTGAAGAGGGAAGAGCGCAGGGAAGCTCGTGGGGAAAGGAGAGAAATGACAGAGAGAACAGTTGGGAGACCCACCTCACTCCCCAACAGCCTTGGTAAATTCACCAGTGGCCGGCTCTGCTCTGCGCTCTCCACGTGGGATGCCTTTAGCTTCCTGGGCTAAAAGCGCTGGCAGAGAAGGGCCATCAGCCTGTAACGGAGCCAGACGGGGCACCTCTCCCAATACAACAAGCAAGGAAGGCTCAAGGCTTGCAGCACCAAGTTTCTGAGTTACTTGGCAATAAATTCACAGATTTTTCTGGAGAAATATTTAAACTGAACAACAGGGACAGTGAGCTAATTGATACAGAACATTCTTGTCCACGGCAATCTAAAAACTATAGGGTTATCAGTCCATGCAACACAGAGGTGTGTGTGGACAAGAATATCAGCCTTGCTGTCAAGCAAAATCCAGCTTTCAATAGCGAATGCCACACCAAGTGCACTAATCAAACAGGTGGTAAGAAAATAGGGGAACTCAGGCACCACACAGGTTATGTAGAAAGTAAACACAGGGTTAGTCATAAAGGACTCAAATGTCTCTACACCAATGCACAGAGCATGAGCAACAAACAGGGTGAATTAGAAATTCAGGTAAATGAGGGCAGATATGATATTGTTCCATTGGTGGGATGAAACCCACAAATGGAACACACAGCTAGAGGGATTTAAATTATTTAAAAGAAACAGACCAAATAAAAGAGGAGGTGGAGCTGCTCTCTATATAAGAATAACGACATCTCTACAGAAACAGAGCACAACAATGATGAAAACTGTCCTGAATGCATTTGGGTCAATATAAAAGGGGGAGGGGGGAAATGACATTGCCATAGGTGTATACTATAGGCCAGGGGTCCCCAACCCCCAGTCCGTGGACCAGTACCGGGCCGCGGCATGCCAGCAACCGGTCCGCACAAATGAAAGCCCCATCCACAGGATGCAGGCAGCACACACAAAATTACACCCCCTCCGGTCCACGGAATGACCTCTCTCCACGGAACTGGCCCCTGGTGCCCCTAAGGTTGGGGACCTCTGCTATAGGCCACCCAACCAAACAGAAGTAATAGGTGAACTTTTTGCTAATCAGTTAACTAAAGTATGTAGGAAGCACATCACAATAGTAATGGGGGACTTTAATTACCCTGACATCAACTGGGAGACAAACTCTGCACCAAGTGGAAGATCAAACAGATTCCTGACAAACCTAAGTAGACAACTTTGTCTCCTCAAAAATAGAGAAGGGAACTAGGGGATCAGCCATATTGGACTTAATTCTCACTAACAGAGGTGAAATGATAGAAGGTGTTGAAACCAGAGGAACCTTGGTGGGGAGTGACCATGCAATATTGGAATTCAACATTATGCAAGCACAAGCAATAGAACATAGTCAAACTAGAGTCTTGGATTTTAACAGAGCTAATTTCAACAAACTTAGAGAGAGCTTGGGAAGGATTCCATGGATGAGAATCCTCAAGGGGAAAACAACTCAAGAGGCTTGGGAAAATTTAAAAAGTGAGATTATAAAAGCCCAGTCTAGCACAACACCAACGAAGAAGAAAAATAATAGCTCTCAAAAGAAACCAGCATGGCTGTATAAATAACTGTCTGATAAACTGAAAGACCAAAAGGACAAGTTTAAAAAGTGGAAACAGGGGCACATAACTAAGGCAGAATATCAGCAAATAGCCTGAGCCCTCAAAGATGAAGTGAGGAAAGCTACGGCTCAAAATGAACTATGGCTTGCGACAAAAGTCAAAAATAACAAAAAAAAAGCTTCTTTCAACATGTAAAAAACAAGAAAAAAGTTAAGGAAATGATTGGTCCATTAGTGGGAGAAAGTGGCAAGAAGGTGACAAGCAACAGGAAGAAAGCAGAACTATTTAACTCCTTTTTTGCATCTGTCTTTACACAAAGGGAAAAAACAGTCCAACCTATCCAAAACAGTACTGTAAAAAAAGATTAGAAACACAAGTTAAGATAGGCAAGAAAATGATAAGTGAGCACTTGTCCACCGTAGATGAGTTCAAATCACCAGGAACAGATGGATTACACCCCAAGGTTCTGAAGGAACTAGCAGATGTGATCTCAGAACCACTCAACTATATCTTTCAAAGATCCTGGAGCACTGGAGCACCAGAGGACTGGAAAAGAACTGAAGTAGTTCCCATCTTCAAAAAAGGGAAAAAAATGTATCCAGGAAATTACAGACCTATCAGCCTGACCTCAATACCTGGGAAGATCTTGGAAAAGATAATCAAACAATGAACACCTAGAGGCAAACAAAGTCATTACCAAAAGCCAATATGGGTTTGTCAAAAACAGGTCATGCCAGACAAATCTCATTGCATTCTTTGACCAGGTGACAAAATTAGTGGACCAGAGGAATGCTGTGGATATAATTTACTTGGACTTCAGTAAGGCATTTGAGAAAGTTGATCACAACCTATACTTGATAAGATAGAAAAATGTGGGTTAGATAGCATCACCACCAGATGGATTTGTAGCTGGCTGACTGGCCGTACTCAGGATGTGGTCCTCAATGGAACTGCCTCTGCATGGAGGGAAGTGTGTAGTGGGGTGCCTCAGGGCTCTGTTCTGGGCTCAGTGCTCTTCAACATCTTCATCAATGATTTGAATGAGGAGATAGATGGGGAACTCATCAAATTTGCAGACGACACCAAGCTGGCAAGAATAGCCAACACTCCAAAAGATAGGCTTAAGATACAGAACGATCTTGACAGACTTGAACACTGGGCGCTATCTAACAAAATGAAATTCAATGGTGAAAAAAGTAAAGTTCTACATTTAGGCAAGAAAAACCAAATGTACAGGTATAGTATAGGGGGTACCTTACTCAATAGTAGTAACTGTGAGAGGGATCTTGGAGCCCTAGTGGACAGTCACTTAAATATGAGCCAGCAGTGTGCTGCAGCTGCCAAAAAAGTCAACACAGTGCTAGGCTGCATTAACAGAGGGATAGAATGAAGATCACGTGAAGTATTAATACTACTTTACAAGACCTTGGTAAGGCCACACTTGGAATACTGCATCCAGTTTTGGTCACCCCAATATAAAAAAGATGTTGAGACTCTAGAAAGAGTACAGAGAAGAGCAACAAAGATGATCAGGGGACTGGAGGCTAAAACATATAAGAAACGATTGCTAGAATTGGGTATGTCTAGTTTAATGAAGAGAAGGGCGAGGGTGACATGATAGCAGTATTCCAATATTTGAGGGGCTGCCCCAAAGAAGAGGGAGTCAAGCTATTCTCCAAAGCTCCTGAAGGCAGGAGAAGAAGCAACAGATGGAAACTAATCAAAGAGAGAAGCAACCTGGAACTAAGGAGAAATTTCCTGACAGAACAATTAACCAGTGGAACAACCTGCCTCCAGAAGCGGTGAATGCTCCAACACTGGAGGTTTTTAAGAAGAGACTGGACAGCCATTTGTCCGAAATGGTATGGGGTTTCCTGCCTGAGCAGGGGGTTGAACTAGATGACCTCCAAGATGCACTTGGAGGTGAATTATTATAAGTGCACCTTCATTCAACATCCCAGGGTGGCAACAGATGGGCGGTCCAGAGGAATGTATCCTCTGACCATATCCAAAGTTCTGATCCCTCGTGAACAGCCATGATCAACAGTGAGGAGTTCAGCCACCGTTAAAGCTTAATGCTGGTGTGAGAAACTCTTGAGTTATTCAGAGGTGTTCTCCATTGTAATCAGTGGGCCCTTTTGCAACTATCTGCACTAGTCCAGGAGAGAGCGCCAAATGAAGCGAGGAAGAGCTCAAGTCTCAAATGGCACAGAAGACATTTTGATTAAAAGCTGGGCGGGGGACAAATTGGCCACTTCAACAGAGGTGCAGCTGCTGGAACTTTGCTTCTTTGGCAGTTAGCATCTCCCGATCCTCGGGGCCTTTAGGACTTGCCTGCAAATATCCCTAAAGCCTGTTCTGGTCCTGGATGCCGGGCTAGATGAAGCCCTGCCTATGCCAGCAGGACCTTTTCAGAAGAGCAGACTAGCTCTCCATCCTCCTAGCAGGCAAGCCGAGGTAGCGCAGCAGTTAGAGTGCAGTACTGCAGGCCACTTTAGCTGACTGTGTTCAGCAGGTCAGCGGTTCAAATCTCACCGGCTCAAGGTTGACTCAGCCTTCCATCCTTCCAGGGTAGGTAAAATGAGGACCCAGATTGTTGGGGGCAATGGAAATATATATATATAGACATTGCTTACTGGTGTACACCGCTTAGAGAGTGCTTGCACTTAAAGCAGTATATAAGTCTCATAAAATAAATAAATAAATAAACAGAAGGCAGACCAGTCCCCAGTGTCCTTTTGACAAGCTCAAAAAGGCTTCTTTCAAGACCCCACTAAACCTTCACACGACTCTGTGAGAGGAAGAAATGGGGGGATGCCATTAATCCTCAGCTGCATCTGAGCATTCTGGTTGCTTACCTTCACTCCACGGGGGCCGGGATACCCAAGTGGGCCCTGAGGGCCAGCTGGACCCTGTGATCAGAAGACAAGGGGAGGGGGGGGGAGAGAGAATTCAGCCATCCTGAAGTGCCCTTTGAGAGAAAATAGACATGTATGCCCCTTCCTGCCACCAAATCAGAGCTGGGCCCACCTTGCGGGTAAACAAAGTCCCCAAGCTGGGTATACAACATTATGCGCAAGACAATGCTCATCTTCCATGCTGGGACTGGAGGGCCTGCTTCACACAGCCTGAGCAGACAATGGCTTGGCTGCTAAAAGCGGCAGTTAGGGTTGTGGGTTATGGGTTGCTAGAGCGAACTAACTCCGGGTACATTGTGGCCTCCACATGGCTTTAGAAGCCAGAAGGAGAGCCCTTGCTAGCGCTCTTTCATGAATACCATCCTATGGAAAGAACATCTGCAGCAATAAACGCAGATGTGCCAAATCACTACCTACACTGTGCTCATCACCTCCCTAAATGCAAGATAAAAGTTTGCAGGTTTGACGTAGCCCTGTGGGATCCCCACGTGATCAAGGAGTTTGAAGAGAGGAGAGATCCTTTCCATTGCGTGATCTACTCCGGGAAGGCCCAATGTCACCCTCCAGGAAGGGAACGTTCTGGCTTCCCTTGGCTGAGGGGCCACAGAAAGACACGCCACCAGGTAATGCGCTTCCCATGGTGTGTTTTAACAATGATCCCCTCCCCAACCCTGCATAGGCCCCCCATGCTTTGGCTCAAAGGGGACCCATGAATTTCAGTGCCTGCTGGAAAGTCTTTATTTCTGATAATGACCAGGTTTCCCAGTTCCCTCTGGTGACTCGTCATTTTTCTCTCTAACCTGGGATGTTTTGCTGAAGTCGTAAAATTCTGGTGCAATTATTTTGCACGAGTTTTCAGCATTACTGTCTTAAGGCCGAATTTAACACCGGACTCAGTGCCCTGACTTCAAAGAGGCTCCGCTAGGCCCTAATCTGCTCTTTGCCTTCTAACCCAACAAGACAAGACCAAGGACATTTTCAGGGCTGTTTTGGAAGCTTCACCACTAAATGAGGAAGACTGGGCATTCCAAGAGTATTTTATTTTACTGTCTGTTTTACAGTTCTGTGTCTGTGGTTTATTCTTGAAACTGAATGCAGTTTGTTGGATCTGAATGGTTAAAAGATAACGCATGGATCATTTCTTTTTAATAAGAGAGGCCTCTTCTGACATCAGTAAACTAAAATCACGTTGCCGTATTTTCAACTGCATCTTTGCGTCTTATTTTAAGGAGATATAGTATTCTTTAAACAGGGTACCTGTTCTAGTGAAGGATGCCCAGCTCAGAAGTGAGGAGGGGGTTGATCCCATTTGGGTGGGTGGGGGACAAAGTGCAGCTCTCTCGTCAGCTTCCACCCTACTCCTATCCCTCCCTCTCAGCTACCACTACATACATCATTGTGTGATCCCACAGAAGCTTCTGAGAGAGTTAAGCCTTGCGATCCAGAGGGGTCTTCAGCATCCTCTGAAGCCAGAACAAATTAAGGAACCCCCCCCCCTGCAGAAGCTCAGGATGCCTTTCCATGAAACTGGCAGGGGGCACCTGGGGCTCCACAGACGGCCGGCCACTCCCTGCCGCTTGCTCAAGGACTTCCAGAGCAGCTACGGACATTTCGATGGCCGGCCCTTTTCAATTCTGGGAGCCCAGCAGACCCTGGCAGACCCTGGCCCTTGTGCAAAACCAGGACAACGAGGAGAAGATTGCCCCAGGCAGGAGGGCAGCGGCGATTTCTCCCAGTCCTGCCTCTTCCCAGCACACCGTCTTGGTGAATTTCAACATCTGTAGGCAAACTGTCACTAGGCATCGTTGTCTTCGGCAAAGGTTTGAGAAGCCGGCTTAAGGAAAGTCCTTCAGCTGGGAGAAACCAGCAGCTACATCTTTCGGTGGTACTTCCCACTCACCCCCCACCCCCCAGACAAGGGGAGTGTAGAAGCAAGGCTAGTTATGGCCTCTAGACCAGCATCGAAATGCACCCACCAGGTTCCTGTCTGACTCCTGTTTGGGTTGTGGGTCTCCTGAGACCTTCTCCCGCCCCGCCCTCCCCGCTCTGCCCTCTCAAGTCTGCAGACTGTTGGGTTGTGTTTGCCCCGCACCCCGCACACCCAGGTGTGGGAGGATCTCTGATCTTGCTGGTTTCTGAGGCCCAGCCCGTGAGCCCCTTTCCCCACAAGGGCAGGGGGATGAGCTCAGAGGAATGGCAGGGCTGCCATCTACCTACCTGGCTCCCCTTCTCACCGGGAGGCCCTTCTTTGCCAGGATGGCCCTGTAAGCAAGGAAAGCAAGAGAAGCCAGTGAACCGAGCTGCCCGCCCTTCCCACGTTGAGCTTGTTGGCCCAGCTTCCCCTTCCCACCCGTGTGTGTCCTTCCCTCTCGGTCTGCCTCCCGCTGGGGCAGACCGAGCACTCTGGGCTGGGAGCTTCTCTTGGAGAGTCAAACGGCCTTGGCTGTCATACTCGGCAGCCAGGTAGACAGAAAGGGCTCTGGTCCTCTATAGGACTGAGGCCCAAGGTCCAGGAAAGAACAAGAACAGAGAGGGTGTCAGAATCCAATTATATTTCATCTCTAGTTATCAACTGTAGAAAACCCCATTTCTGCCCTCTCTGGATTCTGTCATACGAGGAAGGGAAAGGGGGGTGAACAAAGGGGCTTTATGGCCCTCACTTCCTTCAGTACCCTTCAAAGGAACTGGATGTGTGTATCACCAAAAGGACTAACCATAACAATGGGGCTGTTACCTTTCATGTACTCCTCTCTGAAGTCTCCATCCAGCTGGCAGTAAGGAAAAGGGGGTAGGAGTGTAATGCCTGAGACTGTCGCTGGAAGAAGGGGGTGATTGGGTGGGGCTACTGGGGAACCCCTTAAAACCTTGAATGGGAGGGCTTGGACCCCAAGTCCTGTCTAGAACTCCTGCAACCATTTTCTCTTAATAAAGGATGCCTGTTGGAAGAATTATTCCAAGAGTTCTGTCTTCTTAAGATGCAAAGTGGGGTGGGTCCTTACAGGGGGGTTCTTCTGGGTTACGGGATACTCCATCTTGGTCAAGACAGCCAGGACTCATGCTAGCCATGGGTGAGCACCACAAATCAAGCCGTGGAAATGCGTCTCTGAACAGAAAGCAACTCTTGAAATCAGCTCTGCTGAGCAGCTGCCAAGGGCTGCTCCTGCCCAAAAGCAGCACAGCCCCTGCCAGCCTTCCTGCTGGTGCTTCTCCTGATTATCCATAAACAGCAGAAGCGAAGAGACGGAGCTGCATCCGTGAGACCCTGGCTGTCTTTCTGGGGCCATTTCCGCAGGCTGGCCCAAGACGACGGGGGTCTAGGTACCATGTCCGCCAGGACTCGGTGCGGTCCAGGATGTAGGGGAAGCACGGAGGGTATTTTCCTGCTCCCTCCCCCTGAAAGCTGCCCTCTCTCTGCAGGACTCAACCAGGCAGCAAAATCGGATCTCTGATTAATGTAGGCAGATGCAAGAGATGCACAACCAACAAATCTTCCTTGCGGAAGCCAAAACTGGAGATGGGCAGGTTCCCAAGCGCCTGTGTTTGTGTGCCAAGGATTAAAGACATTTGGGGGGGGGAGCTGCAATTTTCAGCCATCCCGCTTTCTTTATTGAGTACGATGCTTGCAACTCTTTGCAAGCAGCGCTGGCTTGTTCATAGACTAGCACAGCGGTTCTCAACCTGTGGGTCGGGACCCCATTTGGGGTCTAACGACCATTTCACGGGGGTCGCCAAACAACGCAGTCCGCCATTTTTTTTCCCCTTTTCCTTAGCTGTGCTACTCCCTTTTATTCTATTGGCTTTGGAAAGCCAATAGAATAGACTCTCTTGAATAGAGTCTAATTCTATTGGCTTTCAAAAGCCAATAGGAATTGTCCAGGCTGTCTCTGCCCTGCTGAGCCTGCCCAAAGTCCCATTCTGCAAACGGTGCTGCACCAGTTGAGTAGTCCTTGACTTACGACCGGTTGAGTAGTCCTCGACTTACGACTGGTTGGGGGTCACGGCATTAAAAAGGTTGAGAACCACTGGACTAGCACAATGGAAGGGTTGGAGATCATCTTGCACACCTCCTGCCCACTGCAGGAATCCAGGGGAGGGAGGGAGGGAGGGTGGGAGGGCTCCTCTCGCATTCTCAGCAGGACTTACCGGGGGACCATCTGCTCCAGGCATGCCAGGAAGACCGGATTTTCCCAGAGGACCCTGAGGGAGAAAAAGCAGGCGGGACTCCTTGTCATTTCTGCAACAGATGTGCAGGATGGCAACAGCACTGTGATGCTCTTGGCTTTCAGAGGCCGCAGACTCCTCTGAGGAACCAGAACGTGGCCACGAGCAGTCTCTCATTCCCAGGAACCAGCCCTTCGGAACATCCTGGATGTTTCGGGGGGGGGGCCTCAAGGACAATCTTTGCGCATCCCTTCTGCGCCTCCTGCTGTCCCTCCCTCGGAGCGGGTTCACTGTGACCCAACAGAGGGCTCAGACTGGGCAGAGCTCTCAATCATGAGCCGAGGTGGCGCAGCAGTTAGAGTGCAGTACTGCAGGCCACTTTAGCTGACTGTGTTCAGCAGGTCAGCGGTTCAAATCTCACCGGCTCAAGGTTGACTCAGCCTTCCATCCTTCCGGGGTAGGTAAAATGAGCACCCAGATTGTTGGGGGCAATGTAAACATATATATATATATACATTGCTTACTGGTGTACACCGCTTAGAGAGTGCTTGCACTTAAAGCGGTATATAAGTCTCATAAATAAATAAATAAATTACACACTGCGGGAGCTGAGCTGAGGTTGGCCCAGGTGCCTGTGAGGTGAGATCCGCTGACAGGTATTGATCTGTTTGCAGGGGCCTTTCAGTTCAACTCCGGATGGCCGGAGAAGGAGACGAGAGGCCGCCGTGCCCTTCTCTGCTCACTGCCCGCAAACCCACCCGTGGGGGCTTCTGGAGGAAATTCAGTAGCTTTGCCAGATGACAATGCTCTGCCAGACGGCCCGAATGTGGGCAACTCAAATGCCTGAACTGACCTCCATTTTCAACTACTCTCTTTTCAGAGGCTGCAAGCGTTAGAAATCTATAATAAAGAAGCTGGAGGTCTGATCCATTTCCGCAAAGGAAAAAGACTCCCCAGCACAGAAAATGAAAGAAATATACAGGCGGATGTTGCGCACAAGAAGGGGAACCACCCCCAAGTCCACCAGCCTCTTCCGAAGAACGAGGCCAGGCAGTTTGCCATCCACCTACCTTTTCTCCGGGGGCTCCAATTGGACCTTGAGGACCAGGAAGACCCTAGAAAGAGAAGGGGGGGTGAGAGGCAAAGAGGGCACCAGCGCCACCTCCTTCCCTAACCCCAACCCTAACTCAGCCAGGGGACGGCTTCCAGTCTGCCAGTGCCGAGGCTTAAACCCCGGGTTTTCTTCTGCAAAACAAGAACCCACTCCCCATTTGCCAAATTCCAACTGTAGCTCCAACAACAGGGCTGGTTTTCAGTCTAAAAGGGATTCACGTGTCCCACAGGAGATCAACCTCCTCCCCTGTGCACTGGAAAGCTGCAGCAAAAGGCTCAGAAAAACCCCTCCCCAAAGCCCCCAGACATGTTCAGTAGTTTGCTTGCTGGGATTCTTGCAACTCTCCTAGATTCTTGGTAACGGGCCTTGCAAAGGAGGTCTCTGGGATTTCCATCCTCAAGGAAAAGGGGTGGGTGGAAAATCTTGTGTTTTTTCCCAGCATGGCGTCTTCCAGAGTGCTGAGACCACTGCACCAAGTCTCTCTCCATGCTGGCTCGGAAGGTCCCAGGCAGGAAGGCTGTGCTGCTGTCAGGGGCAAGTGGCTGGGAGCCCCCAGGGCGTCATCTCCCCCCATCAGAGGGGCTGCTGCGGAGGCAACGCAGGGAAGACCTCTCATCCATTGAAGTCCCTTCCACAGGGGAAAAAGTGGCCAGCTTGGATGTGGCTCCTCGGCTGCTCAATGTGGTTTGTCTTTCCAGGCCTTTAGGCTGGAATTTTAGGTGGTAAGAAGTGAATTTGCTACAGGTCTCGAATGAACTGACTGACCAACTGTCAGAATCCAATTATATTTCATCTCTAGTTATCAACTATAGAAAACCCCATTTCTGCCTTCCCTGGATTCTGCCATACGGTGAAGGGAAGGGGGTGAACAAAGGGGCTTTATGGCCCTCACTTCCTTCAGTACACTTCAATGGGACTGGATGTGTGTATCACCAAAAGGCCTAATCATAACAAAGGGGGCTATTACCTTCATGTAGTTCTCTCTGAAGTCTCCCTCCAGCCGGCAGTAAGGAAAAGGGGGTGGGAGTGTAATGCCTGAGACTGTCGCTGGAAGAAGGGGGTGATTGGGTGGGGCTACTGGGGAACCCCTTAAAACCTTGAATGGGAGAGCTTGGACCCCAAGTCCTGTCTAGAACGCCTGCAACCATTTTCTCTTAATAAAGGATGCCTGTGGGAAGAACTATTCCAAGAGTTCTGTCTTCTTAAGATGCAAAGTGGGGTGGGTCCTTACACCAACATTAGGAATGTCCATCACAAGCCCTATTCTAACCCCACAGCGAAAGGGGCAACGGATCCCCAGCCCCACCTAACGGAACTGCGCCTTCTCACCTGAGCGCCTGGACTTCCCTGTTGACCTGGGGGTCCAGGCTCACCTTGAGGGCCCTGTGAAAGAAAGCATAAAGAGCATACTCAGCATGGCTGGCTGGATTTCATCTGAGAGAAGCTAAAAGAGCCGAGGTGGCGCAGCAGTTAGAGTGCAGTACTGCAGGCCACTTTAGCAGACTGTGTTCAGCAGGTCAGCGGTTCAAATCTCACCGGCTCAAGGTTGACTCAGCCTTCCATCCTTCCGGGGTAGGTAAAATGAAGACCCAGATTGTTGGGGGCAATGTAAATATATACATACATTGCTTACTGGTGTACACCGCTTAGAGAGTGCTTGCACTTAAAGCGGTATACAAGTCTCATAAATAAATAAATAAAAGGAGAAACCTACTGGAGGCCTCGTGTTATAACCGATTATACTTTTTTTATCAGTGATGCTGTATAAAATAACAACGAAAACTTGCTACTGTCGTTGCCAGGAATATGACTCCTAGCAGTATTACTTAGTAAGTCACTATTACTGCTGTAATAGTAACTTACTATTGCTTACCAAGATTATTTAGAAAACCTCTAACATGCTAATGAAAATCATCCTGAAGCATCGCATTTTACCTGGTTTTGTCCTTTTGGGATGCTAATAATGCTTTTTATGGCTGAAAAAAAAAAACCTCATAAAGCACTAAAATTTCAGGTCAGGTATCCTGCAGCCCAAATATTTTCTCGTTTCTGAGCAAGGTGAAATAGCAGACTCCAAACCTGAGGCTGCTTCTGACATAGCTCTGAGTTCAGAAACTGAACAGCTGCACAGAGCTGTGCGAGACGCTGATCACCCACAAGCTAGGCTGCCCCTTTCCCCACGATTGGTCACCTCGGCACAGAAAGCTGTCCCTCTTCAAGCACAGAATTTCCTTCCTTGTAGGAAAGAAACAACCTTTCTGCTAAATCAGTGTTTCTCAACCTTGACACCTTTAAGACATGTGGACTTCAACTCCCAGAATTCCACAGCCAGCAATGCTGGCTGTGGAATTCTGGGAGTTGAAGTCCACATGCCTTAAAGGTGTCAAGGTTGAGGAACAGTGTCCTAAGTGAAGGTGGGCTGAAAGGGAAGGACTCCTGCTCTTCCTTTGGGGTGGAGATGTAGAGGACACAAAACGAGCAGGGGTAACTAAAGGAGAAAGAGGAGATTCGGAAAGACCAGGACGGGCTTCAGCCGAAATGAGTAGCAGGGAACTTTAACAGGGAGAAAATTTAAAGTTGCGGATTTAGGTGGGAAAAAAATAAAGGACCCATGGACAGGATCTGGGTCCTGGCAGTGGGATGCGAAGAGGGCCTGGATCTCCTCCCTCTACCACATGGGACATGTGAGCCAGAAGAGGGAGCAACGTCTTCAAGGAAAAGGGATCTCTTGAGGGCCAGCCCAGATTAGGAGAACTGACCAACATTCAAGAAATAAACAGTACCCTAACTGTCAGAATCCAATTATATTCCATTTCTCGTTATCTACTCTGGGAAAAACCCATTTCTGCTCTCTCGGGATTCTGTCATACTACGAAGGGGAAGGGGGATGAGCAGGGAGGTTTTATGGCTCTCACTTCCTTCATTAAAACTTCAAAAGGACTGGATGTTGATTCTCACCAAGAGGACTGACCATAACAATATGGCCATCGCCTTTCATCTACTCCTCTCTGAAGTCTCCCTTTTGCCAGCAGTAAGGAAAAAGGAGGGAAACAAGGATCGTCGCCCAGAAGAACTGTGGGGTGGGGGGCTGCTTGGGAACGCTTAAAACATTGAAGGATGGGAGAATTTCTCAGATCCTGTCTAATGTAAGGACCCACCTCACTTTACATCTTAAGAAGACAGAACTCTTGGAATATCTTTTCCAACAGGCAACCATCTTCTCTTAATAAAGATGCCTGTTGGAAAAGATATTCCAAGAGTTCTGCCTTCTTAAGATGTAAAGTGAGGTGGGTCCTTACACTAACCAAGGAACTGCCAAACAAGCTAACCGTAAACAGCCCAACCCAAGGGCCTCTAAGACCCCCACCCCACGCCCACCGACAGGGCAAGACGCTGGGACTTAACAGGAGAGCAGATCTCACTCCTTGCTAGCACGGATGACGTTCCCGAGTTTAGGTAACGAAACGTCTGCAAGAAAGCAGCCCAGCTCAGAGAGCGCCCAGGACCCCTCGGAACTAATTGTCCCTTCACTTCTGCCCCAGTCAGCCCCCACCCCTTTAGGGTTCGGGGCACCACAGTTCAAAATGGACTCCACCAAATGAATCAAGGGGACGGCTTGCCTCCCAGAGTCGTGGGTGCTCCATCGCTGGAGGTTTTCAAGGAAAGATTGGACACCCATTTGTCCAGGATGGCATAAGGACTCCTGCCTTGGGCCCTTGGGGTTTCACTAGGAGACCTCCCTTCCATCCCTAGGGTTCTAGGATTCTATGAAACTGGAGTAAGTTCCCAGAAGGGACGATGAGGGGTCTGGAAACGAGAGCCCATGAGGAGGGGCTCTGGGTCTGCAAGAGAAAAGACAGAAGAGAGAAATGAAAGCAACAGAGAGGATGTAGACCGCGGGACCAGCCTCCTGCTTTTGAGTTGAGGTCTCCCCTCAGCAAGGCTCCCCCCCAGAAGGTTCTTGTCCTGCCTTGGGGCACCCTGGAGAATAACCCACCCCTCCTCCTTGGGACGGTCCTTCAAGGACCAAAGAGCACCGTCTCCAGATCCTTCCCTCCTTTTGGCTTCCAGAGCAAGCTCTGCGTGCAACTAATTATGTGCCTAAGTGCCTCGTGAGACACAGAGAGGCACACACAGCCCTCGACGCTGGAATGTTGTGATGACCACTGATTACGCCCGTGATTTCTTTATTCAAAAAACGCAACAGGCAACCCATGAAAATCAATTTAAAAGGTAAATTGATTTAGGAAAGCAATGTCCACCAGCTTTGAAATGAAGACGGTCTGGAAAAGTAATTAGTGGATTTAGTTTATGCCGCACAAGTACGATCACCCGTGGTGGGCAGACACTTACCACATTCCCCTTAGGGCCAGTCTGTCCATCCATCCCAGTAATGCCCTGGTGGGAAGATTAACAAAAGGAAGGAAGAGGCACAACGTGAGTCACAATTAGCACCCCAAGCTGGCCTGCATCTTTCCTCCAATCGGCCCTGCAAACTCTGCTTCCGATCGGCAGGTGGAAAAATATGGCCATGCCAAATACCGGCAACGAAAGCAAAGCAAGTGAAGTTTTTTTTGCCACTGCAATGAAGCGAGAGTCGAAGGACGGGGGCGTCCCGGGTGGCAGAGAGAGAGGCGTCCCGGCTTCCTGCCAAAACATTTCTTTCTACTCACCGGAGGTCCTGGTGGCCCCGGAGGTCCCTTCGGTCCAAGCAAACCACGGGGGCCCTGTGAGAAGAAGCAAGTTTAATATGAAAGTGCCCACGAGGAGCAGAGACAATTCATCCTGTGCTGCACTATCAACTCTGTGCTGGAAAAGACAGGGGACCGTGTTGAGGGTGAACGTTGCTCCACGAGCTGACCTTGTCCTGGGAGCACCAGGATCTGGCCAGCTAGCCTGGTACCTTCACCACTAGACCACACTGGCTTTCCTGCCTCCTGGGTGGCATCGGTCCTTCTTGGAGCTCCTGGGCTCTGCGGGGACTTTACCACTCATTGCAGCAAGTACTCAGTGTGTGTGAGAGAGAGAGAAAGAGGGGGGGGAGGGAGAGTGGGGAGGGAGAGAGAGAGGGAGGGAGAGAGAGAGGGAAGGAGAGAGAGAGAGAGAGGGAGGGAGAGAGAGAGAGGGAGAGTGGGGAGGGAGAGAGAGAGGGAGAGGAGAGAGGGAAGGAGAGAGAGGAGAGAGAGAGAGAGAGGGGGAGAGAGAGAGAGAGAGGGAGAGGGGGGAGGGAGAGGGAGGGGGAGAGAGAGGGGGGGAGAGAGAGAGAGAGAGAGGGGGGGGAGGAGAGAGGAGAGAGAGGGAGGGAGGGAGGGGGAGAGAGAGGGAGAGAGGAGGAGAGAGAGGGAGAGAGAGGAGAGAGAGGGAGGGAGGGAGAGGGGGGAGGGAGAGAGAGAGGGAGGGAGAGAGAGGGAGAGAGAGAGGGGGGAGGGAGAGAGAGAGGGAGAGAGGGAGGGAGAGAGAGGGAGGGAGAGAGAGAGGGAGGGAGGGAGGGAGAGGGGGGAGGGAGAGAGAGAGAGGGAGAGAGGGAGGGAGAGGGAGTGAGGGAAGGAGAGAGGGAGAGGGAGAGAGAGGGAGGGAGAGAGAGAGGGAGGGAGAGAGAGAGGGAGGGAGAGAGAGGGGGGAGGGGGGAAGGCTTCTTTCTGGGCTCCCTGGCTTAGAACTCCTCAGAACCTGCCAGGCCCGGAGGCTGAGGGGGGCTTAAGCAGCCTCTCCAGCCCTCAGGGGACAGAACAGCTGCCTGCCTTTTCAGCAGCTGAAACAACCGTTTCACAGATCAGCAAAGCTTGAGTTGAGCATCAACTGAAAAATACAAAAATAAAACACTGACAGTTCTTTGGCAACCAGCAGTCCATTCAGCATTCTGAACAATATGCGGACAAAAATATACTTGACCAAAAAGGACCGTAATTTCAACCTTATTGTCTGAAGCTGAGCAGCACAAAGGCATTTTGTGGAGCTGATACCCCGAGTGAAAAGATCCTAGTATACATTATGTGTTCCTTCACTGGAGGTTTTTCAAGAAAAGATTGGACAAAACCATTTGTCCAGGATAGTATAATGTCTCCTGCCTTGGCAAGGCAAGACTAGAAGACCTCTGAGGTCCCTCCCAACCCTGTTATAACATCTGCACTGATGGAGAAAGACCTCTAGTGACAGCAGATTGGACAATCTCTTCTACTGGCTGGAAGCCTTCTGAAACCCACCGATGTGAGAAGATCTGCTGGGCCAACAAACTTCGACCATGCCAATCTCAATGTTCTTAGCAGAGGCTCTTGCCAATCCACCCGAGAAGAGGTGCACTTAGTGCCAATTGGCTCTCAGTTGCAGAAGAACCAGTTTGGAGGAGCTGCCTCCATGGGTCCTCTCCCCAGCCACTCAATTCAAGGAACTTCGTCATCTTGAATAGAAGGAACATTAACTCAGGTTTGCATCTGGGAGTCCTTGGTGCTCTCTGAGCTCGGTGAACTGATGGCCGACATTTCATGATCCAACAGGGTAACATCTTCAGAAACATCGGCAGGCAAACCGCCAAGCTCAGAGAGCACCAAGGGCCTCATCATCCCTGGGGAGAATTCTGTGCAGATGCTCAGACGGTCTTATGGGCAGAGGAAACAAAACCCCGGGGAAATGAGCCGAGGTGGCGCAGCAGTTAGGGTGCAGTACTGCAGGCCACTTTAGCTGACTGTGTTCAGCAGGTCAGCGGTTCAAATCTCACCGGCTCAAGGTGGACTCAGCCTTCCATCCTTCCGGGGTAGGTAAAATGAGGACCTAGATTGTTGGGGGCAATGTAAATATATATATATATATACATTGCTTACTGGTGTACACCGCTTAGAGAGTGCTTGCCCTTAAAGCGGTATATAAGTCTCATAAAATAAAATAAATAAAAATAAAAGGGAGGAAGGGAGGGAGGAGGGAGGGGAGGGAGGGAGGAGGGGAGGAGGGAGGAGAGGAAGAAAGGAAGGAGGGAAGAAGGAGGGGAGGAAGAAAGGAAGGAGGGAGAGAGGGAGGAAGGAAGGAAGGAGGGAGGGAAGGAAGGAAGGAAGGAAGGAGGGAAGAGAGGGAGGAAGGAGAGGAGGAAGAGCCGAGGTGGCGCAGCAGTTAGGGTGCAGTACTGCAGGCCACTTTAGCTGACTGTGTTCAGCAGGTCAGCGGTTCAAATCTCACCGGCTCAAGGTTGACTCAGCCTTCCATCCTTCCGGGGTAGATCAAATGAGGACCCAGATTGTTGGGGGCAATGTAAATACATTGCTTACTGGTGTACACCGCTTAGAGAGTGCTTGCACTTAAAGCGGTATATAAGTCTCATAAATAAATAAACTGGCAGAAGCGGAGGAAAGGGCTGCTCTCTCAGCCAGAAAAGATGAGTGACAACTTCTGTAGCCAATCGGTAGCCTCCCTTCTCCTTCTCAGTCAGAGCAGCCGCTGGGATACAACTGCTCTCCTTTGCAAAAGGCTCATTTCACATTGAAAATTCCCAAAGCACAAAAGACGGGAAAGCAGAGCAAATAAAAGACACACAGAGCACCCCAAAGTGGCATTCAACTTCATGTCCCAAGGTGGTCCTAACTCTCTGTGTTCACATGTGCGCGCACACACGCATCGCATCTTCAGATCATATGCTCTGCTCAAATGCCAAATTCTGTCTCAATGTACGGCTGAGTGCCCACCACTAACTACACAAACCCAGTTTAGCTTCATCCACATCGGAGTGCCTGGAACTGGAAGAGTGGCCAACTCAGAAGCGCAGAAGGGCAACGAGCAAATCCGGCTGCAGCCAGGCAGAGATTACCGTGCTGCTCCTGCCCCCATCCCCCCCCTTCTCTCTCCATCTGTCAGAAGCCAAACAATTCCAGTTGCACCTGGTGGTTTCAGAGCTATCAACAGCTTTGATTTCATTGTGGAGAAGCAGGTTGGGAAAAAAAGGAAGGCTGATGCTAACTGGAAGGATCTGAACAAGACAAGTCAGTGCTATTCTCTGCAAATCCCTGACGAAAGCTGCTGGACGGATACTCTTGTGATTACAACAGTAGCCTTGATTTCCATCTTGTCAAGTTCTCTTAAGAGCTAGGAAGAAATGGAGGTCTGTGTACGGGTGTGAAAGAGGGGGAGGTAACTCCAGCTGTAAAGAACTCCTGAAGCCCCCCCAGACATGCGGCCTTTGGAACTAGCCAGGTCTTTTGGCCATAACATCCATCCACCTGCCTCGTGGCCAAGATGACCAAAGGAGCCTGGTCGACATAGCTGGCCCAAGGGAAGGGCTTGAAACATTTCCAAGCGTTATGTAAACATTACCAGTAATTACACAGGGAAGCACAAAGAAGCTGTTTCCAAATTCCAAAGAGAGACTTTCCTTTCTTGCATTTGTGGGTCAATTTCCCTATAATCGTATGGAACTTAGTGTCAAGCTCAGAAAAAATTCATATTGCTTCAGATATTTATTTTTTTCTTCTTTGGATTGCCCACACTACAGAACCAGGGAGGGGAGTGGGCAAGAATGGAATGTGGGTTGACCCGTGGAACTGCAAGGTCACCCTCGAGTTTGTTTTGGAAACAGAAGATTCTCATAATAATTGTCTGGAGTTTAGTTGGGTAATGTGACCTGCACTATCAGGGGGGAAAGGGAGTTGCTATACTTTTAATATGCTGCTTTCACGCCAATTTAATCAGAGCTGACTTTCGATTCATTAGTGCCGGTATGCTATGCTCAATAAAGCCTTGCATTAGAGATCGGAATGTCTCAGGTATGCTCTGTTGGGATCATCAGCCGGAATGCTTTGGCAGGGAGGATTTGCCACCAGCCCAGGGAATAAACTCTCCTGTCAGAATCCAATTATATTTCATCTCTAGTTATCAACTATAGAAAACCCCATTTCTGCCTTCTCTGGATTCTGTCATACAAGGAAGGGAAGGGGATGAACAAAGGGGCTTTATGGCCCTCACTTCCTTCGGTACATTTCAAAGCAACTGGATGTGTGTATCGCCAAAAGAACTAACCATAACAATGGGGCTATTACCTTTCATGTAGTTTTCTCTGAAGTCTCCATCCAGCCGGCAGTAAGGAAAAGGGGGTGGGAGTGTAATGCCTGAGACTGTCGCTGGAAGAAGGGGGTGATTGGGTGGGGCTGCTGGGGAACCCCTTAAAACCTTGAATGAGAGAGCTTGGACCCCAAGTCCTGTCTAGAACGCCTGCAACCATTTTCTCTTAATAAAGGATGCCTGTTGGAAGAATTATTCCAAGAGTTCTGTCTTCTTAAGATGCAAAGTGGGGTGGGTCCTTCCATCAAACCTGACCTGCTGGCCTCTGTGCGATTCTCCTGGCCACACAGTGAAGGGGTTGACCTTGACCTTTGCAGGTCTCCTTTCCTTCTGCCTCTGTCTACAGCCCTGAGGCTCCGGGCGGGCTCTGCTCGACAGTCTTCCCACTGCTGGGACCTTGAGCACCCAGGCCTTTTCTGGGAGACAATCTTCCAAATGAAGGCATTTTAGAGTAACACGCTCACAGCTCTGGCTGCATCACCATCTTCTGCTGTCCCTGAATTTGAATCTGAACCTCAAAATGTGCATTTTAAATTCTGGAGTGGGGAGAACACCTATTCTGGCCATGTTTAAGGCTACAAGAGACAAAAGTCCTACATTCACCTTCAGGGAAACGTCTCAGGAGAGTCCGTGGCAGAAGCAGTTGAAAAACAACATCGCCTGGACCGTTTGTACACCTGGAACTCCTGTAGGGACCTCTGGTTACCTCAGCTGATTCCCAGCCACCCTCCCATGGTCCAGTTCATATATTCTGCTCTTGGATGTGTGCCTTAAACGCCTGCCAAATATTGCTTGGGAAGCAGCCCCCTCCCCCCATTGTTCAAAGGAAAGAATTGCCGCCATTTTCCAGAAACTTACAGGTTCACCGGGGAGACCTCTGGGTCCAACTTCTCCATCGTCACCCTGTTTGGCAAGAGAAAAAAGGGGGGAGTAAGAGCCAGACCCTAGTCAGGCCCCTCTTGTTAAGCAATAATAGGATGTGGCGCAGCAGTTAGAGTGCAGTCCTACAGGCCACTTTAGCTGACTGTGTTCAGCAGGTCAGCGGTTCAAATCTCACCGGCTCAAGGTTGACTCAGCCTTCCATCCTTCCGGGGTAGGTAAAATGAGGACCCAGATTGTTGGGGGCAATGTAAATATATATATATATATATATACATTGCTTACTGGTGTACACCGCTTAGAGAGTGCTTGCACTTAAAGCAGTAGATAAGTCTCATAAATAAATAAGTAAATAAATGTGGCAAACCACTCGGGGAGGGGAAGCAAAGCAGCTTCCTTCACTAGAAGGCAGGAGAAGAAATAATGGATGGAAACTAATCAAGGAGAGAAGCAACCTAGAACTAAGGAGAAACATCCTAAGGCTGAGAACAACCAACCCGTGGAACAACCTGCCTCCTGAAGTCGTGGGTGCTCCATCACTGGAGGCTTTCAAAAACAGACTGGACAACCATTTTCCTGAAATGGTATGGGGTATCCTGCTTGAGCAGGGGGTTGGGCTTGATGACCTCCAAGGTCCCTTCCAACTCTGTTATTCTGTTCTGTTCTGAAGAGGAGGACTCCAAAGGCTGGAACAAGACGGCTGTAATTGCGGTCTCACTGATCTTGGCTGAATGGCTTAAAAAAAGAGGAAAGTTGGGTGACTACATTTGACCCAGGGAGGACAGTCAGGGATGGATCGAGTCACCAGCTGAAGGATTTACAGGAATCCTTTCTCTATAAGCCTTCCTATATTTATATGTGCTAGGTATATAGGGTGGGATCCTATATCCCACCACTCTTTGTTTCGCCTCTGGAGGCATAACTGGGTGTCCGTGTGGCTGGATTGTGGCAGAGATTGATTCGCAGCAGCTTCCTTCCCGCAGGGAAGCTCAGTGAATGATCAACAGATCCCACATCACTTAAGATTCAAAAGAACACTTGCCAGAACTCACCCTGTCACCATCTTCACCTGGGGCGCCTGGGGGGCCCGAGGGGCCAGGATCACCCTGAAGGAAAAAAAAGGGCAGCATCAGCCATGTTTTTAATGCCTCCTCCCGCCCCCCAAAATCTTCAAGTGTCCAAGGCTGAGTGTTTGGCTTGGCAGAGTCTTCCATCACTATGCATTAGGAGATGTTGTGCAGGGGAGGCAGGTCCATGGCCTGTTCCTATAGAGCAGTGGTTCTCAGCCTTTTTAATGCCGCGACCCCCCAACCGATCGTAAGTCAAGGACTACTCAACCGGTCGTAAGTCGAGGACTACTCAACTGGTGCAGCACCGTTTGCAGAATGGGACTTTTGGCGGGCTCAGCAGGGCAGAGACAGCCTGGACAATTCCTATTGGTTTTTGAAAGCCAATAGAATTAGACTCTATTCAGGAGAGTCTATTCTATGGGCTTTCAAAAGCCAATAGAATAAAAGGGAGTAGCACAGCTAAGGAAAAGGGGGAAAAAATGGCGGACTGCGTTGTTTGGCGACCCCTGTGAAATGGTCGTTCGACCCCAAATGAGGTCCCGACCCACAGGTGGAGAACCACTGCTATAGATCTTCTTGGAAGGCCTTGTGTGTGGGCACCCTTCTACAGGTCACACTGGATGTGTGGGTGAAGGACGAGGCAAATCCCTCTCCCCAGACGCCAGGCCTACTACCCCTACCCAGTCCAGCCACCCGTGCTCCTCCTACAGCTCCAGCCCCCCGCCCGTCCCTGGCTGGCACCCCTTGGCCTGGAAGCCAAACCTCCTGAGACAGTTGCCAGACAGAGTCAAATGTGAAGTAAAATAAAAAGAGCGATGCTGCTGTTGCTGTTGCTGTTGTTGTTGTTGTTGCTGTTGTAAGAAGGTTAAAGCTTTCTGGATAATGATTTGGTGGAACATTCAAAAGATTTTTAAAAAGAAGATAAAGTTTACTCCTCAACTATTTTTATTGGGTATTTTTATGGATTTAGATGTTAATGAAACTATTTTAATGTTGAATTTAATAACTGCAGCAAGACTACTTGTAGGTTTATACTGGAAGAAGGATTCGCTGTGCCTACCTTAGAAGAATGGACACTGAAGGTTTCTACTTTAGCGGAAATGGCAAAAATTTCTGCTTATTTAAAGGACCGTACACAAGAAAAATTTATTATAGTGTGGAGAAGGTGGATAGATTATATTCAGAATAAATATGGAACTTTAAAGTTCCATTTATTTTATGATTAATTTTTTCTTGAGGTTATAATTACTACTTATAGATTTTTATAATATTTCATTTATATTAGATTTGTTTATGTTATTATTATTATTATTATTATTATTATTTTAAGTTTAGAGAGAGTTAAGGGTAATGTATGAATTTGTTTATTGTATAGAATTTTTTTTTGTTTTAAAAGTTATAGATTGTGTTTGTTTTGTTTATAATAACCCTGTATTTTGCTCTGGGAAGTGGGGGGGGGGGTTGGAGGGAGGGGTGGGGGGGATTATATGTATTGAAAATTTAAATAAATTTTAAAAAAAAGAGAGCGATGCTGCGAGGAATGAAGAAAACAGGGATCCAGAGGGAAGGCGGTCACCAAGGTGATCAAGTGCCAATGTAAAGATCTCTGAGGTAACAGCAGGTAAGAAAGAAGATTAATGTGACACCCCAAATGGGCATTTTTACTGGGGAGCAGTGAGGAGCTGCCCAATCTATTGTCCATGGGGGGGGGCTCAAAAAGAACAATGCCCACAGACCCAGCTGCCTCCTGAGAGGGTTTTGGGCCTGGAACCAGCCGTCCTGCTGGGCCCGGATGCTTCAAAACACTGGGAATTATTTGTAAGACCATTATTTGCACATCACTTTCCGTTTTCTCCCTGACGTCCTCCCCCAGGTTGGCCTGGATGTGTCATTGATGAAGTTTTCAAGCAGTGTTTGAGAAAAACATCAATTCCTGAACAAGCATGTCATTAAAATCTTCCACTGCAACGCACAGCTGCACTGGAGATTTCAGGATTGATCCCGGACGCTCATTTCACCAGTAACGTCTGTCTTCAATGTTTTAAAATCCCCCATTTTTTTTATAGCGCACATAAGATTCTGTAGTAATGGCTGAAAATTAAGAAAAACGTGGGATTTGGTAATAAAACAGTCCTCCCTCCCTCTCTTCCCTGGTTGAGAAACATCCCGGGTGACTCTCCTCATCCGTAACTGAGGCAGGCAAAATTCCTTGGCTGAGTCCCAAACGACACAGCCTGACACGGAAGCCCACAGATGCTTCCAGACAACGGGGAAAGATGAGAAGGTGCTGGTCCTCGGAGAAATTGGTCGGTCCAAATCAATGGCTTGCCACAAAAAAAAAAAGCCAGCAGAGGCCATCTCCTCCTTCGCAACCTTTGGAAAGCAGAACAACGCAGAAATGTAGCTGGGACTCACCCTGTTGCCCTTTTCTCCAGGGATCCCAGCCAGGCCATCAAAACCGCGGTCCCCCTGCAGGAGAATTGAGAGAGACTTGAGGAGGGTCCGGCGTGGGGAGATTTGGGTCTGCTGGACAGAAGGGAGTGGGCTCAGGTGGCCTAAGCCCGGGAATCTGGGCCGACTGGGGCTCGTGTCCACTCAGGCAAATCCTGGGTTTCAGGAGCTCCTGTGCCTGCTCAGCCTTCAACTGCGAAAGCCTCCTTGGGAACATCAGCCCTGGCCTGGTGGTGTGTCCTCTCCTGACTCTTTCCCCATTCCTTCCTCTGGCTAAGCGGTAACACTGCGAGGGCCTGGACTGCTCCCGCCTCCTGTCTCAGAGGGCCAAGCGTGGAGCACCCTGCCTGGAGGAAGTGCAAAGAGAGGAGGAAGGGAAGAGGGGAAGGGAAAAGGAAAAGAAAAGAAGGGGAAGGGAGGGGGAGGGAAGAGGAAGGAAAAAGGAAAGGAAAGGAGTGGAGAGGAAAGGAAAGGAAAGGAGAAAGAGGAGAAAGGGAAAGAAAAGAAGGAAAGGACAGGAAAGAAAAGGAGAAAGAGGAGGAAGGGAAAGAAAAGGAAAGGAGAAAGGAGAAAGGGAAAGAAAAGAAGGAAAGGAAAGGAAAGGAAAGGAGAAAGAGGAGGAAGGGAAAGAAAAGGAAAGGAGAAAGGAAAAAGGGAAAGAAAAGAAGGAAAGGAAAGGAAAGGAAGAGGAAGAGGAAGAAGGGGAGGGGAAGAGAGAGAAGGGGAGGGAAAGAGAAAGGGAAAGAGAAGGGGAGTGTTGGCTAAAGGAGGGTAGAAGAGGGGGGCCCTTGGAGAGACTTGGAACACCCCCTCCATTCACTTGCAATAACAAGGTCTCCATTCTCCCCCCAGAGGACATTTTATGCCCAGTTCCCTGTTTCAGGCTTTTGCGCTCTGACTCAGAACAGGAAAAAAAAGACCAGTGCAGCCTTTTTAAGCCAATTTGGCATCAGAGACACCCGCCATGGCTAAGGAGGTGAGCCAAAACAAAGAGATGGGCAAAAGCTTGATTAGGTTTTGTTTAATTGCAGTGAAATTTAAATTAATAGGATGACTTCCCAAAGAATCGCCTTAAAAACGGCAATTTTGGGAAGGGCTTGGAGGTCTCGGGAGACCCCGGGGTCTCCAGTTGCAGGCTGCATCTGATTTTAGGCAGCCAGGACTTGCTGGGGGGATCCCACCTCCCCTCCCCTCCCCTCCCTGACTATTCCTGCTAGGTGGGACTTGTTTCCCACCCCAGGATAGGGCCCAAAGCACCAGGCAGCCTCACACTTTTACCTCCCCCCCCATCCTCCCCACTGCCTTGCCTTGGCAGTGGAAGAGAGAAGATCACTGAGGTGAAGGAGGAAGAGGAAGGGATTCAAGTTTTTTTTTTTTATGCAGTTCTTTAAAATTTGTAGAACTCCACGCTGCCTTTCATTCCTCATCGCTCCTAAACTATAGTTCTTTTGCACATCCCCTCCTCTAGCAGATGCTTTTCCAACCTCTATTTTTAAACTTTATCTTTTTTTTAATTGAAAGTTTTTTATTTTTTCCATATAAACATTGTAATATATATATATATATATACAATACAATTTTAAGATAAAATAAACATTATTACGACCTGCGCACTCCCCCCAGGCCGCGTCCACCCTCTTAAAACATTCCCTACTTCCCTCCTCTTTCTCAACTCCCATCCTACTCTCTTCCCCTCCCCTTCTCTCACTACCCTACTTCCTCTCTACACTTGGGGGGGTAAGTGTAATATAGATAATGGTTGCTTATAGGGGTGCGGCCTGGGCACTCCCCTTATGCTGCGTTCATGGGTTTGATAGGGATGAGAGGTGGGCAAGTGTAAACTTTATCTTTGTTAATGATATTCTTTATTCCTGCAGACTCTCCACTTGCATTTCTCCCCATCCCAGCCCTTTCTTCAGAATGCTGCTCCTTCTGCTCTGACCGAGTGTTGCCTGCCTTTAGCGACGGTTCTCTCCACATGCGATTGCACCGGTGTTGCTCACAAGGAGGGGGAGGCTTGGGAGAATGGATTGCCTGGACCTTTCAGAAAGCAGTTTAAGCTGTCCTTGTAGGATCGATGAGGAGAAAGCTGATGGATGGGGATTCTCTTAAGTCCCGGAGCATCCTTGCACATCCTCGCCTGGTGTTGGAATTAGTTCTCGCCTCTCTAGCCATAAATTATCCTCCTGCCAGCTCTCTCCCTCCTCCCTCCTCCTAGAAGCTCCGGCTTCGGGAGACCCGGAGACTTGGAGAAGAAGCAAAAGTGATTTGCAATCCTCCTTCTCTTTAACAATTCCCTCCCCGCCTCTCTTTCCACGTTAAGTACCTACATAATCAGCCACTTAAACCTGCTAATATACGACTTCCAGGCACACATCCCTGCATTCAGATTGGGCATGACTGCTTGTCTCTTTTGATGAAAGCCGAGTGAGGCCACAGAAAGAAGGCGGTTCTGTAAAGGGCAATTGGGTCTGCCGTTCAGTGTGGCATCCCTCCCTGGATGCTGCAGATTTCCTGCAAAGAACATCTGGAATGGGGAATGACCGGCAGGGGCGCGAGACGGAATGGTTTGGCCCACTTACCTTCGGCCCCGTTTGGCCTGGCATCCCTCGAGCACCATCGCTGCCAGCCCGTCCCTAAAAGGGGAGGAGAAAAAGGAAATCAAGGAGCCAAACCAGACCAAGGGGCAACAAAATTTGCTCTGGAGCTGAGGCTAAGTCATCAGACAACCCATTCACCCCATCATCTACCTCTTCCCTTCTTCCCCTACGGTACGTATTCAATCAGAATAGAGCTAGAAGGGACCTTGGAGGTCTTCTAGTCCAACCCTGGCTCAAGCAGGAGACCCTATACCATCTCTCCCATATTGCTGTCCAGTCTCTTTATTAAAACCTCCAGGGATGGACCATCCACAACATCTGAAGGCAACTTCTGTTCCACTGGTTGATTATCCTCGCTGTTAAGGAAGTTTCTCCTTAATTCCAGGTTGTTTCTCTCCTTGATTAGTTTCCATCCATTGTTTCTGGTCTTGCCTTCTGGTGCTTTGGAGAATAAGGTGACCCCCTCCTTCTTGTGGCAGTCCCTCATGTCGCCCCTAGTCCTTTTCTCTAGACCAGCCATTCCCAAATCCTGCAACCGTTCTTTTTTTTTTTTTAATAAAAAGTTTTATTGGTTTTTTTCCATTTTTTTCCAGCTTAGGATGCAACGTGGTGGTCAGGGTGTCAAGTCATTCAAAGACAAAAGTCATATAAGTATAGCTCAAATTAATTATCAAAAATTTCCTCTCTGTTTCCTAAATATAATATTGCTTATTAAAATTAATACAGTTTTAGGTAAAGTTCGATCAAACAGAAATCATCAATCACATGCGATTATAATAATCTATATCCTGTTTTTAAGCTTTACTAATTACAGTTGTCATATTCCAATTACGTTTTAGTAAACATATAGTTGGGATTTCAGGTATCCTTAATAATAGGTCATTCATTGAGACTGATTTTTTCCCTATCACAAATAGCTCTTCCTCTCTCTCTCTCTATTACAACATAGTTATCATATTTAAAATAATAATATAAGTCCAACAGATACAGTTCTATTTTTAAATATATATTCTATCATTTCATCAATCTATATGTACAAAAAATCATTTTAAGCCCTTGATAAATTTTACACCTTCAAATACTTATCAACTATAATATTAGGAAATTCCCATCTTTCATTCATAATTAAATTAAACAAACTCTCTCTATCTATTACAACATAATTATCATATTTATAATAATAATGTAAGTCCCAAAAATACATTTCTGTTTTTAAAAATATATTCTATCATTTCATCAGTCTACATCTATAAAGTCTTTTTACCCCTTGAAAAGGTTTATTCTCTCAAATACTTATCAACTATAATAACAATAAATCCACATCCTTCATATTAAATCAGAGAAAATCTCTAAAGCCTTTTTAACCCATCAAGTAACATTTTAAGTCACGTTTAAACCTGACTCTAGCTTTCTTTCTATGCCACGTTGGTTCCCATATTAAAGCTTTTCGGCCTGCAACCGTTCTTCATATATGTTTTAGCCTCCAGGCCTTTAATCCTCTCAGTTGCTCTTTTCTCAACATCTTTTTTGTAATGTGGTGACCAAAACTGGACGCAATATTCCAGGTGCGGTGTTAACTAAGGTTTTATAAAGTGGTTCTAATACTTCACATGATTTTGATTCTGTGCCTTTGTTTATACAACTAAGGATTGTATTAGCTTTTTTGGCTGAAGCAGTTTGTGCCCAAGTTAAGGCATGTCTTTTTTTGGTCGGGGGGGGGGGAGTGCCCCTCCCAACCTTGTCCCGTTCATCTTGTTAATTAACCTGTGGAACAGAAGTTGCCTTCAGATGTTGTGGGTGCTCCATCACTCGAGGTTTTTAAGAAGAGACTGGACAGCCGCTTGTCTGAAATGATATAGGGTCTCCTGCTTGAGCAGGGGGCTGGACTAGAAGACCTCCAAGGTCCACTTCCAGCTCTATTCTGACTAAATCACTGCACGTTCGCTGCACGTTTTCCTTTAAAAGCGTGGGCCATTCTGAACAGAACGGGCAGACGTATGACAGGTGTTTCAGAGTCTAAAAACGTTTGCTCTCTTTCACACCCCTCCCCTTCCTGCTTTCCCCCACCTGGTTCCAAATCAGGATGGACCGTGGCTTGGATCTTGGGCTTGCAAGAGCTGACCTGCCCTAAGCCACAGTTGCACGCCCTCCCTGCTAGCACCAACATTGCAGTTTAATCAGGCACTGGTCCAAGAAATTCTGCAAAGATTCAATAGTAGGCAGATCAGACCAGGAAACAAAGTCACGCATGCTAATACCACTCTTATGGTAAGGGTGCAATAACAGAATCTTACAACTCTGAATGCGCCTCCCCTCCCTTTATGCTCCTGAGAGCTTCTGAGACGCTCTCTCAGATTACATTTCTGCCCAGGACTTGGATTTCTTTTATCTGACCATCGTCTTGGTAGCAGCTCCTCCTCCTGTTCTTCGAGGTCATTCCTGCTGGTCACTGCAGTCACTTATCCAGTTCCCTGGTTACTTGGGGCCTTGTAAACCTCACCACTTGGCATCCAGGGAGAACATGTGTCTGGCTAGATACACCCTACAACTTCCACAAGAGCAGAACATCTTTGGGGAGAGGCTTTCGGTGAGCACTGCAGTTATCAGAGGATGTGAATTCTTGCAGGCTGCCTGTCTCCTTCCTCCCAGACTAGCAGGCTGGCGCAGCTCATACACCACAGGTGCCACCCAGGTGCGCTGTGCAAAACTGCACATAGCACTCTAATCCAGACTAGTTGCAGCTTCTTCAAGGGCAGCCCCATGCCTAGTTCTTTGTAGTTCCAAATTTCTGTGAATCTGTATGTGTGAGAGTCTAAGACAGTGGTGGCGAACTTACGGCACGGGCATGCAGAGCCCTCTTTGTGGGCACACGCACCATCGTCCCAGCCCCGCCTCCCCCCATGGCCTCCTCCTCACCAGCAACCCCCCCGGAGAGTCGCCCTCGAGCATGGCCCACGCGGAGCAGTGCAGCCAAGGACATGGCAGCCGGGCAGCAGGGACATGACTCCACCCTTGTGCCCTGTCACGCGCAATTGATACTGCAGGGCGCAGGTGGAAGGCGTGGCTGCCATAGCACTGCTGGGCCGCTTGGGTGATCTGCGGCAGGCCGTAGAGGCGGTGGATGGCCCTGCAGGTGGGGGTGGAGCTGGGGCAGAGTGGGCAGGGGCAGGGGTGGCGGGGAGGGGCCGTTTTTTGGGCACTTGCTCTCTAAAAGGTTCGCCATTACTGGTCTAAGACATGAGTGCCCATGAGCAAGCCTAGCAATGGGTACAGTTGGCACACAAAATGAATTTGCGCAAATTACTTCTCCTGATCTTAAGTAAGCGGTCACGGATCTAGCTATAAAGGTTCCCCTGAGCAGGAACGGACTTGATTGTTCTGATCTTGTGGTTTAGATGCTCCTCTTGGTTCCCGCAGTTAAAGGAGGCTGGAGAGAAGGGGCAGAAACGGCTCCATCCTCACCTCCCCTCTTCCTATGCACCAACCCCCCCCCCTTCCTCCCAGCAGCTCTGGGTATACACAATATTACTTCTGATCAAAGGCTTCTGATCTGCAAAAATGTATGCAGCAGTTCATCTACTCTTCCTTAACATGCCACGAGACTCCTTGTTCTTTATGGCCACTCATTCGAAAGCAGGATCCTGAATTAGGGAATTCTGAAATCCTGCAGGACTATTTCAAGAATATGGATGAAAATCTTCCTGCCTTCATCGGCAGATGTAAAGAGGAAAGGCCGAGTGAGTCTATTCTCTGAAAATATTTGGAGAGGCGGCCGTTCAAAAGCACGTAGAGCCCTTCCCGGAAGAGATTATGGTAAGATGCAGATGGGTTTGGCTGAGATCAAAGACGTGCTAACTGGCTTAATATTTCAATTAAAGGAGCAAGGGCTGCTTGTTAATTCAAATACACCTGATCACAAACTGCTATTGTTCCTCCAGGCTCTTTTGAAGCATCGGTTCGCTCTCTCTGTTTTTCTCGTCCGCTGCTGCACAAGAATAAACCAGGGAGAGAAAGTGATGCAGCCACAGAGGTTGGACTTTCCCAAACTGAAAAGCATTGAAACCAAACCTGCAGAGTCCACAGTATTCCTTCTCAAGACAGACTAAAATACAGGGCAGGAGAGCTTGATGCCCCTGCAAGCTTCCCCCGTTCTTGAAGCTGTTGCGAGATTCCCCCTGAAAGTAGACTTTTCCTCGTTCAGCTGCTTAGTCACTCGTGTGTCCTTGTGACCCAACGGACATCACTTCCCCAGGACTGAAGTTCTCTTAAGCTCCTGCTTGGGCTGTCAGAGATAGGACCACTCTGCTTGTCTTCTGTCGGCCTCTTTTTCAGTCCCTTCGATTTTTCTAAGCATTGAGTCATCCTGAATGGCTCTTCCTTCGCATGGTGCCTTCCAAACCTCCAACGTTTAGCTTGGATATTCCCAGTGAGCAATCTGGCATCCCAGTTTCTCTCATTCAGCCTTTCTGATGGTGCAGTTTTCATAGCCAAATGTACAGCTGGGAAAAACAAGACCTTGACAACACACACCTTTGTTGCTTGCACTGTGATATCCTGCACTTCAGTGGTTCATCTCCAATTGCCGTAGTCTTCCCTCCAGCAGCAGATGCTTCTTTCTTTCATGGCTACAGCCGCAACCTCTGGTTTGCTTCCGTCTCTTCTCCACACTTCAACATTGGGGGTTGGCAAATGACACAATCACTGGGGTTTTCCTAATATCAAACCTGGTTTTCCGCTTCCTTCTTTCCCCTTCAAGAAGAGATTCCTGAATCTTCCCAGCGAGTGAGGTGGTATCATCCACTTAGGTGAGGTTGATATTTACTTAAGTTTATCTTAAGTTAGAGTGCAGTACTGCAGGCCACTTGAGCTGACTGTGTTCAGCAGGTCAGCGGTTCAAATCTCACCGGCTCAAGGTTGACTCAGCCTTCCACCCTTCCGGGGGACCCAGATTGTTGGGGGCAATGTAAATATATATATATATATATATATATATTGCTTACTGGTGTACACCGCTTAGAGAGTGCTTGCACTTAAAGCAGTATATAAGTCTCATAAATAAATAAATAAATAAACTGCCATTCAGTTTTGAGAACAGCACTTCAGAATTGTGAAGGAGCTTTGATCAGAGCACAAGCAAATTTGAATAAAGGAAGTGGTTTCTTTGGCGCTCCCGCCAAACTGGCTTCTCATTCTGCCTTGGGGTGCCCTGCCAACGATGGGCATGGGCGACCTACCAGGGTCTTTAGGCCACAACCAATGAGGTTTGAGCGTGCCAGGATTGCCCAGGCCTAGCCAAGCGTTCCAGAGTTTACCTACCCGTCGTCCTGGTTTTCCTGATGGACCCGGAGGGCCCTGCACCCCTCGTGGACCCTGCAATAAATGGAACCAAAGGAGAATCAGAACCTGAAGGTTTGGGGAAAGCCTGGCTCTTTTCTTTTGCACCAGAGGGCTTGGAGGAAAGGCCAAGTGACTCTCACCTCCACTTAGACCCCAGGCGCTCTACTGAAGGACACCACAGGATGGAGAGGCAGGGAAGGACGCTCAGGAATCTCCTGTTACTAGATGTGTTGACAGCATGCAACTGGTGGGGGGGGGGCTTGACATTGTGTTAATGTGTCTCCCCAGAACAATTATTCTGGGAGATTGCAAAAATTCAAGAGTCTCAAGAAAGTTAACTGCAAAAATTCAAGAGTCTCAAGAAAGTTAACAGACAAACAGGACTATGGCCCAAAGTGGTCCAGTCTGACAAAAGAGAAATGCCTGTCAGAATCCAATTATATTTCATCTCTAGTTATCAATTATAGAAAACCCCATTTCTGCCTTCTCTGGATTCTATCATACAAGGAAGGGAAGGGGTGAACAAAGGGGCTTTATGGCCCTCACTTCCTTCGGTATACTTCAAAGGAACTGGATGTGGATAGCACCAAAAAGACCTAATCATAACAAAGGAGGCTATTACCTTTCATGTAGTTTTCTCTGAAGTCTCCCTCCAGCCGTCAGTAAGGAAAAGGGGGTGGGAGTGTAATGCCTGAGACTGTCGCTGGAAGTAGGGGGTGATTGGGTGGGGCTACTGGGGAACCCCTTAAAACCTTGAATGGGAGAGCTTGGACCCCAAGTCCTGTCTAGAACGCCTGCAACCATTTTCTCTTAATAAAGGATGCCTGTTGGAAGAACTATTCCAAGAGTTCTGTCTTCTTAAGATGCAAAGTGGGGTGGGTCCTTACAATGCCTCTGAAAGAAGAGAAGGATCTCTGGGACCTTCCCTTGAGGGCAGTGAAGCCTTCCTGGGCTAGGAGGCCTACAGGTGTGAACGCTGCGCCTGGCCTCGCCTCCTCCACTCCCAAGAGAAGCCCCCAACTCCCCCTGGGGGGGCAGAAGGGGCTCCTTCAGAGCAGGAAAAGTCTACTGGCAATTTCATGCACCTTTTTATCAACGGGCAGGGACAGCGGAGGTGCTTATCCATAAAACCACACAAAAACACAAATGACTCAAAGGTAGAGATTGTGGGTTGTGGTCTGTGGGAGACAGTTTCCTGGGCCCCTTTGGGGAAGCGCTGGGTTTGCCTCGAGGCTGGTCCTGGCTTTAGACAGCTTCTCCGTCGAAGGCAAATCCAGCAGACTCGGGAGGAGGAGCAGAGCCGCCCACCTTCCCCCCAAGACTGGCCTTGCCAATCACTCCTACCTGAGGTCCCATGTCTCCCGATTCACCTTTGATTCCTCCACCACCTGGGGGCCCCTGCGTGAAAAGAAACACCGTTAACAAGGCACACCAGGAAAGCAACCCTCGCCTATCCAAAACGGGGAGAAAGGGACCCAGCGGGAACAGATACAAAGGACCAGGGAGAGGGCAGACCAAGAAAGCAGGCAGCTGACAAAAGGCTTGGCCTTAAGCACCAAGGAGCCCGTTCCACGGGGCAAACCCTTTCGAAGGGAGCTATAGCAGCTGTATCAAGGCAGGAGCAGCGGGAAGCCTCCAAGGCGTACGGACGCGGATTTAAGAATCCCCTCGATGTAGTGGGGAGGAACCCCGAGGCTCGCCTAGTCCACACCATCTCAGTTTAAAAAGCCGTCTAAAAGATGGGCCGCTGTATCCAGCCTTTTAAGTTCTATTCTCAGCAGGCATTAAGGAAATTAACTCAATAGGATTCAAGCTGCTAAATAATGACTATTGATGAGTAATGAGAGTCAACAGGAGACTTCAATGGAAGGCCTGATCACTGCTGCAGGTATCTAAAGCAGTGTTTCCCAAACTTGACAATTTTAAGGCATGTGGACTTCAACTCCCAGAATTCCACAGCCAGCAATGCTGGCTGTGGAATTCTGGGAGTTGAAGTCCACATGCCTTAAAATTGTCAAGTTTGGGAAACACTGATCTAAAGGGTTGAATAATTGCCCTCCACATGATAACTGTTGTTCTTCCAAGAGACAGGAGAAGAAACGGGGAACTAAATGACCACAAAGCCGATTTCGGTGTAGCAACACTCAGGGCTGTTTGCAGGGAAGACACCCTGCCCGGGGGGGGGAGACCCCTGGGCTGGGGCCCCTTAAACAGGGACTAGTGGCTACGTGTCAAGTAATGCTGGTTCCTGCCTAGGGAGGGTTGGGCCCTTCCAACTTGACCTTCAAGGTTTGATTTTTCTCAGAGGAAGAGTTTGTGCCAAGTTAGGCTAAGCCCATCCAGAACCCAAAGCTTCCCCACTGAGGTATGAGCAGGTGAGCTGCTCTGCGTTCGTTCATCTCAGAGTTACAGGAAACGGTGTCTAGCGCTGTGCGAAAGAAGGAGCTTTACTCACCATGGGGCCTGGTCTTCCGGTCAGTCCCATTGGGCCAGCGGGTCCCCTCAGAGCCAGCTGCAGGAAAAGAGAGAAATGGCATCAGGGACCCTGCCAGGATCTGGAGAGCCATCCGGGGATTGGGCTCTCCAGAAAGAGGGAGGGGCTGCAGGGCCTTTGAAAGCCCCCCTGGGCAGTGCCAACAGCCCCACTGGTGACTGTAAGCATCCGGGTTGATGCTTCTTCTTCATAGCTGGGGGTGGAGGGGAGGGGCGGTCAGGCATAAGGGGCAAGCAGTTCTCCACAATTTGGAATAAAAAGATGGCACTGAAGCCACCTTTACCCGGATGATGGAAGAAGCAGGAGCAAAGTTAGACTGCTGCATTTGCTCAGAGGAAGAGGGGGGGATTGGGGGGGGGATGGAAAACCAGGGCAAGAGGAATGGAAAAGGCATGGAGAGAGAGGAGGGGAGGGCAGGGGAGGGGAGGGGAGGGAAGAGGGGAGGGGAGGGGAAAGCAGGGGGCTGCTGGGTTAGGACTGGACTTTGCCCAGTGCAGTCCAATGCCACCTCTTGCAGCCTCCGATCGTTCTTTGGATGTGCAAGGCTCTGCAGAACTGAATAAAACCAACTACCATATTTTCCGGCTTATAAGACGACTTTCTAGGCATGCAAATCGGCTCCGAAGTCGGAGGTCGTCTTATACGCCGAGTCGTCTTATACGCCGGAAATTACGGTAGTACAGTGGTGGCGAACCTATGGCACGTGTGCTACAGGCGGCACTCGGAGCCGTCTCTGTGGGCACACGTGCCGTTGCCCCAGCCTCACCTCCTCCCGTGACCCCCTCCTCACCAGTAGCCCCCCTGGAGGAGAGTCGCCCCCAAGCGTGGCCCACACGGAGCAGCGCAGACAAGGACATGGTAGCCAGGCAGCGTAGACAAGACTCTGGCCTCATGCCCCATCCTGCACAATTGATGCTGTGGGGCATCCGCAGAGGGCGTGGCTGCCATGGCGCTGCTGGGCCGCCTGGGCGATCTGCAGTGGGCCCTGAAGGCAGTGAGTGGCCCTGGGGGCAGGTGGGGTGGGGGACGGGGTGGAGGCGGAGCAGGGCAGGGGCTGGAGCGGGGGCGGGGCCAGTTTTTGGGCTCTCGGTCTCTAAAAGGTTCGCCATCACTGAACTAGTATGTTGTTGTTGTTAATTGCGAAGTCGTGTCCGACCCATCGCGACCCCATGGACAACGTTCCTCCAGGTCTTCCTGTCCTCTATCATCTTCTGGAGTGAACTAGTATATAAACACCCATACTGCATTCACACGTGATACAGGCCAGTTAAAAGCATTCACACTACAGGGAACAGGCAACCCTGGTTAGTTTTTGAGGATGGAGGCTCACTGCAAATCCAGCCTGTTAAGTGACATTATTTCACCCAGAAGGGGGGGTCAAATCGATCCTGTAATCTAATGAATCGGTACCTTAGCACTAAGAATTGGGCTAAGCGGGACAACTGAAAGAGGCAGAACTCAAAGGAGCTTTCCTCCGAAGAAACCCGGGGCAGACAAGGGGGTTACTCATGAGACTTACTTTTGAAGTGCAGGAGGATTAGCCCCCCCCCCACATGTGCTTCCCCCTAAGGCAAGTAGAGTCGAATTCTCAGTGCACCAAAATAATAATATTATATATATATATATCCTAGATACAGACAGAGAGGTAGGAGGTGGGAAGTCAGAGAATCTGGAATAATTAACGATGACTTTATATCGGTACACAAAGAGCTTAAAATGTCACTGTCACGTTTTATTTTTATTTTATTTTTTTTAAAAAACCCCACTAATTAAAAAGCCATGTAGCTCCATGAGAGTCAATAAATCTTTGGGTAGGTAATGGGGCTGTCCACATTTTATAACCTTGCAGGGACAAATTTGTTCCATTGCTAGAATTCAATACCCTAAAAGACCTGTGATTATCTTCTTCTGTAATTAAAAGCCACCCAGGTCTGCAACTAGAACAGCAAGGATGTCTCAGAAACACGGATTATGCAGTGAAGGGGAGTTGAACGTTTAACTGCTCCTCTAATTAAAAGAGGAAGCAAGAAAAAAAACATCTCTGCTTTAAGAGCAAAATCCAAGGCGATGTGTCGTTTCCCAAAAGGCTGTAGGGCTTAAAGCCAGACTTAAAATCCCAGGCAGCCCCACAATCAGGTCAGAAGGTGGAGGTGAGACTTTAAACTGGGCACATCCGATCTGCATGTGAGGACTATCCTACCAGGAGCAGGTAGGACCACATGTATGTTGAGGAAGAACGACCCCGAACACATGGCAAGCAAGCTTTTGGGGCTAAGGGGGACCGCTGAAATTTAGAAAATGCTCTATGGCCACCATACTAAATGAGGGGATTCCTATGTATGAATGGCTGTCTTGTGAGGTCTATATGATACAAGTAACAGACCTGGAAATACCCACAAATATCCAGATACCCACTAGATGGCAGCCATGATATAGGAAGGTCCATCTCTCTACTGCCATCTGGTGAGGATTCAGGGTGTTGCAATGCAGCTCAAATCTCTCTGGTCTATGGCCAGTCACAAAACGCTCTCCTTAATAGGTTTCCATCCATTGTTTCTTGCCCTGCCCTCTGGGGCTTTGGAAAATAAATTGACCCCCTCCTCCTTGTGGCAGCCCCTCAAATACTGGAATACTGCTATCATGTCCCCCCTGGTCCTTCTTTTCTCTAGATACCCAATTCCTGCAACCGTTCTTCATATGTTTTAGTCTCCTGGCCTTTCATCATCTTTGTTGCTTTTCTTTGCACTTTTTCCAAAGTCTCAACATCTTTTTTGCAATATGGTAACCAAAACTGGATGCAGTATTCCAGATGTGGCCTTACTAAGGCTTTACAAAGCAGTACTTCATGTGATTTTGATGCTATGCCTCTGTTTATACAACCCAGGATTGTTATTAGCTTTTTTGGCTGCTGCTGCACACTGCTGACTCGTGTTGAAATGATTGTCAGCTAGGACTCCAAGGTCCCTCTCACAGTTGCTGTTTTTGAGCCAGGTTTCTTGGCTGAGGGAGCCAGTGTGCTCTGAAGACAATTTCCAAGGTCACGTGGCCAGCATGGCTATACGCCAAAGGCACATGGGATGCCATTAAGTGGGACCTACTCACCTTTGCATGCTTTCGAACTGCTAAGTGAGCAGCAGCTGAACAAGAATGGGAGCTTATCCTGCTGCAAGGAGCTCGGGTCTGGAACCCAGGCTGTTGGCTTTCCAGCTAACAAGTTCAGCATCTTTAACCATTGAGCTATCGCGTTCCCTACAAAAAACACCTACTTAGGAGAAGGCAAATTCATGAGAGAGCCCCTGCAGGAGGCTTCCTGTAATCCCAGCTTCCCTTGCCCTTTTTCTGAGTATGCTGGCTGGGGAATTCTGGGAACTGAAGCCCACACTTCTTAAATTGGACACACCTCAGAGTAATTTCAGGGCTGGAAATGGCCTGCATGATGCCTGGAAATGAAGACTAGAGATTTGTTTAATTTCTTTTATTTTCATGGAGGAATTAAACAGGAGAGACCTCGGGGCACCCCAAGAAGTCTGAACTCATCCAGTCTGACCTTGGCAGGTTCTGAGGATGTAAGCAGGGCAAGGCCTGGTTAGGATTTGAGTGGGGGACCTCAGGAAGACCCTGGCAATAGAAGTTGGTAAAGGCAGGTCCACCCACCCCAGTATCCTGTGATGTCACTAGTCACCACGATGAACAAGAAGGGACCTTATTTTGAACCCTGCCCTATAATGGCACTTGTGAAAAGCCCCCCCTTCCCCCCATCATCAGAAGCAGCTTCTGGTGTCCTAGGAGAGCTTCCTTAACACACCTTCTTGCTGTTCTTGTAAAACAAGCTAAGTCAAGTCAAAGATACGGTGCCGGCATGAAGACTTGGCTTCAAAATCTCAGGGACCGGTTTGGACAAAACTCAGCAGCCCTTTTTCGTGCGGCTGCTGATAAAAACAGGATCGCCAACATGATCGCCAATGTCCGATAACGGATATGGCACAAGAAGAAGAAGAAGATTAAGACTTGACTAGTTTTAACCTTGGTTAGTTTGTTTATTGCCTAGTGTGTTCTAGGAACTGAGCCTGGTTAGGCAAACCAGTAGCCAGGTTAAACCTGCCATATGAATGCAGAGACCGGCTTGGTTCTGGCTCCTCCTTAGCCAGCCAGCTCCCACTGCAGGAGCAAGCCAGCCCCCAGTGCCCCCAGGGGCAAGGAAGCAAAAGGCAGGCTTCAGCAATGTCATTTGCCTGCACACACACACACACACACACAAGCAGCCTGGAGTGGGTGTGGTGTTGTGTGCTGCCTGCATCCCACAGACGGGGCTTTGCTTGTTTGTGTGGACCGTTTGCTGGCATGCTGTAGCCCAGTATTGGTCCTGGGGCTGGGGGTTGGAGACCCCTGCTCTAGAAAGAGAGCAATTTACTCTCCGCCAGGACTGTGGGGCTTCAAAGGGTTTCAGGGGAACCTGGGCAAGTCAGAACAGTTCAAAGTAGAAAAATGACGCACGCCTGGGGTGCTGAACCAGCCGCGGGTTACAGTCAGGATGGCAGAAGCCTTCCAGTAACAGCAAAGTATGTTTCTGATTCAGAGGTGGGTGCTTTCAGTTCTCTCTCTCTCCCTCTCTCTCTCTCTCTCTCTCTCTCTCTCTCTCTCTCTCTCACACACACACACACACACACGCACACACACACACACACGAGGCATCCACAGAGGAGGGACGGGGTTTGGCTCAAGGCAGACCTTGACTTACAACCACAATTGCCGTTGCTAAATAACACAGTTGTTAAGTGAGTTTTCCCCCATTTTACAACCTTTCTTGTCACAGTTATTAAGTGAATCGCTGCGGTTGTTCAGTTAGCGACACGGCCATTAAGTGGACCTGGCTGGATCCACAGGAGGACATTGGGGGCCCCGGCTACTCACCCTGGCCTGCTGCAGGATGGCTTGTGCTTGGGACTCCTGGGCAGAGATTTGGGGCCCTTTCGAGCCCCCGTCTCCACCCCCGCTGAACCGGAACTGCAAGGGAGCGAGAGCAGAGGGTCAACATTCGGCTGAGCAACCTGACACCCAACAAAGCACAAGCATGCACAAAAGAACACAAAGCACTTTTGCAAATCACAGTTACTCGGCCACCTTGCTTTGGAGATGGTTTCGTCTTCCTGCACTTCTCGTGCCCGCAGCCCCACACAAAGCAAGAAGGGGGGGAGCCTCCCACCCCAGATGGGAATCCACCTTCGTCCAGCCCCCACCCTAAGGCCAGGCGCCCAGCAAAGGGGCAAGGAGGAGAGCTGGGAGTCGCCTGCTGAGGGCTGACCCCCAGATCCTGGGAGACCCTCCCGCAGCGGCTCCTTCTGCTCCTCCAATGGTACCCCCAGCGGGGGGGGGAAAGCCCCCAACAGCACTTGCCAGGAGAGGAAGAAACGTGGGGCCTTGGGGGCTGATCCATAGAATTGGGCCACCGGGAGACTGCGGCCCACGGGCTCAAAAGCTGCAAAGCGATTGGGCGGTGCCTCTGCCAATCCCTTTGTGCAGGGCAACAGGATCCTGAGGGCAGGCGTGGGCCTGAGAGAGTCCCAGCCACCCATTTAGACTCAGACTGTGGTCAACCCGAATGGAGGCACCCGACTGAGAAAGGGCAACCTTGCGTGACCTCTGTTGTCTTTCTCCTCCTCAAAAACCCTCCTAAAGGAACGAAGCCTTGACCGGAGGATTAGTCAGTTTAATCTCTCCCTGTCCAGAGCTGTTCATTTCCTGAGTTTTCTTCCTGTTATTTTCTGGTTTGTGGTTCTGCAAACTGCAACGTTCTTCCAGTTGTGAGGTTCTCCCTCTGGCACAAGGAGGGCGCGGAGCCATTTGGCTGCCCGCGGCTGGCACTGAAGCGTCCGAAGCAACATCGGGATTTGCAAGAGTCCTGCTTCCCCTCATTCAGAGGCCTATTTCCTGGATGGCTGAATTTGGTGATCCCGCAGTTCCACATCTCTGAATGTTGTGAAGCCCAAGAAAATATTCAAACATCTCAAAAAATGTGCCTTCGTAGTCAACATATGTATAATGTGCTGTTAGGAGAAATACAATCATACAATATAGAATTCCAAAGCTGGAAGGGACCTTGGAGCTCCACTTGTCCAAACTTCTTGTCCATGGCAGGAGACTTTTTACCATCCCAAAGAAATGGTTGTTCAATCTCTTCTTCATAACCCCCAGCAATGGGGCATCCACAACTCTGGGAGGCAACTTCTGTTCCACTGACTAATTGTTCTGTCAGAAATTCCTCCTTAGTTCCAGGTTGGGTCTCCCTTTAAAGAGCTTCCACCCATCGCTTCTTGGCCTGCCCTCCGGCACTTTGGAGACTAAATCGATCCCCTCATACCTCTGAGAGCTCTTCAAGGACTGGAAGACAGCTATCAGGTCTCCCCTTAAGTCTTCCCTTCATTTCAATACGTTTCAAAGCATCGGTTTATGTGATGGTTTCAACAATAATTGTCAAATAAATGTGGAAATAGAGCAGAGACGTTCACAAGTGCACATGCAGGAACTCTGAGATGGATGGATGGGAAACGGTTCTAGAGCAGGCCTGGCCAAGCCGGAAGGTGGAGGCCTGAACTGAGACGGCCAGTGGCCGACGGGTCCCCCACCTCCACCCCACAGGACAAATTCCATCTGAATGTTCAAGAGGAACAAGTGAAGACTGTGGCGAAGACAAAGGGGCTGGAGAGCAAGGAAGACCCAGAGGCGAGGAGGATCCCACAGGGCAAGTGGCTCGCTGCTCTTAGAGCAGTGGTTCTCAACCTGTGGGTCGGGACCCCATTTGGGGTCAAACGACCATTTCACGGGGGTCGCCAAACCACGCTGTCCGCCATTTTTTTCCCTTTTCCCTAGCTGTCCTACTGCCTCTTATTGGTGGCCACACCCACTTGGGGGTCACCACAACATGGGGAACTGTATTATGGGGTCACGGCATTAGAAAGGTTGAGAACCACTGTCTTAGAGCATCAGTGGCTGACCAGAACTTGCTTACAGCAGCATTTGGGATGGCCTCCCTGCTTCTGGATTTCTAAGGCCACCGCCACCCCGAAAACCAGAATAGTGGATGTTGTGACTTACACCAGAGAGCTGTGCAGGGCTTTGGGCTTGAGGAGGAAAGGTAGCTTCCCCCTTTTGGATTCTGAATGCTGCCACGCCGTGGCTGGGACAAACCCTTCTCTGCACACCAAGGCAGGAGTGCACCAGCCCTCCTTCACGGGTGACCTTCTTCCCACTCCTTCCTCTGCACTCAAGTAATAGTAATAGTAGCAAAGTTGGAAGGGACCTTGGAGGTCAACTAGTCCAACCGCCTGCTCAGGCAGGAAACCCTACACGATTTCGGACCAATGGCTGTCCAGTCTCTTCTTAAAAACTTCCAGTGTTGGAGCATTTACTGCTTTTGGAGGCAGGCTGTTCCACTGATTAATCGTTCTCCCTGTCGGGAAGTTTCTCCTTAGTTCTAGGTTGCTTCTCTCCTTGCTTAGTTTCCACCCGTTGCTTCTTGTCCTGCCTTCAGGCGCTTTGGAGAATAGCTTGACTCCCTCTTCTTTGGGGCAGCCCCTGAGATATTGGAATACTGCTATCATGTCCCCCCTGCGGTCGCTACTCAACGGAAGACCCAAGCCCCGAGAGGTTTTGCGCTTCAGCCATACTCACCGGCAGCATCAGCAACGTCCCGGGTGGGCCTGGCAAACCATCAGCACCAGGAAGTCCTGCACGTCCGGGTGGACCCTGGCAAAGGAGAGCGAGAAGGACATCCTCAGCCACGGGAAGGTTGGCACAAAAAAATCAGGCTGGGCTGAGAGGGCACCGTCTGAATTCTAGACAAGCACGTTCAGTCAAAATCTGATCGATTTGAACTTGTGTGGATATAGGAATTGTGTGCTTGGTTGACCAGGGCCCAGGGTTAAGCGTGGATGGATGTCACCGCTGGGTGTGAAAGGAGTAGTTGGAGCTGAGAGTGTTGGGAAAATTACCCCCCCCCCCGGGAGACCCTTCTTCAACCACTGCCTGCCAAGAGACCCACCAGTGCCCTGAGCTGGAAGCATTGCCAGCCCCACCGCCTTCCACAAAGCAAAGGGCTGCCAAACCTTTGAAGCAAAATATCTGCCAGGTTTTGGATCATTTGGGAAAGGCTGCACTGAGTTGTGGGAAAAGTGAGGAAGAAAATAAATGATAAAAAAATGGATTTTCCTTAAAAACATGTTACCCCCTCATGCTTAATATCTGTCATGAGCTGAAGGAATATCTGCTATCGCTATTTAAACCTATGCCCAGTATCTGACAGAGGGTAGCAGCTGCCCCAACCAGCTCTGCCAGGGCTTTTAGGTGGTGGGGCACAGGGTGAAAGCAGGGGGGAGAGAGATAGTGTGAATGCAGCCAGCAGGGAGAGGGTGTGGTGTGTGGACCTTCCTGAGGAGCTACCTGGGTGAAAGGGTAAGAGACACCCCCTCCACACTTGGTGCATCCCTAGGATGGCCCTGAGCAAAGCCTTGCCTTCCACTGGGAGGGGGCAGAAGGGGCTCTCACGGTAAGGTGGGGGTCCCCAATCTCCGGGCCTTGAGCCCTTCAGAATTGGGTCGCAGAAGTAGTGGGAGAGTGTGTGGGTGCACGCGTCCCCACTTGTGCGAGCAGCAGGCAGGTGTGTGTGTTTGTGCGCTTGCCCATCCCCCCCTCCCCTGCCCGGCTTGTTGGCAAGGGACAGTCAGTGGCTGGGAGCAGCGGCTCAGGCGATGCTTCAAGAAGTAGTCAATCAAACATAAGACAGTAATAAATCTGGGCATTGCTGATGCTTTTTAAATGATTTAAATACTAGCTCTTCCTTACAATTTCATTTGATTTCCAAATTTAAACACCCTCGCCCCGCACATCTTATTTGTTTATTCACGTTCCGTTACTTCTCCCCTGGTGCCTGCAGAGGCTGCAAATGGGAGGGGGTCTCCAGCGCCATCTGGTGGCGCGTGGATTCAGGGGTCATGAAAGCTCCAGATTTCGCTAGGAGTCAAAGGGGCACAAAGAAGGCCCAGGCCCCAGGCCCCAGTGCTGGGCTGCTCTGCCCTCCACCCGGCCTTGAACTGGCCCAGGAGAGAGCTGCTCTGCCCACTCCCAGTTGGCCTGCCGAATGCCGCTGCCCTCTGCCTTGACCGCTGATCCCATCAGCCGGGACAGCAGGGACATCCACCAAGTGGGGCTGCTATAGGAAAGGGGGGGGGCTGATTTTTTTTTTCTCTTTTCTCCCTTTTACCCTCTGAGCGTCCCCCAAGTTAACATAAAGTGAAATTTTGGAGAAATGGAAAGAAGTAGTCCCAATGAGGCAGGAGACCCTACCACGACTGGCTGTCGAGCAAGAGACGGGACGAGCGGCTGGGACAGAGTCTGATTTTGGAATGGAGGATTGTGGAGGAACAAATCGGGCGCAGTATGCCGGCTGCTCTTCTCCAGATCTGCTCTCCCACATCCAGTTTCTTGGGATTCGGTGGAATGAGCTGCAGGTTTCTGAGCAAACATCTGATCCCTTTGGGACGAGACTGACCCACTTGCTCCAAGGGAAAGCGCCTGCTCTGGATGCCGTCAGCCAAAGAGTTTTGACTGGCGAGGTTTGAGGAGAGGAGCCTTTTCTGAGGTGGCCCCCACCCTCTGTGGCACTCCCCTGTCAGAGGTGGGACTCACGCCACCCGCCCGCCCAGTCTTCCGTAAGAGCCTGAAAAGTGGGGTGGATCTGGGGCCCCAACAGGGCCTCCTGTCACATTGGGGTGGCCCTCAAGTTGTCCATTCTCTTGGTTTCTCATTTTAATTTCAACGTTTTAGTCTACTTTCATTGCTTGTTGCATTTTGAAACTCTTATTACATTGTAAGATGCCCAGAGCCACTGTATTAGTAAGATGGACAGCATAGAAATCCAATAAATAAACAACCCGGTAAATAAATTCAATCCAAAAGAAAGTCCTAAAGTTGAAAGCTGGCCTTCAATGCAGCCTCTTCCACAATTGTCTCACGGGAATGACGGAAGACGACCCCTTCCAGTCTGGGGGGAAGGGGATGGAATAGGAAAGAAGAAGACATACTGTATTCTTGGTGGGGAGACTCTAGATTCCTGCATAATGGCCTGGCCTCAAATGCCCCCTTCAGCTCATCCTAAGATCGCTCACTCAGCTTCACAAGGTGCCCCTCAATTTGTCCCCCTCCCACCAGGGAGGCAGACCCCTTCAACTCGCTCTTCTAGTCTGAAAGCGGGGCACACGTCCTCCTGCAGCAAAAACGCTGCTCCGCAGGTGCCTCTGCAGGGACGGAGCTTTGGAGGCTGAGCCGCACAGCTGCCAGAGGCTGTGTGGGGCGGCTGGGACGTGCCCCTCCCTTGATCCCTGAGGACATCCCTCCTCATGGCCATTCTGGTGCTGGCAGCAGGAGACAAGAGGCACCTGGCCTCTGCATTGCCATTCGGTGGGCACCCTTGAGCTGATTGCCCGGATGAGATCCTTAGATGTGGCAGGAGCTTGTGAGACAGACTGGCCTGGGGAGAATCTAGCCACCCCAGATCAAATCTGGAGGATGCCGACCACTTAAGCATACCGAGGACTTCTTCTGCTCCCTTGGCAGAAGGAGCCCCAGGCCCAAGGCGCTGCTGCTTCTCTGCTTCCAAACTGGCACTCTTTGGGGCAGAGATTGTTCCTTCTCCATTCTGTAAAGCATCCTTTTAATGCTTCACCAGAGCTCAGCATGGCCCAGTGCAATTTTTGAAAGCAAATCTGGAGGTCAAATTGATTTGTTCAAAACATAGCACATGAATTAAAACATCAGAAAAATACAGTATCATACCAGCGGGCTGCAATGCAGGCAGCCCACGAGAGAGAAGCTGTTTTGGTTGCTTCCACTGGCAGAAATAACTTCTACACCAGCTCTGCAGGCGAAGAGCCAAGTGTTTGTACAAAATGCCGGCTTGATGTAGGTTTTATCAAGCCACGGGGACCTTTTGTTTACAAGGGAAGCATATTGAGAAAGCGCACCCTGGAACTTAGAGAAGCATCCGCAAGCAGGATCTGGTGTGGCTTTGGAGAAGCTGGGCCTCGTCCTTCTACCCTCCATGCTGTGCAACCCATGGCTTTCAAAACTGAGGGGTCCCGGGACATAACGAAAATGGCACTACACACTTTCAAAGATCCCAAAGACCCTTGAGTACAACCCCAGGCAATGGTGGGGACCACTCAGAGTAGGGAGGGCACGAGGTGGGGTTCTCAAGGCCGGAGTGTGGCATGTAGAGGGAGCACCACGGCTCCCAGGCTGAGTCCAGACTTCCTCAGCATGGAAGGACTCACCCCTCCCCGGAGAGAGGAAGCCCCCAAACGCCTGCTGGGACTCAGCCACACTGCCGGGTCCTGGAGCCTTTGTTCAGCCCCGCAGCAGCTCCGCTGGTGCTTCCAGCAAAGGGTCTGATCCATTCTGACATTCTTTTGGGGGAAGGAAAAAAAAAAACCTCCCTAGTTTCCTAACAAAAACATCTTTGAGGGCATCAAGAAACTTAAATATCAGGACAAGGAATTCAGACCAGTTCTTTCCACACGCTGCAGCACCTCCTGCTGGTCACCATGAAGACTGCAGGGAAGACTTTCCTATGGAACCAGACAATCTTCATCCTCCATTCGGATCCGGTAGCGGCTATTCATCTTCCCAGGCAGATTATACATTTCAGAAAACCCACCACATTTATTTCAACCCTGAAATGCTCCAGTGAACTTTGTACAATTCAAGCTCATCCTAAATGGAGCTGAATATTCTGATTATAGCTGAAGCAGATTAAACCTGTCTGTCAGAATCCAATTATATTTCATTTCTAGCTACCTACTCTGAAAAAAACCCCATTTCTTACTCTCCCTGGATTCTGTCATACTACGAAAGGGGAGAGGGAGCAAGGGGTTTTTATGACTCTGACTTCCTTCATTTAAACTACAAAGTGACTGGATGTTGATTCTCATCAAGAGGACTGACCATAACAATACAGCCATCGCCTTTCATCTACTCTCTCTCTCTCTCTGAAGTCTCCCTTTTGCTGGCAGTGAGGGAAAAGGGGGGGAACAATGGAACGCCTGGGATCTGGGAAAAGAGAGGATGAGCAGGAGACCTTATACCAGGGGTAGACAACCCTGACTCTTTTACAACTCATGGACTTCAACTTCCAGCATTCCTGAGCCAGCATTCTGGGAGTTGAAGTCCACGAGTCATAAAAAAGCCAAGGTTGCCTACCCCTGCCTTATACCATCCCAGACATATTTTCCTGGCAGCCCTCCAAAGCCTTGACCGAGGCTTAGCTAAGCGGTCTGAGGACCCCAGGGAGTCTCAGGACAGCCCACTCAGGCCTTCCAAAGCGGAGGCCCAAATAGGCTTCTGCATTTCATCTGGAGACGGGGCGGGGTGTTTGCCTTGGCTTCCGTTCCCAGCAAAGGCCTCTTAGAAAGCAATTACATCTTAGAGGGAATCAAAAGCTTCCAGCCCTTCATTTGCCTTGCAGCACCAACGCAGCAATTATCTCTGGGTCCAGATGGCAGAGCTACAAGCGAGGGGGGGGGAGAGGGGGAGAGAAGAAGACCATATTTTACCTAAACACTAAAGGTAAGCGTGGAGGAGAAAGTTGTCCCGTATTATTTGCTTTTCAAATGTAAAGCTGCCTCATCTATGCTGCCCAAACGACACACGTGAAACGATGCGACAGTGTGCTCGAACCTTTTCAGAACACTGCAGCCTGTCTCGCAACCGAAGGAGTGGAGATGGGAACGCATCCACGAGGCAACATACACACCCAAACAAACAACCCTTTGCAGAAATTGCAAATTCTCCGGAAAGGAGCTGCAAAAGGAATGCACCCAATCTAGCTTCCGCGACACCTTTGACCTGCTTCCGACACCAAGCGAAGACGACGGAATCATAAGCGAAAGAAAAGAACTGGATTTGCAAACAGTCCGAGAACAGCCAAACCTAATTAAAGCTGACATCAATGAATGAAGCTTTGTGTGCAAATAACCTGATGGAGATCCCGTTGCTAAGGAGGGGGTTTCCTGACTTCCCATCCTCGCCCTCAGATTGCTAGCTGATGAAATACACTGAAATGAATTTGGAGTAGGAAAATGGGGAGAGGACGAGACTAAAATCAGTCCCAGGAGCAAGAACCACGAAGCTGCAGACCCTGCTGGGAAGTGCTGAGGTCTTCTTTGCGAGAGATGTTCAGTGAAAGATTGGGGGAGGGGGCTTTGCTGGGGGGGGGGGGCTGAAATTTTATCCCGCACTGCGTTGAGGGTGATGTGGGTCTGGCAGGTGTGCAGAAAAGGTGATTCTGGGCTCCTGTCATGAGCGGTCAGCACGTCTTCTGCTTTTCTCCATGCTGGGCCCAGCACTGGAAATAACCTGCTAGACAAAGACCTCTGAACCCCAGGACAACCTGCCTTCCACACACCCTTTTTTACCCCCAGATGAAGGGAGAACCTCCAAATCATGGGGAGTTGGTCAGCATGTACGCTTCAAAGGAATGGAGAAAGGAGAAGCTCCGGAACTCTAGAATTCAAACAAACAAACAAACACCTGCCATGCAACACCCCAGACTTAACAACTGTTGATAAGAACTTAGAAGATAAAATATACCATCAGAGTCCTGGGAGGGACCTTGGAGATCTTCAACCATCTGCCCAAGCTAGAAACCCTATACCATTTCAGACAAATGGCCGTCCAATCTCTTCTGAAAATTTCCAGTGATGGAACAACCACAACGTGGGAAATTGTCAAAGAGACATGCAACCTAGAGGTGAGAAGACATTTCCTGACAGCGAGCACAATTGACCAATGGAATGGCTTCTTTCCAGAAGTTGTGGGTGCTCCATCACTGGAAGCTTTTAAGAAGAGATTGGACACCATTTGCCTGGAATGGTCTGGGTCTCCTGCCCCAAAAAAGGAGGGGTTAGACTAGAAGACCTCCACAGCCCCTTCCAACTTTGTTATTCTGTATCCTGTAACACAGGGGTTCCCAACCGGGAGTGGGAGATGATATTCCAGAGGGTGCAAAACTTGGGTTTAGAAGTTTCAAAATTACAGTGTATATGCATAATTTGTTATTTTGAACTTTTGTAAGGGGTGTGAGACTATATCAGAAGTGTTCTAGGGGTGCGGGGTATAGAAAAGGTTGGGAGCCGCTGCTGTAATAGATGCCTTGCGTGCAGTCCCAAAACAACTGGAGCATCCCTTGAACACCATCAGCATTGACAAAATCATCATGAGTCAATTGCAAAAGGCAGCTTGACTTGGAACAGCTCACATCCTGCGACAAGTCTTTAACACCATCAAACCACAACATCTGACCTTCCCAGGACTTTGGGAAGGACTCAGTAGGTGGATAAAAATGTCAAATACAATCCAAACATCTGGCTGACTGTGCAATGAACCATAATAATAATATTAATAATATTAATAATAATAATAGTAAAGTTGGAAGGGACCTTGGAGGTCATCTAGTCCAACCCCCTGCTCAGGCAGGAAACCCTACACCATTTCAGACAAATGGCTGTCCAGTCTCTTCTTAAAAACTTCCAGTGTTGGAGCGTTTACTGCTTCTGGAGGCAGGCTGTTCCACTGGTTAATTGTTCTCACTGTCAGGAAGTTTCTCCTTAGTTCTAGGTTGCTTCTCTCCTTGATTAGTTTCCACCCGTTGCTTCTTGTCCTGCCTTCAGGTGCTTTGGAAAATAGCTTAATTCCCTCTTCTTTATGGCAGCCCCTGAGATATTGGAATACTGCTGTCATGTCCCCCCCTTGTCCTTCTCTTCGTTAAACTAGACATACCCAATTCTAGCAACCGTTCCTTATATGTTTTAGCCTCCAGTCCCCTAATCATCTTTGTTGCTCTTCTCTGTACTCTTTCTAGAGTCTCAACATCTTTTTTACATTGTGGCGACCAAAACTGGATGCAGTATTCCAAGTGTGGCCTTACCAAGGCCTTGTAGAGTGGCATTAATACTTCACGTGATCTTGATTCTATCCCTCTGTTAATTGATTGGAAAAGATTTGTTATTCTTCTTTTAAAAAAACCCAATATTTTAAGGACTAACCAGTCTAAGCAGTTAGATTTTGGGAGAACACGTCACTGCAGATCGTGTCTACTTATTGTCCACTCTATGAAATGCACGTGATGCAGAATATGGACCATGTGCTAATAAACTCCCCTCACAACCTTTTATTTATTGACTGGCCTGGGGTGTCTGTGAAGCAGCTGTTCCTGGGCTTCATTCTGGCAGACGAGCGCACTCAGTGTGGAAGAGGCCCTTGAGAGTTGGAGGCAGTTCTTCTCTCTCTTTCTCTAGCAAGGAGGAGTCGGGGTCTCCCCCTGCCTGCCTTCGATCAGCCCCAGGCCTGATTGTGGACACTGCGCCCCAAGTGGCTTGCAACCTCCCCCAGCTAGAAGTCTGGGAGGCAGCGGTGCCCTCCGCTCCAGGTAACCCTACCTGCGAGAGAACTTACCCTTTCTCCAGGATCTCCCATTGGGCCCGCTGGCCCCGTTGTTCCCGGGGGACCTGGAAGCCCCTGAAGGAGGAGAAAAAGAAGGAAAGTCAGCCCCAAGGGGAAAAGGAAGTTCTCGCACTCCTCACAGAGGGGAGAAGCCCGAGGGGGACCTGATCCCTTCTGCACGGCCGAATTGGCCTGGGAGCCAACCACGGGGCACCACGTTCACCCCGGGAAGCAGCTGCAGGCGAGAGCAGCGGCCTTCTGCAGACTTGCTCCCTCCACAGCGGAGAAGACCCATCCACATCCCCGGGGCCAAAAGGGAAAGAGAGGCAAGTAACTTACGGCTGGGCCTTCTGGGCCAGCTGGTCCTTCGAGAAGCATGCCCTGAAAATGAAGGAGGAGGAGATGAAAAGCACAGAACAGCACCGGACACTCCCCATTACAAACATCTACCCCCATTGTCTTGTGCACGGCTGCAAGGAGAACCCCCGAGTCCCTCCAGAAAATCCCACTCGGCCTTAAACACTCCCACCACCCCCACTGCTAGCACTGCTTACAAGCATCCTGGGCACGAGAGCAGAAAAACTAAGGGAGGAAGGGAAAGACAAGCTTCGCTAAGTTCAGATTTTGTGTGCTTCCCCCCTCCAGGTTTTGTGGATTTGGGTCCTATCGGGAGCAGGTGAACCGAGTTGACATCATGGACTCTCCAGTAATCTTTGATCAGAAATTCCTGACCGCTCACCAGGAAGGCCCGACCCTTCCCCCCCCCCCCCAGATCTGCCCAGATGCCTTTTCAGGCTTCATCTCTGTGAATTCCAGCAATGGTGAGAAATTACAGTTTTGGCTTCTGCATTGCAGGATAGACGCTGAACCGCAGGAGATGCCGGGGTCATGATTCCTACCCCCAAATTGCTGAGGAAGTGCTCCTGTTTATTACCTGCATATCCACTCCAGTTTGGAAAGACAATCCAGGACGTCTCTCCCCCCCATCTCAGTCCCTGGCTACTCAGAGAGTAGCTGATGAATCCCAAGACACGGACAGACCACCTTTGGGGCACCCAAGAAGCCTTGAAGGTGCCCCCAGGAAAGGCCTCTCCCCCAAATGGCGAGGCTGTTGGGAGCCTCTTCATTTGGCAATCTTCACACCCAAAGGACTGGGGGGGGCCCCTCTCCCCCTTTCATTTCCCAAGAACCAGCTGGGATTCTGAGGGTCCTAGGGCTGTCCAGGAGCTGTTGCCTTGCAAGAAAGGGGGAAGGTCAACAAGAACCGAATAGAACCGAGCTGCTTCGGAAGAACACCTGGGTGCTCTCCAAACTGAGGCCAGATTCCTATTTCCAAAAAAGGCCTCCAACGTTCTTGGGAATAGAAATGGGGAAGAGGGCTACCTTCCCATTTATTTGTGGTTTAGCACCCAAAGCGTCTCAAGTGAAGCAGCCCGGCAGGGCAGGGAGCCAGGCAGAGGTCCAAGGAGAGAAGGCAAAGGGAACCTGGCTGCGCCCTCCAAACACAGGAAATCCAGATCTGATACCTGAAGAACACTAAGTAGCCATAAATCAAACCAGGAATGAGCACCCCCTGACAGCTCCCAAACTGGCACCCTCAGGAGCCTTGAACTGTAAGACAACAACTGATGCCACCCAAATTTCCACCTCGCCCTTCACAAACACAACTAGTGGGCACACCTCATCTTTGCCCTTTGCGGGACAAAGAGCTTTACATAGGACCAACTGTGGGGGAGAGCCTGGTCCGCTCTGGCTTACAGCGCTACCAAGGCGAGAGAGAAGCGGTGAAGGTGGCCGCCGTGCTCCTCGTGGTCCTTTCCCGGAAAGGGCTGGTTTGCTGATGGCAGCAGCGCCAAAGAGGCGATGGGGAGCCATGCTTGCCGCTCTCTGGACACAGAGGGGGTTGCCTTTTGAGGGCAGGTCGTCCTCCTCCTCCTCCTCCTCCTCCTCCTCCTCCTCTCCTCCTCCTCCTCTCCTCCTCCAACTACCCGTAATAGCAGGCCTTTGGGGGAGAGGCCAAAGGAGCCAGCCTTTGCCCTGGTTCACTTTCTGTCAGAGCTTCGCAAGGAGCTGCCAAGTGTTTGAGGCTGCTGAGGAGCATCTTGTTGTCTGGGCAAAGGTTGGCAGGAGAAGCTTAGGCACCTCACAGTCCTCTCCACAGTAGTGGAGGAAAGCTCGGGGGGTCTTGGGGGAGGTTTTTCCCTCCATCTCCCCCCACTCGTAAATCTTGTTCTCCCACAAGAAGGCCGAGGGCAGAGGGAGAGGCCATTTCCAGAAATCACCAACTGCCAGGGAGCTTCTGGTTTCACTTTAGCTGCTTCCTGAATTTCAGGTTGGCACAATATCATGAATCATCAGTGAACCGAAAGAGGCCGGATTAGGATGAATGAGCATCAAACCCGGGCAAAGACAGTCGGTTGTGGGAACGCAGCTGCTCAGGCACTTCCTGGCCTGGGAATGCAGCAGCTCCCCTGCCCGGGTGCCCAATTGGGGACAGGTTTTGGGACTGGGGAGGACAATGCAAAGGCGAAGCCAGACCCACAGCAAGGGGGGGGGGGCATGGAGACAAAGGAGGCAATTGGAGCTGTGGCATTTCCTTGACAGAGTCTGGCCACTCACCCTCTCTCAGCCCAGCCTACCTTGCCAGGTTATTGTTGGGAAAAATAGGAGGAGGGAGCGCTATCCATGGTGTCTTATGCTCTGGAGAAAAGGCACTGGACAGCCCAACAAAGTGGGTAGGCTGTGATATGTGCATCCAGGGACAAATTATGCTTCATCTCCTGGATGGAGGAATCCAGGAGGATCTGGCAGAAGGGGCTTGCCGAGGGTCCCACCACTGACAAAATTTCATCTCCAGAGACTCTGGATTTGAACCTTCTCAGTGACGACCACTTTAACCTGGATTACTCTATTTTTGAAACGCTCTTCAGAACGAGGCTCTTCCAAAAGGCACTGGGGGACAAATCATGAGGAACGGCGTAACCTCGGATTGATTGTTGATAAGTCTATCATTTGATTTTTGGGTTTAATCTTATTATATTAATACTGCAGCCGTTCAAATTCTCTGGATGTACGGCATCACGGGAGTTGTAGAAATGAATGAACAGTCAATCCAAAAAATGTGTTTCTGCTTGCTCTGGCATGAAGACGGCGGGAAAAGCTCTCAGCTGCCAACTTTCTGGCATAACCAAGTGGGCAGCACATTGCGGGACTCCTGGAAAGGTGAGGATTTTGTTTGCCTTGTCCAACCCCCCCCCCCCAAACAGTAACAAAAACAGCAGAAAAGAAAAGCTCGGAAGCCAAGGGAGGGTTTGGGAACCGAATGATCTTAAAATCATTAAGACTGGAGTGAGTGGACTCGTGCTCAATGATTTTTAAGGCACCACAAACCTTTTTTCTATCTGCACAAAAGATCAAATGCTTTCTATCAAAGTCTAAACATTTGCATGAGAAAAAAACAATCCAGTGGTTATCTGGATTTCTACAGCAGAGATCGATCAGGCCTTCAGATGTGCTTCATTCGGCTAAAACAGAGGGTAAAAGAAATTGCTGAAAAAGAATGTTAGAGAGTCCAAAGTGATCTGCCCCTTTAACAAACACAGCAACACATGAGGCTCACAAAAACATGTTCATCCTACCAAAGAGATGGGAAAGGTGGGATAAAGCTTGTACTGAAGCACACCTGGAATTCCTCAGCGTCTCTGGGTGACAGCAGAGGCCCAGCGGGGAGAGCAACGTCTTGTCTCAGCCCTGGACCCAAACTGGCTCTCCAGAGTCTGCTGGACTAGGATGCCATCATCCCAGGTGAGCTGGGATCAGTGGCAATTGTATGGGGCTGCACAATGAAGCAGGACAGAAGGAGAGGACAGCCCTTCCTGCACCTGCCAGCTGTCAATCAGGCGGCTTTTGGGCAAGGGCTGAATGTCCTTCTGGAATCGTGCTCCCCCCGTGTCTAAAAGGAGCCCAACTGACTCCCTTTGAACACACCCACACAAAGCGCCTGGGCAAAAGGGAAGGAAACATTGGCAGATGGCAGCTAAGGGGCACATCTTCCACTGGATGGTGACATTTAATGGGGGGAGCACATGCAGGAGACCCCAGCAATCCCTGTCCTCTGGGCTCCGTGCACCGCACGCAAGGACGGGCCTTCCGAATGTGTCTCGCCTGAGGCAGGGCAGGGATCGGGAAGGGGAGCAGCACGTTTAATGCTGATCCAGCTTGTGTTGGTTCAGTGACCAGCGGGGCCTTTCTCTCAATCCTGAAAGAGCCTCAAGGCGGAGCATTACTGAGAGATGCCATGCGAAGCTCCGGGCTCTGTGCCGCTGGCCCAGAATAAGGCATTGTGGTGCTGAACAACAGCCACAATCCTAAGCCCATCCAACGCCACTGGCGTTACGCATCTTCTCAGCAGTCAGTGCGGGAGAGTCCTGGGCTGAGAGCAGGCTGAGGGTGGCCAGGCCTTCTCTCCTCTCTGACCATCTCAGCAGCAGCTCACTTCCACATTCGAACTCCCACTGGATCTTGAGCAAGGAGAGCGTGGTGGGCCTTCCAGTGAGGGCTCGACACACAGCAGCCGATCTCTCACGCGGCAGAAACCGCCTTTTTCAGAGCATTCCACGTAAGGTGTTCCACGCCAGAGACCCACTATTCCCGCAAGAATCCCAGCCTCCACATAAGAGCACACCACCTTTCAAGTATACATATCTCTTCCCCAAGCTCTCTCAGTGAAGCGGCTGATGTGATGGGCCGTTGCCTTGAAGCCGTGAGGGTCTGGATGGGGGTTAACAGACTCAGGCTCAATCCTGACAAGACCGAGTGGCTTTGGATGTTGCCTCCCAAGGATCATGTTAACTGTCCAGTGTTGACTCTAGCAGGGGAAAATATACCCCCTTTGGAGCGGGTTCGCAACTTGGGTGTCCTCCTTGATCCACAACTGAAATTGGAACATCATTTGACGGCTGTGGCTGGGAGGACCTTTGCACAAGTTCGTCTGTTGCACCAGTTGCGACCCTACCTGGACCGGGAGGCTCTCCTTACAGTCACTCATGCCCTTGTCACCTCACGTCTGGACTACTGCAACGCGCTCTACATGGGGCTACCCTTGAAAAGTATTCGGAGACTACAGTTGGCCAGAATGCACCCGTGCGAGTGATAGAGGATGTTCCTCGGTACACCCACATTACACCTATCCTCCGCGAGCTGCACTGGTTGCCTATTGGTCTCCGGGTCCAATTCAAGGTGTTGGTTATTACCTTTAAAGCTCTATATGGCTCAGGGCCAGGCTATTTGCGAGACCGCCTACTACCTCATAGTTCCCTTCGTCCGGTTAGATCCCACAGGCTGGGCCTCCTTCAGGTCCCGTCAGCCAAGCAGTGCCATTTGGCGGGGCCGCGGAGGAGGGCCTTCTCTGTGATGGTGCCCACGCTTTGGAATCAGCTCCCCCCGGAGATTAGGACTGCTCCCACCCTGTTGGTTTTCCGCAAGCTGCTTAAGACCTGGCTTTTCCGGCAGGCCTGGGGTTTATAAAACCTGACCCCTGGATGAATGTTACTGTATTGTTTGTCTTGTTAAGTTATATTGTCTTTTTTATTGTTAGCCGCCCGGAGTCCTGCGGGAGTGGGGCGGTTTATAAATTTTAATAAATAAATAAACAAATAAATAAATAAATAAGTGATCCAGGACTTGGGACTTCCACCTGCCATTCCAGGCGTCTCTCCGTTACCCCATCAGGAAGCAACGGGATGCAAGGCCAAGTTGTGCAGCAATGATTAAGGTTCACTGCCACACACTAAATACCCCAGATCTGGTCTCTGGAAATCCCCACAGAAAAGCTGGACCCCTCAGCTATGAGGTTCTGCAGCACACCTTTACCTGCAAAGGAAGGGCACTTACTGGCTCTATGGTCGCTGGCTCTCCCTTCTGCCCCTTTTCGCCTCGAGGCCCACTGATCTGCACCAGAGGAAGAGAAAGCAATTCAAGAAAGTGGGATACAAAATGCAAGCAGGGAGACCTGGGCCAAAACCCAGAAATAAACGCAAAGCCGATTGCAGGCTGATTGATTTTGGATGCTTAGTGAATGCACTATTCAACTTGCAACAATCTTGGGACAGTCTCCTTAACAAGAGAGTAGCAGGTTTCCTGGGCCACCTCACCACCCTGAATTCATCCCACCCAAATCCTGGTGGCTTCTCTTACTTTGACCCAAATGCGCTCTGTTCTGCAAGTGCTAATGTGGGCAAATTGCAATTGCAACCTGAACTTGGAACCTGCTCTTTCAAAGAAAGCTTTTAAATAATGCCAAATCACAATTCCAAGTACCGGGACTTCATCTACCAAGCCTGTTGGGGTCTATCCAATTCTATGCAAAAATATAGCCGCCCCCCAGTCAAAGTTTCTATTTCAATCAGATTCACTGGTTGCTTCTCTGAAATCTGTAACCATTGCACAGAAATGGCAAGAATGCATTCAAATTTGCAGAACGGCGTTATGGTTAGTCTCCCATCCCGGAGAGGTTATGTCAGCATCACTCGGGGGTTCACTGAAACCTACCATTTGACCTGGAGCACCTACATTCTTGCAGGCAACGGCCAGAATTCTCAGCATAAGATCCCATCAGCTCTGGCCCAGTCGTGATGTGGGCTGCATCCGCCCAGGAATTAAGTCTAACTCTCATACAGAGACAAAGTCCTTCCTCACCCCTTCATAAATGGTATCCTGGTTAGCAGGCATCCCGGGTCCAATGTCAGGGGAGTCAGTCCTGTCGAAGTAACCGTCATAGTATCCTTCCCCGTACTCAGTGACAGAGAAATCTTTATCAGGATCCTCTCCACCTTCACTTACTCTTCCTGTGGTCTGAGCAAATAATAATAATAATAACCATAATCACAATCATAATAGTAATAGTAGTAGTAACAATCCCCCAGTGAGAAACTATCTTGACATGGTTGTGGGGCTTGATGAGAGCTATACCAGAGGTTCAACCATGCTGGACAGGTCTCATCAAAGGAGTCAGACAAAGAGTGTCTCTCCCATAAAAAATACAGTGAGACGTAAATTTCAGAAAGCCAGAACAGCTTGGATGTCGCCTGGGTAAATGCTAGATGTTGGAATTCCTGGATATCTGGTGCAAAATGGGCCACAGGACTCAGGACTGTTAGATAAGCAGTCAGGGCCAGCAGCTGCAGAATTACTGGAAGAAAAGGTGTTTACCTGTCACAAATACACAGTGACTGAAAACAAAGAAATAATAATCTCAAATTGCAGATCAAGTCCAACAAGAAGATATTTGAAATGAATGCACCAGTTCTGGAAAGAACAACATCCAGAATCAGAAAATACAGAACAGAGGCTAGCAGATCAACATCAATTTATAGTACGAAATAAAGTATTCACAGAAGCACAATTGGAAGAACTGCAAAGGTTTACCTAGGGCAAAGAAATCAAAGTAACTCAGAATGTAGAGGCAAAACAAGGGGAGTTGGCAGTAGAAGAATCCAGCAGAGAAATACAACTGTTTTCATTTGGAAACCAGGCATCATCTCCTCTGCCTCAGAAATAACAAGGCCCTCTGACTAAATAAATAAAAGAACTGAAACAAAGAATAACTGGGCACTTAGAACAGCACAAAAACATCAGAATTAGGCTGCCTGCATTGAAGCTTGCTCCAAGAAACAACTAGCACAAGCACTAAAAGATGCAATACTGTAATATCAAGTATAAGCACCAACTCACTGCAAGAAACAAACCAACTAATGTACAGCACAGCTTCGGTGATAACTGAATACCCGGGATGCAAAATCAACAAAGAAGAAAAAAAGCCAAAAAAGTGCACCACAAAAATGGAAGATTAGACTGGAAAATAAGATCAGCAAGTTGAGATCAGATGCAAGCAAGCTAGAACAGATGAGAGAAAAGAAGCTGAAGAACACGAAAACCAAAGAATACCTAATCAAGAAATACCACTTAGAAACAAGGAAGATCAAGGAAGCACTTGAGTGACTAACATCTGGGAAAACTTACCTGATAATAAAAGATACAGCAAAAGGGGCAGCACCAGGAAATGCAGGCCAATTACTTGCTTACTAACAACTTTCAGATTGCTAACTGGTGTGGTAGCTGATGCAGTCCAACAACATCTAGTTGAAAACCATCTCTTTCCACCTGAGCAGAAAGGAAACCACCCTAATAGCAAAGGAACAAAAGATCAACTCCTAATTGACAAAATGATTTTGGAAAACTGCAAGAGAAGGAAGACCAACCCAAATGTAGCATGGATTGACTACAAAAAGGCATTTGATTCTCTGCCACATGACTGGATGATCAAGTGCCTAGAAATAACAGGAGTTAGTAGAAACATCAGAAACTTTGTGCAAAGATCGATGGCACGATGGAAGATAGTTACAGGTCAATGGTGAGAGACTGGGAGAGGTTACAAACAAGAGTGAATCAAGGAGATTCACTATCACTTCTAGTTGTTATTGCACTATTTCTTCTGTCAACAATATTGAATAACTCAGGCCATGGCTATCAAACATCAAAAACATCTACCAGGCTATCCCATTTCCTTTATATCAGGGGTGTCATACTGCCGGCTCATGGGCCGGATGTATCATAGCGAAACAGCACCCACCCCATTGCCAGCAATGGAAAAAAAGTCACGATACGTCACGACACATCACATGACATTGCAAGTTTGACACCCCTGCTTCATATGGATGATCTGAAGCTGCAAGGAAAAACTCCATCTGAAATAAAATCGCTGCTCAACACTGTCCATATATATAGCCAAGATATTGCAATGGAGTTTGGACAGGACAAATGTGCCACACTCACAATCAAACAAGAAAAAATAGTGAAAACTGAAGGAATCAAAATGCCCACAAAAATAACATTAATAGTCTGTATGAGGATGATTACTACAAATACCGGGGTATCCTTCAAGCTGACAACATCAAGCACACTGAAGTCAAGAAAAAGATTAGCGGTGAATATATCAAGAGAGTGAAAAAGATCTTAAAGTCCAAACTCAATGGAGGAAATACCACCAAGGCAATCAACACCTGGACAATTCCAGTCATTAAGTACACAGCTGGAATAGTGGATTGGACTCAAGCAGAACTAAAAGCAATGGATAGGAAGACCATAAAAATAATGACAATGAATCATGCCCTTCGTCCTCGCAGTGACATTGAGGGACTCTACCTATCAAGGCAAATAGGTGAGCATGGAATGTTGCAAGTACATCACATAGTTGAAGAAGAAAAATGGGCTTTGGAAGAATATCTGAAGGACAATGATGAAGATGCACTGAAGTTAGTATGTCAGGAAAGTTTACTGACTACTGGAGAGACCAAACTGGCCTACAAGAAAGACCAAATGCAGAACAGAACGGAAGCATGCGAAGACGAAGCACTACATGGCCAGTACATTAAAAAAAAAAAATAGCAGGGGAAGCAGATAATAACAAGACCAGGCAATGGCTAAGAGCAGGAAAGTTGAAGAAAGAGACCGAGGGACTAATTTTGGCTGCATAAGACCAGTGCATACAAAGCCAGAATTGAGAAGATAGCAACAGACAGTAAGTGCTACCTCTGCAAAGAAGCTGAAGAAATAGCGGACCACCTGGTAAGCTGCTTCAAGAAGATCGCCCTGACTGACTACAAGTACAAGCAGCGGCATGATAAAGTAGCAACAATGGTGCATTGGAAGATCTGCAAGAAATATTATTTGCCTAAGCAAGAATTGGTGGGACCATAAAATAGAGAAAGTCATAGAAAATGAAGAAGTTAAATTGCTCTGGGACTTTAGAATTCAAACAGGGACCTTCCGCATAACACCCCGGACTTAACAATTGTTGATAAGAAACACAAAAAAAATCTGGACAGTGGACGTGGCAGTGCCTGGAGACAGCAGAAGAGAAAAGAAAAAACTGGAAAAGATAACAGAATACAAGACCTACAAATAGAAATAGAACGACTGTGGCAAAGACAAACAAGGATAGTACCAACAGTAACTACCAACTATCAACAGTTTTGGGTGCAATCCCAAAACAACTGGAGCACAACTTGGGCACCCTTGGCCTTGAAAAATTCCCCGTCAGTTGCAAAAGGCAGTTTTACTGGAACAACTGTGATGAGATCTGTAGCACCATCAAACATCCAGATCTGCCTATCCCAGGTCCTTGGGAAGGACTCGATAGGTAAACAAAAATGCCAAATCCAGTCTGAATATCTGGCTGACTGTGTGATTAATCATCATCATCATTATCATAATAATAGTAGTAGTAGTAATAAGTAAAGATTAAACTCTGGCAATGGCTTACAACTGGAACATTAAAAAAAGAAAGTGAAGATTTGATTTTGGCTGCTCAAAAGCAACCTATTCAAACTAATTTACTTTCTTTCTTAATTTTATTGGCTGCCCATTTTATCACAGGGTAACTAATGCACTCAAGGTCAGAACCAAAAATCATCAAATGATTCAAAGTGCAAAGAAGCAGAAGAAACAATAGAAGAAAATTGCACAAACTGATTATAAACAACAACATAACAAAATGATTCACTGAAACATTTGTAAAAATTATCAATGCCACTAATGAAAAATTGAAGGGAACATATAGTAGTTGAAAATGAGCAGGTTAAAATGTTGTGGGATTTCCAAACAGATAAAATCTTGGCTGATAACACACCAGACTTAACACGGGTTGAAAAGAAGAAAGTGTGGATAATTGAAGTGACAGTACCAGGGAGAGTAGAACAGAAGGCAAAGAATCGGAGAAGATCACAAAGTATAAAGATCTGAAAAATGAAGCTGAAATATTATGGCATAAACTGGCTGTGGAAGTCCCAGGGGTTATCGGCACATTGGGTGCCATACCAAAAAAACAAGGATGGGATGGGATGGAATGAAGAGATGGAATGGGATAGGATAGGATAGGATAGGATAGAATAGAATAGAATAGAATAGAATAGAATAGAATAGAATAGAATAGAATAGAATAGAATAGAATAGAATAGAATAGGGACTAGGGACTTTGGAATAGAATAGAATAGAATAGAATAGAATAGAATAGAATAGAATAGAATAGAATAGAATAGAATAGAATAGAATAGAATAGAATAGAATAGAGACTAGGGACTAGGGACTAGGGACTAGGGAATAGAATAGAATAGAATAGAATAGAATAGAATAGAATAGAATAGAATAGAATAGAATAGAATAGAATAGAGACTAGGGACTAGGGAATAGAATAGAATAAGGAATAGAATAGAATAGAATAGAATAGAATAGAATAGAATAGAATAGAATAGAATCCTAGGGCTGGAAGAGACCTTGGAGGTCTTTTAGTCCAATCCCTTGCCCAAAAATGGCTGTCCAATCTTCTAGTGAAAATCTTTATATTTAATTATATATGTAATATCTCCAGTATATAAGGTAATAATGTAAGACAATGGTTCTCAGCTTGTGGTCTGCGGACCCCTGGGGAGCCGTGATGTCATCACAAGGGGTCCACAAAGGCTTGCAGAAATGTTAGGATCTAAACCTTGAGTTAATTTGGGGGTCCATGGCCATGGTCCATGGCTACAAAAGTTATTTAAAGGGGTACGTGATGAAGAAAAGGTTGAGAACCACTGATATATGGTATAATATAATATACCTTATATTTATTACCTGATAAATAATAACCCTTTCAAGTGTTGAACATTTTCTCAGTGTTGTTATTCACTGACTTCTCCTCCTCTAAGGAGAAAGACAGAAGGGGAACAGAAGTAAAAGGGAACTCCATTATAAAATATCTGGGCTCGTTTCTTTTATACTAACCAGAGCTGAGAAGCCTGCAATGACCAGGTTCATTTTTAAGCAATCTTTCACTGCACAAGTGAGCAATCTTTGACAGAACTTCAAAATATGTCAATAGGTCAAAAGACAATTCTCATAAAATGCCGGCCAGCCTGGTCACTGGCAGTTGACATCCAAGATACCCGAAGGGCTTCAGATTGAAGAGAAATAGTTCAACTCTTTTCAAGCCATTTAAACTAGCCACTCTCATAACCCGGAGCGCCTGTCTGCCTTCTGTCCGGCCCAGGGGGGGTCTCTCCTGTGTGCTCAGAAAGATCCCCTTTCCAGGAGGCCCTGCGAATTCTGCCTTGATGGGCAGAGAGCTCCCTGGGCTGGTCTCAGACTTCCTCTGGGGGGGGGGACTCTTCTTTGCTAACAGATCCCTTTGCAAGGCAGGGAGAACAGCTGGATTCCCAGAGCCTCGGCCTCGGCTGCTGTAGCCATTTCTCTGCCAAACACCTGTGCCTGAACAACGTCTTGGGCCTCCCCCTGAAGGCCACCAGGCAGAGCCCACCAACAGCCTGGAACCGTCCTGTGACTTAATCCAGTGGGGGCCCTGCACACTGGCAAGCTCACCCAATTGTGGCTTATTCCAGGAACCACAGGAAACACATTTTTAATTTGTGAGTGAACTACAGGCTGGAATGTAGGTTGCTTTTTTTTTTTGCATCCCACCCACATTGACTGTACCTATTTGGCTTGAGAAAGCCCAGATTGGGTTACGTCCTAATGGGGTCAGGTTGGGCTTTGTTTCACAGCCTGTTTCGCATGTTGCGGGCAACATAAAATGTCACTCCATGCTATACTAAGACGATTAAAGCTTTTCATATTAGGTGTGGCTTGCAGAGCATGCTATGGGACCCTAACCATTCAACAAACCAAGACTTGGGTGGCGCGCTAGGAAAGAATCCCAGTCAAGCTCAGAAGCTGATCATTTGCTTATGATGTTCCATGACACTTTGCGTGTTTTCCTTTGAGTCAGTCTAGACCAGTGGTTCTCAACCTGTGGGTCGGGACCCCATTTGGGGTCGAACGGCCATTTCATGGGGGTCGCCAAACAAGGCTGTCCGCCATTTTTTCCCCCTTTTCTTTGGCCACGCCCCTGGCACCCGGTGATGTATAAGTGGTTGGGGGTCACGACAACACGGGGAACTGTATTATGGGGTCGCGGCATTAGAAAGGTTGAGAACCACTGGTCTAGACTGCTGCGGACTCTACGGACAAACCTTACAAGGCATCAAGAGGGGTCTGTCACTGCCCTTTTCCTAGGACTGAGGAAGGCTGGCCCATGGCCAATCTATTTCTGTGCCTGGAGAGACTAGAACTCAGGTCTCATTTTTGCTCAAAGCCCTTTAAAACTGCTCCACCTGTTTGTTTCATTCGCTTGACCCGAATATATCCCGTAGAAGAAGCAGAACAACTTACATCCGTTTCATTGTAGGTGATGACCGTGCTGGTGGGAACTTCTGCCTCAATGCCCTCTTCTGGGAGCTTATCGAAATTGTCCAGGTCTTCATAGTTGAGGTCTTCGTAAGGGATTGGCGTGTAGTACTCGTCCGTAATGGGCCCGTAGTTGTATTCCTCCAACAGCAGTTCATCCTCTTCCTTGGGAATCTCCTCCTGGGTCTTCTCCACCACCGGTGGGGGGGTGGGCGGAGGGGTGGGGCTCTGCTTGAAAAAGGAGACAAGAGGCAGGTGGGCTGTCACAAACTCTGCCCAGGAAGCCTAGAGGCGCAGACAGGCGGGGACTATCATCCCCACAGCGTTCTGTGCTGCACAAACAGAATTCCCATTGACACAAAGACACACGTGGCTGGAGCTTCCCTGTTTGCATCCAAAGCCCCCACAGAGTGACCCAGTGGAGTAGAGCAATCCAGGAGAGAAACACCTTCAGACGTTAAGATTCGTTACTGTAATCTCAGAATAAGACTAGCATTCATGACTTGGTTTCCTCGTCTGGTCTACCTTGAAGCAACGACATCAACCTTGCAAGTCTGGAGGCGCTTCCCCCTTCCCTCCCAAGGGAGGACCTTGCCTGGATGGTTTTCAGATTATGGCTCAGCCCCGGACTCAGCTTTCTTTTATCTGACTAATGTCTTGGTCACAGCTCTTTCTCCTGTTTCTCAAAGGTAGTGTTGTGATTCCGTGCCAGCCTGTGCTCCCCACAGCTGAGTCGGAGGAATCTGAGGAGGAGGTGGAGGAGGCATTTGAAGGGCCATCAGAGGCAGAGGGAGGCTCTGAAGTACAGGACTCACAGTTTGATGCAGAGCCTGGGCCCTCCAGTCGTGTTTCTGATGAAGCTCAGCTGTGTGAGGAGCATGAGTCAGATTGGAAGAATCACAACAGATGGACTTGCTAATTGACGCACGCAGACGGCGTCAATTAGCAAGAGTAAGTCAACAGAGGTCAATGAGGCACCTCCAAAGTAAGAAGAAACGGCAAGGAGAGACACCGCCTTAGGTCTGCTAAATAAAGAGAGGAGGTGTGGGTGGTGCTGGTTGCTGAAGGCAACTGTTTGAAAACTGCGTCTTGGAGTCTTGGTCTGTGACTTCTCTTATGACTTCGCGTCTGCTTTTCATTGTGTTCTTTTGGACTTGAGTTTGCTGTATTTGACAGGTTTGTCAACAAAATTAAAAGAGGTTTTTGTTTTTGTTTGCAAGTCTCCAGCCTATTGTAATAGCAGGGGTTTTGTCCTTGTGAAGTTAACAAGGACGACAATAGGCTGGGATAGAACAGGCATTCCTTCTGCTCACTACAGCAACATTTCAGATCTCTGGAAAAATATTAATCTGCTTTGGATCTTCCTCCTTCCTTCTTGGCTTCCTCCTTAACTCAAGCCTTCCCTCCTAGGAGATGGAAGATCGGACTCAGAGGACAAGGCTTCCCCCTTGGCGGGACATCTATCTATGTTCGGAGGCTGAAGGGAACAGCAGAGAAGAGCCGTGTTAATCCGCAGAAGCCAAAAACTAAGGCGTCTACAGCACCTTTTCCAATTAGCACATTCATTAAAAGGCATAAGCTTTTGTGAGCTGCAGCTCACTTCGTCCGAAGCGATATCAAATACAGTTTCTTTTTTTCCAAAGCATCTACACTCCCCAGGTCAAGGGCTACCCACGGTGTCTTGAACTACTTGGAAGAAAGACTTTTAAATGGAATTATTTAACAGCCATCCCCCCCCCCCAGGTTTGTAGAATAAAATCCATGCCCATAAGGAAACTGGAAGTTAACAGAGATGACCCACTTGCCAACCCAATTGGGGCTCTTCCTGGACAAGAACAAAGCACCTCGCTTGGTCCCCAGAAGGAGGCCCTGGGTCAGCCTGTGTCGCCTTTCCACTGAACCCTTTGAGGCAAGCAAATGCAGGAAACGGGAGCACGGTGGACCTGATGGCTAGCAGGGTAAGGGAATGGGGTCTGGAAAGCCTGGCAAACAATTTGCAGCTCAACCTACATCTAGCATAATTAAACTAGAATTACTTTGAGTCTCTTTCTCAGGCTTCCTTCCTTCTTGGACTCTTTTCCTGCTTAATCCTCCATGGTTCCTGGAATTTGTTAGAGGCTCCATCCCACCTTCCTTTCCACTCAACCCACACAGACCCACTGGTCCACTTCACTCTGGCAGACGGTCCCACTCTCCCACTGTCCTTTACCTCAGTGGTTTCAGTCACTTCCCTGGCTGCTCCATCAGTTTCCACAGGTTGGACAGTGGTCGGGGTGGCTTTCCCTGTGTCATCGAGGTCCTCATAGTAGGGGTATTCATAATAGTAAGTTTCTCCTTCAACTTCCAAGTTCCCGGCCCCGTCTGGGTACTGTGAAACAAAGAAAGTGGTTGAAACGACAACAGGCACCCTTACAGGACATCATTATATTGTGGGATTTGCCCACAGGACCCGGAGAAGGAAGGCCGCTGGCTTGGCTGCGGTGGAGGGGAACCGGTTACCCCCACAGGGGACGGGTCTATCAAGAGTTGCTGGTCTTAGCCCAAATCCAACAAAAATGTAACTTTCATTGTAATAGTTATTCATGGAACCCCTGTGAATCCAAAGTCATCGCTCGCACAGGGTGCCCAGCACTTCTCTGTCAGTTTTGCTCTTCTGGGTTTTTCTCCTCCCAAACTATCTCCAAGGTCCATCTCAGCATCCCAATCAGGGCTCTTTGGTTTTGAATGCAGACGAAAACAATAATCAAAAGGGGACCCAACTATTTCTCTTTTCTTCTGCTGCATGTGCGAATGTAGGCAAAGAGGCTCACCCAGCTGGTAGACTTCGGAGCTGGAGGCTCTGGGTGGCTTCTTTGAAGTCCAAGGGAAAGTTACACAATGTTCAAGGCAGGGCCTTACTCATAAAGACAGCAGCAGTGATGATGACCATCACGACTGTTGCCCGTTAGAATGCAAGAAACGTCCACAGTAGAGTTGGGATTGGGATGGGGTCACTCAGAATTACCACTTAGAGCAAAACCACCAAAGCAACTTGGTGAGTGGCGTGGTGAGTAAGATGAGACCCCGTCTTGCTTTACAAGAGAGCCATTCCCATCCTTGCTTAAAGATGCACACTTGAAATGACCACTGCACATTACAGCCAGGATCACTGTGTAGGTTTTCAAAGGGAGGGGTGCAACCAAACTTCTCCACGGAAGTTCCAAGTGATGCTGGATCAGCTTGCATGATGCTGCTTTCATTCTACACCTGGACATTAACTAGCCTGTCTTGTATATATCAAGAGCGATCAAAGGTCACATTAGGCGGGTGCTTTTCCACGGGGCAAAGGTCTTTTATCCGCTCATGTTATCTGTGAATGCCTCACCACTCCAAGTCTTCAGTTCTTTTGTAGAAGGGCGTAAGTGTCTTTGGGAAGCTCGGCTTGGACAATATCTTGCATGATTTTTTTTTTCATTTATTGGTGAACTGCATTCCTGGTTCATAATGTTATCATCGGTATGCTTTAAAAAATATTTTTTTTAAAACTCCTTTAAGGGACACAATCCATGCATATTTAAACAAGATTGTGTTAAACACACAACAGAGACTGACCCTTTTCTGTCTCCCTTTCTAACCCTCTGTCTCTGCATGGGTGTTTCTCCACCAGAGGCATATTAGGGTCCTCTCTGCACACCTCCGCTGTGTGCCTTTTGGCTCTGCCCCCCCTTTCTAAAGGGGCCTGGGGAACTCTGCCCTGCCCAACCCAGCCCTTGCCCGTGGGTGACAGGGAGAGACCCCCCGGCTGCTGCTCAGGCCCCCAGCCCCTTCCCCACTCACGTATTCATCAGGGTTTGGGTCCTGCGAATGAGGCACATCCGGCACCGCTGTGTCGCAGTCTGGGCTGTAGTGTTCACAGTAGTCATAGGCGGCTTGATGATCTGAGACGATGAGCAGCTGCTGGATGTCGCCCTGCAGGGAAGAGGCAGACCACAATGACGGAAGCCCCACCTGATGGGCAGCCCTCTTCCCTGGAACACTCGGAGGCCCCCTCCCTTAAAAGAGGAACCCCACCCACCACTTTTCTGAATGTGTTGAATGGGAAGAGAGCAGAATTCCCACACATCTGGAATTTCAGGAAATGTCAAGGGAGCACTCACAAAATGCCCGCCATACTGTGCAACCTCTGCTGTCCATTACAGTTCTTTGTGTCTATGAAAACTGGAGCTATTCTCCACCTCACACACACTTATGCACCCCTGCCCTTTCAATTTTTAAATCTTTTTCAATTTCAAAATTCTTTTTTCAGCTTTTTTATAGAATTTTTTTTAATTTTTCAGTTTCTTTTTTCAACGAAACATTTGAAAAAACAGTTTACATATTTTAAATTTTTATACATTTTTGAATTCTTAATGATCTAAGAGGAAAACAATAAATTACGAAAAGAGACAGACACTTAAAACAGGGGAGATAGGGGGCTTCTGGTTTGTGATCGCCGCGCCGGCAGATGTGCGAAGCGATCGCTCCCTTTGCCGTTCGGTTTTCTCCCATCGGGGGACCCTGAAAAGGGTCGAAAGTCGCCCTGGAGGGGCAACGAGCGTGAAGAGGACCTCCGACTGATTGCGGAGGGGTGGCAGCCCTTCTGGATGATCTAGAGCAGCTCTTCTAACTGACAGAGAAAAGATCAGCCATTTAACGTGGCCCATCATTAATGCTGTTTCCAGCCGAGGCCAAATTTACAACTAAGCACTTGAAAGCACTGTGGAGGAACTGGGTAAGATCTTACCTTCTTTCTACCCCAAGTATTTTTTCCTGTAAAAAGCTTTTTGAAACTGCTTCCCCCTGTGAGGAGAGAGGGAAAGGAACGTTTTTCTCCCACCCTCTAAAATGGCGGCATTTGATTACGTAGGGGAAATGAAGCCCTGAAAAATATAATTAATTGGACTTACATGTTTCTTATATTTGACGACCCAAAAAATTCCTACTTTCAGCTATCTTATCTACTTGCGGAAAAATAGAGAGAAAACGAACCTAAATTGGATAAAAGTTTAGCCCCTCTGAAAAGGATTTCAAATGCTATCGTGGACATCTTGTGGTGCAACCTGGTACAGCAAGTGAATATCCCTGCTAAAAGAGACCTGTTTACAACCTAGATCTGTCCTTGGTATTATCTAAAGATAAAAAGCTGAAACAGCTGGGAGGTGAAATTGGCTTTTAAGAACTGTGGAGGTGAACATTTATTGACTCTTGCTTAAAAATTAGCCTCCACTAAAGGACTATCTATAACTATTTTAGAAATGGAGGGGGACCATCAACAAACTTCGCTTGACTATAAACTTATACTTGAAAAAATTCTTGAAGCTACTGAGATAATTAAATCCAGACTGAAAGATGAAGGTGCTAGCTTGAACCTACAAACTGAAACCCAGATTCCAACTAAAGAACTTACAACTCAGAAAACAACAGAAATGGAAGAAAGCAACACTAAGACAGAGGACTTTAAGGAACAACAACAATATATTGAACACTCTGACAACCAAATCCTGTTTGTAACTAAAGAACCCACAATCCAAAAAGTAACAGAAACGGAAGAAACTAATACCAAAACAGAGGATGCTAAAGATCACTATATTGAAAACCTAGATAACCAAACAATAACTATAAAATTGGATATGACCTTTTACTTAAACCAAAAGAAACCTGAGGAGAAAGACCAGACCGAACTGAAGATAAAGACACCAGAGCAAACACTGAGACTTGAACTACCAGGGCAACAAATTAATGATTACAAATGGATTAGTTCTTTTGGAAAATTGATGATTAGATGGTCTCCTTTGATTCAAGTAACATGTGCCAGAATGAAGGGAGAACTATCTGATAACTTAAAGGCACTGGTATGGAAACCTGGTTGGCAGAAAAAGAAAGCTAGAGCTAGGTTTAAAAAATGGGGCCTTTTGACTTACTAGAGAGAGCCTAAAGCAGACATGTCAAACACAAGGCCCGGGGCCTGGATGCGGCCCACGAAGTGGTTTCATGCGGCCCGTGAAGCCATTCTGGAAACAGTGAGGGAACGGCCCCCGCTACCTTGACCTTGGCCCAGGCCGGCCGGGAGCCAATGTACAATTTTGTGGTGGCCATCTATGCTGAAACGCATTCAGTCTTAGCTCCACAAGGCCATCTGGAAACAGCAAGGAACCAGCCCCCTGCCGTGTTGGCCTTGCCCCGTTTGGGAGGTGTCACCCTTTGTGAGGAATGAAGAAATGCACCATTGCCTGGAAGTGGTCAGCAAATGGCCCTCACCTACTTCACATATCAGACTTGATGGACTCCGGGGGAGGGGTTTTGGCAGGCAGCGGGGCGCTCTCCTCACAGCTTCTGCCCCAGAGATGAATTCCTTGTGTGTCTACTCTCTTCTATTCATCTCTATGATTGTCTGTTCTTGCAAACTCTCCCTCTGTTCACCGTGTCTATGCGTTGCTTTGCACCATGTTCTTTAAAACTTTTGCATCTCTCTGCTTCAGGATCTGAACTCCAAATGACCGTAACTTCTCTTCCTCTTGGCTCACTCACTCTCCTTTCATGTGTTGTGACTTCATCCTTTTCGTTCTGCCTGTATGGCCAAGCTGGAGATCCAGATGCAAGGCAAGAAAAATTGGCTGTCCCGTCCCCCCCCCCACCAGGCACGAGGGCTGGGAGGCAGGGTGAGTTCTGCCAGCTGATGTTGTTTGCATTGGAAGTTGGAATTTGTTTTTGGCGACCTCATACACTTATTGTGTTATGGCTCCGGCTAATGAAACATTATTGAATATTGAATATTCTTGCTTTGACATATTGTTTGGACGGTTGCTCTAATTGTTGCTTTTAACTTGTACACTGCCCAGAGTCATTGCTGTGAGATGGATGGCTGGATCGATTGTACAAACAAGCAAAGCAAAACAAAGCAAAAGCACCAGAATGGATTTCTTTTGTATAGAGTCTACTACCAAGACCCTGATAAAGGCTTCTTTAGGGATTTGACTGAGAGAGTGTCCCAGTTGCCTTATCATCACCCGTTACCATCACTTCCAAAGCCAAGACGTTGGCCAACCTTCTCCTCTGCAACAGTTCCTTCAGCTCATCATAAGGCCATTAATGATAAACAGTCTCTCTCTCTCTCTCTCTCTCTCTCTCTCTCTCTCTCTCTCTCTCTCTCTCTCTCTCTTTCCTCCCTCCCTCCCTCTCTCCCAACTGAACCAACTAATATTAGAAGTTTGTTCCCATCCCAACACTCTTCCTATACAGGCAAGCAGGCTTTCTACCACATGCTGAAATAAGTAATTTCTCTTCCTTTAAGTGTATGCCAAATATTTCAAAACAAAACAGAAAGCAGTTGCCTGATTTCCCCCCAGAATTGTCTGAACTGTGATTAAAAAATTAGACAATCCACAACAGTGGCCGCCGGGAAGCACCATTTCCTGGGCCAGTGTTGGAGACTGGCAAGAAAGTTAAGGAGTTAGGAGCACAAGTGCTGTTTTCATCTGTTCTTGCAAAAAAAGGTAACATTCAATGAATGAGCAAAGCGTTTTTGAAATGAACCACTGGCTTAAGCAGGGGTGTCAAACTGCCGGCCTACAGGCTGGTTCCATCATATTGAAGCTGCATCCACCCCATTGCTGGCAATGCAAAAAGAGTCGCGATACGTCTCGACACGTCACATGATGTGGCGAGTTTGACACCCGTGGGCTTAAGGATTGGTGCCGCCGTGATAACTTCAGATTCCTAGACCACACTCCACACTACCTACACAAAGGGCTTCTGGCAGGGGATGGGCTGCACCTCACAAGAACTAGGAAGAATGTATTTGGAGAGTTTAATTAGTTTATAATATAAAATACAAAACTATGAAAGCAAATAGGAGGAAAAAAGGGAGGAAAAGGGGAAAGAAGAAGTGGAGAAAAGAAAAAAAGGTGTTGACTTCCCACTCCCTCTGGTGCAGTAGAATAAAACAGCAACATCAAACCACAACTTTTTACTTTTATATAATAGTATAAACCAGCTATTTCTATAACAACCAATCTATCTAATCACTAAAACCCCAAATCAAAGTTTTATATTTTTCCACTTCAAGCACAAAGTCCAGAAGCGGTTTCCAAGTAGAAATAAAAGTACTTATGTTTTTTTCTTTGATCAAAGCAGTCATTTTAGCCATCTCTGCTAATGCCATCAACTTTTGCAGTCATTCGTCCATTGTGGCGATCAAAATGTCCTTCCATTTTTGTGCATAAAGTAGTCTTGCTACCGTCCACATATATAACATCAAAGTTCCAAATTTTCCCCCCAAGTTTTTTTCCATTATACTCAAAAGAAAATTTCTGGTTTTATCTTTATATTCACTTTAAGAGTTTTCTGTATTAGAATATGAATCCTATTCCAATATTTCTTTGTTTTTACACATGTCCACCATAAATGATAAAAGATCTTTCTACATTTACATTTCCAACTTTCAACTGAAATACCTTTATACATTTTGGATAACTTGCCTGGTGTTAAATAGCAGCATTACATTATCTTATAGAAATTTTCTTTTAAATTGTAATTTGATATAAATTTTAAACCTTTTGTCCACATATTCTCTCATTGTTAAAGCAGAACATTATATCCAAAATTCCTTGCCCATTGAATCATACAATGCTTTACATCAGTGTTTCTCAACCTTGACAATTTTAAGGCATGTGGACTTCCACTCCCAGAATTCCACAGCCAGCATTGCCTTAAAATTGTCAAGGTTGAGAAACACTGCTTTACATGTTCACTTTCCAAATTCAATTTCAGTAACATTTTATTGACCTTAGCAATAAAATGTTCATCACTACCACACAGTAAGATTTCCAATTCATTTTTAACAAAGTCAAATCCTTGACTCTTTTTATATAATTTAAATCTTTCTTTCAATTGTAAATAAATAAACCAATGGCAGACATGTCCTTCTGATTCTAACTCTTCCTTAGACTTGATAGTAGGATCACCAAAATTAAAAGATATTATTTTATCATAAGTCCACCAATCTGGCCTCTCTACCATTTCTCTTCTTAAAAAAGGCTTCCTGGGGGGGGGGGAGAACACCCAAGAGGCATCTTCATAGAAAACCTTGTTTTATAATTATTCCAAACTCTTAGAATGGCACGTCTAACAAAATGGTTGTTAAAATCAACATTTACTTTAACTTTGTCATACCATAAATAACCGTGCCATCCAAACCTTAGTTTATGACCTTCTAAATCAAGTGGCCTCTTATTCTGGAGATTCACCCACTCTTTTAGGCAGACCAAACAACAAGCATCAAAATACAGTTTCAAATCTGGTAAACCCAACCTTTCTTTCCTTAGCATCTTGCAATAGTTTATATCTAATTCTGAGGAGCTACCAGAGACTTGGAAAGAGTTGGTGTGGTTCCCATCTTCAAAAATGGGGGGGGGGGGAACAGATCCAGGAAACTACAGACCAATCAGCCTGATATCAATACCTGGAAAGATCCTGGAAAAGATAATCAAACAACAGACCTGAAAGACCTAGAAGCAAACAAAGGTATAACCGAAAGCCAACGTGTGTCAAAACCCCCAAAACATGGGTTTGTTTATCAAACAAATCTTATTTCATTCTTTGACAAAGTAACTAAATTAATGGACCAGCGAAATGCTACGGACATGATATACTCCAACCCACTGCTCAGGCAGAAAACCCTATGCCATTTCAGACAAATGGCTGTACAGTCTCTTCTTAAAAACTTCCAGTGTTGGAGCATTCACAACTTCTGGATGCAAGTCATACTACTGATTAATTGTTCTGTTAGAAAATATCTCCTTAGTTCCAGGTTGCTTCTCTCCTTGATTAGTTTCCATTCGTTGCTTCTTGTCCTGCCTTCTGGAGCTTTGGAGAATAGGTTGACTCCCTCTTCTTTGGAGCAGCCCCTCAAATATTGGAACATTGCTGTCACTCACCCCTGGTCCTTCTTTTCACTAAACCAGACATTCCCAATTCCTGCAACCGTCCTTTATATGTTTTAGCCTCCAGTCCCCTAATCATATTTGTTGCTCTTCTCTGCACTCTTTCAACATCTTTTTTATACTGCGGAGACCAAAACAGGATGCAACATTCCAAGTGTGGCCTTACCAAAGCCTTATAAAGTGGTATTAACACTTCACCTGATCTTGATTCTATCCCTCTATTAATGCCGTCTGGAACTGCGCTGGCTTTTTTGGCAGCTGCAGCTGCAGTCCACTAGGACTCCAAGATCCCTCTCATAGTTACTATTATTAAGCCAGGTACCATTTATACTATACCTGTGCAATTGTTTTTTCTTGCCTAAATGTAGAGCCTTACTTTTTTCACCATTGAATTTCATTTTCTTAGGTAGGGCCCAGTGTTTAAGTCTATCAAGATCCTTCTGTATCTTAAGCCTATCTCTGGAGCATTGGCTATTCCTGCCAGCTTGGTGTCATCTGCAAATTTGATGAGTTCTCCTTCTATCCCCTCATCTAAATCATTGGTGAAGATACTGAATGCTACTGGGCCTAAGATGGAGCCTTGGGATACCCTACTGCATACTACCCTCCATGTAGATGCAGTTCCATTAACTGTGGTTGGTCAGCCAGTTATGAATTCATCTGGTGGTGATCCTTGTGCAGGTCCCTTTCCTAGTCCCACTTGGGGTGCAAAGAATTGACGATCAGATCTTAGGACCTAAGCAAAACAGTTGGATGCCAGGACCGCTGTAAATGACTATAAAGAGGATGATGCATTGAAGAAGACACCTTCTCTCTCTTACAATCTTCTCACTTGACCTCCTCCCTCATTGTCAACCCTTTCACTCACTCACACACACGCACACACACACACACAACTGCCTCCTGACTAAAGAAGTACATCATGTCCTAAAAAGAGGGATGAGAGAGATTAAGAACTTCAACATATCTGGTAGAGTTATTTGAAGTAATAATTTGTTGATGTAAAACAATATTTGATTAAGGTAATTGTAAATTGATAAAGTTTTAAAACAGGTTGAGTAATAATAGAAATCTAAGCTAGAAATGGAATATATTAAATTTATTATGAGCCGAGGTGGCGCAGCAGTTAGGGTGCAGTACTGCAGGCCACTTTAGCTGACTGTGTTCAGCAGGTCAGCGGTTCAAATCTCACCGGCTCAAGGTTGACTCAGCCTTCCATCCTTCCGGGGTAGGTAAAATGAGGACCCAGATTGTTTGGGGCAATGTAAATATATATATATATATATACATTGCTTACTGGTGTACACCGCTTAGAGAGTGCTTGCACTTAAAGCGGTATATAAGTCTCATAAATAAATAAATAAATAAATTATGTTATCTGTGGGAAATAGAGAGATGACAGTGAATGTATTAAGTTGAGCGGTTTATCTATGTTTTTTACTTTGGAATGTTTGTTTACCCAAACACCACGGTGTGTCTTAAATACTTTTTGTTAAAATTAAAAAACCAATAAAATATATTTTTTTAAAAAAAAGAAGTACATCATGTCCCACTGGCATTCTCTTCTCCTAGGAAGGAATTTTGAAAGCGAATCTCTTGGTCAAACCAAATGAGAATTGGAAATACATTTCTCTGCCCGTAATGTGAGCCAAGTGACTTTTTTTTTATCTCCTCTGAATACTTGGGGGGGGGGGAGAATAAAATTGAAGGGGTGAATTCAAGGACACTTTTCTGTTGAGTTAAAATGGCTTCCCACCACACTCATTATTACAAGAAAGATAATGTTGATCTTCACAACAACTTGTATCTCTCTTGGTGTCACTAGGATGAGGAAACAGCCCTGCGTGGCTGTTTAAGTGGATGAGATAGAAAGGAAGGAAGGAGGGATGGCAGCCACGTTTCTTTTCTAAACATAGTTCACTTCACTCATCAACCCTGCCAGATAACCAGGACTTAATCAGATGACCCACATTTAGCTCCTCGGCTTTATGAGGGTGTGAGTGTTGATTTTCTCTTTGCCCTAAAGAAGAGAAACAATCAGCTGGAGTCATTTCCCGGATCCTGGTCCTTTGACCACCTTGGACAACTGGTAGAACAGATCAGCCAGGAAGAGTTTCAAACCTGCCTTTCTTCTCTTAAAGAAATAAGCTTTGCATGAAGGGATCAAGCATTTGTACCCTGTGCTGCTAATTTATGCAGAATTTCTAGAAATATAATCCAAATTTAATGGGGAAACATTTCTGATCTGATAGCTGTATTTTTGATAACAATGTGAACAGAACAAAATAGAATAACAGAGTTGAAAACAACCTTGGAGGTCTTCTGGTCCCCTTGCTCAAGTGGAGACTCCACATCATTCCTAACACAAGTGTCAGAATCCAATTATATTTCATCTCTAGTTATCAATTATAGAAAACCCCATTTCTGCCTTCTCTGGATTCTGTCATACAAGGAAGGGAAGGGGGTGAACAAAGGGGCTTTATGGCCCTCACTTCCTTCGGTACAACGTCAAAGGAACTGAATGTGGATAGCACCAAAAAGCCTTATCATAACAAAGGAGGCTATTTACCTTTCATGTACTCCTCTCTGAAGTCTCCATCCAGCCGGCAGAAAGGAAAAGGGGGTGGGATTGTGATGTTTGAAACTGTCACTGAAAGAGGGGGGTGATTGGGTGGAACTACTGGGGAACCCCTTAAAACCTTGAGTGGGAGAGCTTGGACCCCAAGTCCTGTCGAGAACGCCTGCATTTTCTCTTAATAAAGGATGCCTGTTGGAAGAATTATTCCAAGAGTTCTGTCTTCTTAAGATGCAAAGTGGGGTGGGTCCTTACAACATGACTGTCCTCTCTCTTCTTAAAACCTCCAGTGATAGAGCACCCACAACTTCTGAAGGCAAACCTTTCCACTGATTAATTGTTCTCATTCTCCGGAAATTTTTCAGTTCTAGGCTGGACCTCTCTTTGCTAGTCTTCCATCTGTCACTTATCTTATCCTCAGGTGCATTGGAGGAAAGATCAATCCTTTCTTCTCTGTGACAGCCCTTCAAGCATAGAAGACTGCTATGGTATCATCCCTAGTCCTTTTCTTTGGTAGATTAGATATACCCCCAGCTCCTGCAACTATTCATCGTAGGTTTAGTCCCCTAATCATCTTTGCTATTCTTCTCTGCAGTCTTTCTAGAACCTCCATTTGTTTTGTGCCTAGTTGACCAGAACTGAGCACAGTGTTCCAAGTGTGAACTTACCAGTGCAGTATAAAGCAGGAAACACCTCACCTGATCTTAATACTATCCCTCTGTTGATGCAGCCAGGGCCACTATGGCTTTTTTGGTGGCTGCAGTGCATTGCTGGCTCACATTTAAGTGGTGGCTCACTAGACCAGGGCTTTTCAACCAGTGGTACGGGTACCACCTGTGGTACATTGGCACCTGGCAGGTGGTACGTGACCATCCTAGAAAAGTGGTAGCAGGGGAGGGGAATGAGCTGAACCGGTGGCAGCACTGTACAAGCTTGACCGAGAGATGGCTGGAGCTGCAGGGTTGTCAGGGCTCAGTGGAAGCGCCAGGATCAGTGCTGCTTTCCAGCTGATCAGCGCTTCTTCGGGACTGTCAGAGCTCAGCGGAAGCGCCAGGATCAGCACCAGGCTCCAGCTGGAGCTCAACGCTGATCCTGGTGCTTCTGCTGAGCCCAGAAGAAGCGCCGATCACCTGGAATGTTGCAGCATCTCCAGGGTCTTGTGATTTACATTCAGATGATTGGCAACTGATTCATATTTATGACGGTCACAGTGTCCCAGGGTCATGTGAAGTAACCAAAACCTGCTGCAACCACCCAGCAGACAGGGGGGAATAGAAACCAAACACCCCCACCCCACCCCCACTGCCAATCCTCAACAGAAATGCTCACAACAATGAAAACCTCGGACAGGAGGAAGAGCATGGGTGGGCGGGCAGGCAGGTGTCTTGCTCGGCTGTGGCTTGGGGGGCACTTTTTTCAGTGCCATTGTAACTTTAAACAGTCATTAAGCGAACTGTTGTAAGTCGAGGACTACCTGTACTTTTTTCCTTTTTTCCTTTTTTTTGTCATCAAGTTTTTGACACCTTGCTAGGCGACTGGTGGTACTCAGATGTTGCCATAGCCTAAAAGTGGCACAACGGGTGAAAAGGTTGAAAAGCCCTGTCCTAGACGAGTGTGCAGGGTGGGGCAGAGTCACTGCAGTCCTTGGCTCACTAATAAATGGCTGCACTTTTGCAAACGGGTTTCAGAGCGAGTACATTAATACACAGTAAAATACAAATAGACTACATATATTGAAATTCAACCTTTCTGCACATCTTTTTTAAAAAGCAGATTAATTGGCAAACCCAACGGAGCAGAGCTATATATGAACGCTAGCGAAAGTGGCACAACCGAGAGAGCGAGAGGGTGGGGGGTGCCATAGAGAGAGGGGCTGCCATGGACACAGGCTGATTCCTTCTTGTCACCGATGAGGTCTCCTCTAGCTGTGCTCAGCTGTTACGACTTCACACACAGGTCCAGGCACTTTTTTTGGGCAGCCTAGAGACCTAGCATTATTTCCTGGTGGTCTCCCATTTAAATACTAGCAGATGGGAGTCTGCTTTGCTTTTTTCAAGATCAGCTCAAATTGGCTTCTTCATTGGCATAAATCTGGATCAGGCTTGGAATCCTCCTGTGAGCTCCCAAGGCTATTTTTGTTTTGTGGCTCCCTGCACTGGGGGGATCAGGTCTCCTTGGACCAGCCCTGCTCCTCTTCTAAGCCCATCCTCAGCCTGCCATTGTGGCCAGGAACTGCAAGATTTTGCAGGGCCCCAGAGAGTCGCTATAGACATTGGAACCAAAGGTTTGATGTTCGGACCGAAATCTCTTGCAGGGAACTCACAGCTAATTTGCAAGATAAAAAGGGTTAGATTTTGCCCCCCCCTTCAAAGTCTATCCCTTTGCTTTTTCTCTGGCAAATTACAGGCTGAGGGTCTACAGCTCTTGGTCTAAGCACCACAGACCAGATTATCAAAAGCCAATTCTTACTTAGCTTATGGATCAGTGTCTGGCACATAATGGTTTAAGAGTTCTTGTTTCTTATTTCCTGGAAATAATGTGGAATTTGGAGTACTGTGACAGTGTCTTAACAGATGTTCCTAATATATTCCGATCCTTAATAATAAGCATGCCAATGTGACATAAACTCTGATTCTTTTGTACCTCTGTCACGATATTGCATACGAAGTTAATAGGGGTAGAACTTACTAAAGCTGGTTTTTTTCCTTTCTTTTCTTTTTCTTTCTTCTTCTCTTGTGTGCGTGTATGTGTCTTCAAGTCAGTTTTTGACTCCTGGCAACTGCCTTGACAAATCCCTCCAGCTTTCTTGACAAGGATTTTAAGAAGTTTTCCATTGCCTGCTTCCTAGGGCTGAGAGAGAGAGTGATGACTCAAGGTGTCTTTGTGCCTAAAATGGAACTAGAACTGAAGGCTTCCCAGTTTCTAGTCTGAGGCCTTAACCACTACATCAAACTGGATTACTGCTAAATATTTTGGATTCTCAGAAAGGCTGAATGAGAGAAACTGGGATGCCAGATTGCTCACTGGGAATATCCAAGCTGAACTTTGGATGTTTGGAAGGCACCCTGCGAAGGGAAGAGCCATTCGGGATGACTCAATGCTTGGAAAAATTGAAGGGACTGAAAAAGAGGCCGACAGAAGACAAGCAGAGTGGTCCTATCTCTGACAGCCCAAGCAGGAGCTTAGGAGAACTTCAGTCCTGGGGAAGTGATGTCCGTTGGGTCACAAGGACACACGAGTGACTAAGCAGCTGAACGAGGAAAAGGTCTACTTTCAGAGGGAATCTCGCAACAGCTTAAAGAACGGGGAAGCTTGCAGAAACATCAAGCCTGTCAGAATCCAATCATATTTCATCTTTAATTATCAAATATAGAAACTCCCAATTCTGCCTTCTCTGGATTCTGCCATAAGAGGGAGAGAAGGGGGAGAACAAAGGGGCTTTATGGCCCTCACTTCCTTCAGTACACTTCAAAGAGCTGAATGCTGAATGTGTGTTTATTGTAACCTATTGTAACCTCAAAGCGTTAGCACCAGAGGACCTTATCATAACAAAGAAGGGTATTTGCCTTTCATGTAGTTATCTGAAGTCTCCATCCAGACGGAAGACAGAAGAAAGGGGGTGGAATTGTGATACTTGAAACTATCACTGGAAGGGGGGTTGATTGGGTGGGACTACTGGGGAACCCCTTAAAACCTTGAATGGGAGAGCTTGAACCCCAAGTCCTGTCTAGCACGCCTGCAACCATTTCTTCTTAATAAAGGATTCCTGTTGGAAGAATTATTCCAAGAGTTCTGTCTTCTTAAGATGCAAAGTGGGGTGGGTCCTTACAAAGCCCTCCTGACCGGGCTGTGCTACAACCAAAGATTGCTTGAGGTCGTCTTCTTTTAGCCCTCTTGTTTCATGTCTTTGGAGAATCTCAGTGATCTTGTTTTGCTTTTGAAGACATTTTGCTTCTCATCCAAGAAGTTTCTTCAGCTCTGACTGGATGGTGGGGACTGGAAGGATTTATATTTCTTGCAGACAGCAGTTCATTTGCATTCTTTTAGAGAGCTGTTGAGGCCATTCGGAGGTTACCTGTGTCCTCAGGGGCTCTTACAGCCTCCAGATATCCAGTTAACTGCTGAATGGTATCACCTGCCCAGCCAATGGTGCAAATATGTAACTGGGTATCATCACTGTACTGATAATACTGTATCCCTTGCCACTGAATGACCTCACTCAGTGGGCTCTAATATCCCTAAGACTCTCGTGCACCGCCCCCTCCAACAGAGAGATTGGTCCATCCTCAGAGACCGATGGACCCAAATGGGTTCCAGGAGGAACTGAGGGATATCCCTGAGGGTTTGCCGCACGGTCCTGCCGAAGTCTGAGTAACAGCCTGGAACCAACCAAAAGGCTGCTGGGACTCTGGACAGGATCAGGCCTATGTGATCTCTGGCGACCCTCCACTCCCATTGTTCTCCGTGGTTTTCAGAGG